>NC_135535.1:155959350-156270696 GCF_045843805.1 Urocitellus parryii | reverse complement strand
TCTGAATGCTTGGAACTAGGGCACCTAAGATTTGAAATTGAGTGGAGATAAGGACACCTCTCTGGTGTCAACTATCTGGTGAGGCAGATGGTGTTGCAGAACAGAAAAGAGGAGACTTTATTGAGGCCAGGTATAAACTCCTTGGTGGTTTAGTGCCATGAAGAGTCAGCAGTCTCTAAGGTATGACAAATGGGCATGGCAAATTAAAATAAATAGAACATTTTTGTGGCACTTACGCTGTATCGTAAGACTAGGTGATTTAGCAGTGGCAATAAGAGATGACAAGAAAAAGCTCTGTTAGCTATATTTTACACATGCACACATACATATACCCCGCCCCTCACAAAGGTCCTTCTTTAATTCCTCCTCAAAGTCTTGTATCCACTAGTCACAACACATTGCTTTTCTATTTCAAGTCTTTGAAAATAGTAAAACTGAAACCTCAGGGGCAGGTTATAGTAAACCAACCTGAAAAATTGAGAGGCATCTTGTTTTACCTATGAAAATGTGCCTAACTGATATAGATATAGGTAGTCACCAGCTAGACTTCATGATGGATTTTGGAAAACCATTTTGCATGAGTCGGTATGATTTGTCAGGATTTCCTTGAAATGAATGCTTCTGTGGAAGTTGTGAACTTAGCTCTTTTAAGTGTTAGTACTCATTGCAAGAGACCATTTTGACCATTTTGCTTGAAATTGGGATTTCTCAACTTCACCCCTACTGACACTTGGGGCTGGATAATTCTTTATTTTGGGGGCTACCATCCTATTCAGTATAGAATGTTAGCAGCCCCCCTCCAATTGTGACAACCCAAAATGTTTCCAAACATTACCAATGGACCCTTGGAGAAGAGAGTTAACCACAATTGATAACCACTTCTGTAATACCCATGCTTATATCTTAGAAGATAAAATCTTTTGAGACCTAGGTGGGTGTTCATACAAACAATGAACATAAATCCAGGCATAGGTTGCACCTATTTGGTCTTCAGAATACTGAAAAATGCAATGTGACTCAACTTTTTCACCTTTGAACTCACTGTCTGGGGCAACATATGAACAGTTTGTTATATAAAAGAAAGAACGAAAGGCTGAGAAGTGGGAGAACCTGTTTCTCATCCTCATTCTGCTACTAACTAGTCCTGTGACATTGGCCAAATCGCTTAATCTCTCTGGCTTTCCCCCGAGGTTTTTTTCATTTGTAAATGAAAGTGCCCAACTGAATTTTCCAGTTCTAAATACAAAGACTATGTGACTCAGAATTTGATGACTCCACAATAGCTGACACCATGGAACAGAAAGAGAAAGCTCTTTGTCCTTGAGTGAGGCTTTCCATTCAACCTCCCAAGAGCATTTAACTTCATCTCCTTGAGCACAAAAACAGGTACCTGCAACTAGATTCTTCTGAAAGTCCAGAGAAACCTCTAGAGTAGTAAGTGACTAGAATCTTATCACCTGATCCTCAGGTGTGACCATCAGGATCAGTGTAAAAACTGACATTAGAAATCAAGGACTGGGAATGATATTTGGACAATTACCTCAAACCAACCAACCAACCAACAAACAAAACAAAACAAAAACAAAAACAAAAAAACCTAAAGCTTATTTGTACTTATAAAGAGACCAAAGTCCTGAGATAAAATCAGCAAATCTTGTTTCATAAACTTCATTTGGATGCTGCAGTGTCCCTAAAGCCAGGACAGAAGGAAGCCATATTTTGATTACCTTTGTAAACACAGGAGCTGCAATGATAGGTTTTCCATCCAATCCTTGCAAATAGTTGGTAGGGCTCTGACACTGTTAGAAGGGAACAAGCAATAGAGTCATGGTCACTAAAATCATTACATGAATAGATAATACAACAAATCTACAGAATGTGATGTGTAAAATTAATCCCAAATCAAAAGACATGCTTTCTAAGTTTATGAATCATAAACTTCAGATTTTAGTCTGAATTGATTGCATTTCTTTCTAGGTCACGGTGGCTGTAAAATATGTGGTGTCCATTCTACTCCAGCCCCTTCACATGGATGCATGTAATTGGACCTAACCTCCTGAAGAGGTCCCATAAAATCCCTAGGGCTGCCTCAATCACAGTTTGAAAACCAGTGGATTAGGACTAAAACTTGATCTCTGTGCATTACTAAATGGGCTAGAGAAGAAACTCTGAACTTTTTTTCAAAAAGGTTGTAGATAACATATTTAAATATATTATCATTGGTCAACAAACATATCTATAACATCTTACGAACATATTTCGATAGTATGATTTCATATGTTTTAAAGTATATACATATATTTATTTTTATATTTGCCTAGAAAATGCCTGGAACTGTCTGCTAGAAACCATTAATAAGAGGTACTTCTGAGAAGAGGGGGCATAGAGGTAGAAATTTGGCCAAAGTTTTTATTCAGTATATGTCTGTACTTTTTAAATGTTTTTACAATAAGCATTTTGTTATTGTTGTTGTTGTTATTCTTACTACAGTTCTAGGGATTGAACCCAGGGCAAATTACCACTGAGGTACATCCCCAGCCCTTTTTATTTCTTTTGAGACAAGGTCTCACTAGTTGCTGAGGCTCGTCTTGAACTGGCAATCCTAGTGGTTCAGCCTCCCGAGTTACTGGAATTACAGGCATGTGCCACCATGTGTGGCTATAAGCATATATTATTATTATTTTTTATTGACTCAAAAGAGCCTTTTTGCTGTTTTCTAAAAAATAATTTTGTACCTGCTTACTCAGAAAGTAGAATTCTTTGCATCTCCATGAAACTAAGTTTTACAGTATAGAATGTTTGTCCTGGGTCAATCTGAGAACTGGTAGCTCACTAGATATGTAATCAGCCCTCTTTAAAAAGCTGGAATGTCAGAGACAAGCTCATAAAGAGCTTCTTTTCCTTTGATATTTGCCCATGTAACTAGGTAAGAAGTTCACAAAGCAATAGCAACCACTTTCCCCATACATGGGAAGTACAAATTAATTATCATGTAACTTTATTTTGTATGTTTTTTTAAGTTGAATTTATTTTTAAATTAAATTTAATTTTTTTGTAGTGCTGGAGGTTGAACTCAGGGCTTTGATTGTGCATGGATAGATAATGTAACAAATCTACAGTGATGTTATTCACCACTAACCTACACCCCCAGCCCCCAAAGTGATTATTATGATGACTAGTTGCAACAAAGAAGAGTATGATCATGCTATACAAGAAGCTCATGGTCACAGTGCATGTCCATCACGGTCCATGGCACTTGTGTTTCACCTAGATTCTTATACCTGCTGGATGGTTGACACTCTGGGCTGGGTCACCAAATGCTGAGCTTGGGGCACTGCTGGAGGAATGGCGGCAGAGGTAGTAGGAGGTAATGACACCTCATTTGGCTTCTGGATTCTGAGAAATTTTTAAAATATAGATTATAAATCAGAACTACAAATGTGTGTGAAAACTCTGTCGGCAAAACTAATAATGTCATCACTCCTTATAGTTGGATGTAATACAAATCTTTGTTTGACAATATTCTACAAATGTTTACCGAGAGTTTCCTTTCTATACAGTTTGTTAGGAAATGCAAATATGAAGATGGATATGCCACCATTGTCCTTGGGTCACTTGCTTTCAGTGTAGCCAGGGAGTCAAATCACCTGAGATGTAAGATGTGACAGAACCCTGTGCAGAGGACATCTTGTTTAGATTTGTTTTGTTGTTGTCTGTATTTTCCCTCTTGTTGTTCCAAGTAAGAGGCCAAGCTTTGTATATTGTTACCTCTGGGATTGTGACATGGCAGAAAGCAATAATAATCCAAAATCTTCAAGTTTACATAAATTGAAGGGATTTTTTTTTAAGGTCAAAAGAACTGGGAAGTATTCTTGACAAGGTTGTGGAGGAAAGATTATTTGGTTTGTGGGGAAGGCAGAAAGATCTGTGGATCTGGCCAGACAGCCTGGCAAGGGGAAGAACCTAAATTCAGAGGAAAGGTGGAAGGTTCCAGTCTTGCTAAAACATCAGTCCTGAAGCATGTCGGGAAGAAACAACACTGGACTTAAAGACTGAGATCTAGCACATGGGCCTCTCACCTGTAACCCAGGAGAAGAGATGACCATTGACAGAAGGCTTCCCTGTCTTTGGTCTGAATGTTACCTCTCTTGTGTCTCAGCTTCCTCAACTCTAAAATGGGGGAACAGTAATTCTTATTCCACAGGGGTTTTGTGAGAGTTAGATAATTCATGCCAGGTGCTTAGAGTGATGCTTGCTCCCATACTGCTCCATATTTATCAGAGGAATCTTTGCATAACTGTGGAGGGGGAAGAGACACCCAATAATGACAGATCCTAACCAGGCAGGATGGAGTCTAAGAAGCAGAATTACATGGTGATGCAAAGCCTATCATTGTCTCTAAAGCATGGGTTTTCTTCTGCAATAACAAAACCCCTGATTTCCTTACATGACTGCTCCAAAAGACTACATGCCCCAATCTTCATTCCAACTAGGTGTGGCCAAATGGCTCTTTTTAGTCATGGGATATGAGGGATAGTGAAATATGCTATTTAGAAAGCTGACCTTACAAAGGAGATGGACATACCCTTTATTCCTTGGTATCTTAAACTAAGAAAATGAGGGTGTACCTTAACATGAGATGAAGCAGAAACCTGGTAGCAGACTGAAACCTACTAGAATGCGAAGCCATTTACCTGATTTTTATGTAAATAAGAACTATCTATCTCATTTAAATCACAGTTAATTTGGGTTTCTATTATATACAATTGAAGTTAAATTTTAACTAATACAATTAGATTTATAGCAAATAAATAAATGAACTATTTCTTGCATAATTAATGTATCAAAATTCATACCATTAAATTTTTAACATATTTATGGGAAACCTTGAGGGAGGAGTGATGAGTGTGTAATAGAAGAGGAATTGATTACAGAAACCCAAGAGGAAGAATACTTAGTCCAGGTTGTGAAGGATAAGTAGGAATTTGCCATGAAAAATAAAAGATGAACCATGCATTGTTTTGAGTGAGATGTCAGCAGTGTAGACAGCCCAAGATGGAGGCCAGGTAAGACTAGTGGATCCTCCACTGAATAAGGCTTTAAGTTTTTTTTTAATGTTTCTTATTTTGTTTTCCCATAGATAATTTTTTTTTAAAGAAGGAAAATGATAGGAGCAGAATGATCTCATAGAGAATAATCAGTAATACTTTGGAGACTGTAGAAGAGAGAAGAGGGCTGGGGCATCCCTCTAAGGAAGAGGCTGGCATGGAAGGCCAGCAGGAAGAAGAAACTGGAGCAAGGCCTTGAGAATGATGAGGAAGTGGTTAAAGGGAGCATCCTTGACTCTGGTCCTGAATGTTCCTGCACAGGAGCTGAAAGCAAATTCTCATTGCCAGGTAGATAAACACAAAAGATTCTGAAGAGTAAAACGATTTCTGCCCTCACGGAGCTTACTCTCGATAGGGGTAACACAGTTTATGTCTCTTCAACCAGGCTCCCAGATATTTCTGTTTGTTTCAGGTAGCCTCAGGAATGGTTACTAGGTCTGTTTCTATTCCCAGGACTTCTGCTGGAATGCTCCTCTCTCCCTTTTGGGGGGGTATCCTCCTTCTGTTCTTCAAAGGTTCAGTTTAGGATCACCCACTCTGTAAAACCTTTCTTGATCTCTCCCTGCACCCCCAACCAATAACTCTTCTTTTGTACCAAGTCCTGTACACCATGCACATGGTCATCATAGACTATTATATAACTCTTATCATCTATATGTTTGGTATTCATTTCTTGCTACCTCTATATTGCCTTCTACTAGGTGTGAACCTCCTGAAAGAAGGAAGCATCTGATCTTTCTTTATTTTTGTACCGGAAATTGAACCCAGGGGCACTCAATCACTGAGCCATATCCCCAGCTCTTTTTTATATTTTATGTTGAGACAGGGTCTCACTGAGTTGCTTAGGGGCTCACTAAGTTGCTGAGGCTGGCTTTGAAGTCAAGATCCTCTTGTCTCAGCCTCCTGAGCAATTGGGATCATAGGGATGCACCACCATGCCAGCCTTGACTTTTCTTAATATCCATTGCATCTAGTGTAGTGCCTGGGGTAATGTAGGTGCTCAGTCAATGGTTGCAGAAACTAACAAATGAATGGATGCAAGTTTGTTCAGTATATAGTACAACTATTTAGCAAAAAGGATATAACTTTTCCAGATCAAATATATGTATATGAACATATACACACATCTATACATATATACACACAGTAAATAAGAGATGTAAATATTTTTAAATGGTATGTATATAAAATACATAAAATTATGAATAATATATAAAAGTTAAAATATATTTCATATATAATTTAGGATAACCAAATTTTGTGTTCTTATAGTACTATCTAAATATGAGCTTTTTAAACTATTGGGTTATTGGTTTTTATACTCTGTAGATATAAATACAATATTTTACAAGTGTCACCTCATATTTTAAATACTGAGAATATTCCAATTAATCTTAAGCAAGACTTAAGCAAAATAAGTAGAGTCTTCTCCAAATATGCCTCTCTCCTCAAGTTCTAGTAACCAGTTAGGACTTTTTTTAGTATCTGAGGATACTGAGTCTATAAGATAGAAAATTAGAATTACCGATTCATCTCTTCCTTGTTAGGGTCCCCTTCTGAATCAGAAGAAGAAACTCCTGGAGAATTAAAAACAAAATATGAGCTTTTAAAGACAATAATTTCAATATTTTTAAGCTAGTTCTAGATATTTGAAGAATCTTAGACTTAGAAATGAACTCAGTGATTCCCTACGCTAACATTCAATTTGACAAATGAGGAGAAAGACACCTAAAAGTTGAAGGAATTGTTCAAGGTCACATAGCTAGTTAGTGATGGAGTTCAAGCTAGTTGGTCCAACTTCAAATTGCTCTACTATGTAAAACACCTCCTGATATCGTTGGACTGTCCAGGTTTGCAGCCATTCTCTGGTGTTAGAAATTCTCATGCTCTGGCCTACACAGATTGACTAGAAGAAGGGATTACATTGGATTCTAGACATTGTAGGTGTAGGTGGATATTCTTCCGTCCTGCCCTAATATTAGCAGGTCAAACTTCATTTTGGAAGTGGGGGTGTTTGAAGTCCAGTTGCCACAAAGAAAAAAAACCCAACAATCCAATCTCAGCACTGTTAGCACAGCCTTGATCCCGGATTTACTTCTCAAGATAGTGAATTCCAGGAAGATATAACAGAGCTAAATCTGGAGGTATTTATCATACTCTGAGAATCTGAGGATAAAAACATAACACATTCCTACTAGTGTATTTCTTTAATAAATGTTTATCAAATATTCACTATGCACTTGGTATTATGTAAGGTATTGGAGATAAAAGTAAAGAAGATGAGACAGTCCTGGCCTTGCAATCTAGTTGGTAAACAGACATTTTTGCCATAGTAGTACAATATGTAAGTGCTAAAACCAAGGTGTACCTAAGGTATAATAGGTAGAAAAAGTACTGATGAATGGTCCCCAGAAAAAAACTCAGAGGATGACTTAAAATAGGAACAAAACTTAGTAGATACAGGAGTAACATAGATTGATTTCTTTCCTAAAATTAATCATCTAAGTTTTCTACTGAGATAAATGCTTTTCCAAGGTTCCCAACTGGTATCCATGCTTCTACTTTTGACTCCCTGCAATATATTCTCAACAAGAAGCAAGAGTGACTCTGTTAAAAACTAAATCAGGTCATGCCATCTCTCTGCTTAAAACCCTCCAGAATTTCCCATCTCCCTCAGAGTAAAACCAAAGTCCTTGCAACAACGTACAAAGATTTATATGATCTGCTCATCTATCTCCCTCTACTTTAACCCCATCTTGTACTTTTGACCTCATCTTCTATTGCTTTTTGTGTGTGTGTGTGTGTGTTTGTGTGTGTTGTTTTGGGTGGTACTGGGGATTGAAATCATGGCCTCACACGTGCTAAAGTGCTCTACCACTGAGCTACACCACAGCCCCAAATTTGCCTTTCATTTCTCTTCTTTTTGTGCTGTTAAGGATTAAACTCAGGACCTCACAGATGCTAGGTAAGCACTCTACCATCAAACTACATTCTACACGTGTGTGTGTGTGTGTGTGTGTGTGTGTGTAGAAATATATGTATATTTCTACACACAATATATATATAATATATATATATATATATATTTTTTTTTTTTTTGAGCCATAATCTCCTTAATTTGCCCAGACTCGTCTCCACCTTGTGACCTTCCTGTATTAGCCTCCCTAGTAGATCTCATATTACTTTTTCCCTTGGAATGAGGAGCCAGGCAATGCTGGCTCCTCTCTACCTTAAAACTCTCACCTCAGGGCCACTGCACTTGCTGCTTCCTTTGCCTTGTGTGGTTTTCTCTTGACTATCTTTGGAGCTCACTTTCTCACTTTCCTAGGTCTCCATTCAAATGTCACCTGGTTAGGGAAATCTTCACTGCCACCTTATCTAAAGTCACACACACACACACACACACACACACACGCACACACAGACACACCTACACACTCACATGCATACACATATAACTCCTAGCCATCTTTCTTGCTATTTTTCTAGTTACATGTACCTATCATATTATATATTTTATATATTTATTTCATTTGTTTTCTGTATCTCATCATAATATACATTCATCAATATGTAAGTTTACTGGGGTTTTTTTTTTTGGTAGAATAGCCCTCAATAAATGTTTATTTAGGGCTGCAGTTGTAGCTCATTGGTAGGGTGCTTGCCTAGCATGTGTAAGGCACTGGGTTCAATTCTCAGCATCACATACAAATAAATAAATAAAATGAAGGTTCATTGACAACTGAAAAAAATTTTAAAAATGTATTTATTATAAATATATGCATTAAGCTTCAGGAGTATTTTACTTTACCTTCTATATAAATTTCAGCAGAAGTTGAATCTGTCCCATAGATGTTGGAAGCAAAGCAGGAATAGCGTCCTGTGTCCTCTTCAAAGGCTTCAGCAATGGTTAACGAATGCAGATTTCCTTCCTGGACGATGTGAATGTCTGGGGAATTTTCAAGCTCCTTGCCTTCACAGTACCACCTGCAAGCAAGGGAATATGGCCTTTGGACACAACTAAAGAAACAAGACTTAATAATATAGATGGCTCTAGATACTTCGTAAGAAGAAAACTGTGAAAAACTAAGAGTCAGAACATTAAACAATCTGTTATTTGATTGTGACAATGAGAGAGTTGGCAGTATTCAAATCACATTGACACTTTACTCATGAGATTGGAAAGTTGCTCTTATTAAGAATGATACAAGGGCTGGGGATATAGCTCAGTTGGTAGAGTGCTTGCCTTATGTGCACAAGGCCCCAAGTTCAATCCCCAGCACCACCAAAAAGAGTTACAAGCTAGGTACAGTGGCCCAAATTCAATCCCCAGCACCAGCAAAAAAAGATACAAGCTAGGTACAGTGGCCCATGCCTGCAATCCCAGCCACTTGGCAATCTGAAACAAAGGATAGCAAATTCTAGGGCAGCTTGGGCAATTTAGGAGACTAAATTATCTCAAAATAAAAAAAATAAAAAGGGTTGGGCATGTACAAGGCCTTGGATGTGATTCTTAGCACCAGGAATTAAAAAAAAAAGTGGGGGGCTACAATTGCAAGAAGATAGAAAGCAAGTACAGCCAACTAGGAAGAGTAGGAGAGTAGGGTAGAAAGACAAGGGTGTTTGATATGGAACTTGACTTCTCCAAAAGTGCCTTTCAGCTTTCTATAGTGGGCATTAAATAAACACTTCTTTAGCTTATTTAGAGAACATTGAATAGATAATAAAGCTTTGTGAAGTGGTATACACTCATCCCTGCTGTTAAATTGTATCTGACCTAACTGAAAATTAATTTGTTCCGTTACTTGAGTCACTAAAGTAAGAAGGATGAGTCATATTTCCCCAGGAGAGAGCCCACTCTGGAAAATAACCTAAGTTAAGTATTTAATTATAATTCTATATAATTGATGTTATACTATAATACAAGTTTCTACCTTGCCAAGTTTTCTGGCTAAAAGTTTATACAACATAATAATATAAAATGATGTTGAAGATGTGGAGGTGCATAATAAGAAAAATAAACATTAAAGTTCAATGGAAATGTCACTTCTCATATCACAGATTGGCAAATCTAAAGGTTTGATCATTCTCATACATCATTAGTGGGAATGTAACATGGCATAACACCTATGAAAGGAATGTGGAAATACTGCCATAATCACACATACATTTATTCTTGGACCTAACAAACCCACTTGTTGGAATCTATCATACAGATGGACTTCCAAACACACACAAAATGATATATGTACAAGCTACTCATTGAAATAGTCAAAGATTGAAAACAAGCCAAGTGTCCATTTTTAGGGAACTGATCAATAAACTACAATAGAGCCACACAGTGGAACATGCTGTGATCTAAAAAGAGAGTAAGATCACTGATGTGGAAGAATCCTAAGATACACAGTTATATTTTAATTGTAAGCTGCAAAATAGTAGATATAGGGTGTTAGCTCTGTTTGAGAAATGAGTTATGGATTGAATTATATATCCCCCAAAAATATGTTGAAGTCCTAACCCCCTGTGCTTGAGAATATGATCTTATTTGAAAAAATGTCTTTAAAAAGTCTTTGCAGATGTAATCAAGTTAAGGTGGGCCTTAATCCAATATGGCTGAGGTTCTTATAAGAGAATGAAAATCCTACATAAAAATAAAGACACATGGGGGACCCCTGTGATGACAGAGGTAGAGATGAGAGTGATGCAGTTGTAGGCCAAGGAGCACCAAGGACTGATATCCACTACCAGAAACCAGGGAGAGGCAAGGAAGGATTTTACTCAGAGTCTCAAATGGAACACAGCCCAGGTGAACCACCCACCTTTTTTGGGGGGGTATTAGGGATTTAATCCAGGGATGCTTTATCACTGAGCTACATCCCCAGCCCATTTTCTTTTTTTATTTTGAGACAGGGTCTCACTAAATTGCGTAGGGGCTCACTAAATTGCTGAGGCTGGCTTTGAACTTTCAATCCTCCTGCCTCAGCCTCCCTGAGTTGCTGGGATTACAGGCTTAGGCCACCACATCCAATCTTGATGACACTTTGATTTCAGACTTCTATTCTTCAGAACTGTATGAGAATAAATTTCTGTTGTTTTAAGTCATCCGATTTGTGAAAATTTGTCATGGCAGCCATAGGAAACAGATTTAGGGAGGCAAGAAATAAGATACTAACTCATTTGCATTTGCATAAAGAAAACTGGATAGAATAAAATGAAAGTTAAGAGTAGCTGCCTGTGGGGGTAACACAAGGTGGATGATGATTTATAGGAGTAAGATGTGTCCTTGTACCCTTTTATACTATTTTTACTTTTTGAAATAATTATTAATCAACATAACAAAAAGCAATTAAGGGGAGGAATATTATAACTAATCAGTGTAAAAAATTAAAGAATCTTGGTATTTACTAGTCTTCATTGTCATTTCAGATCTAACTACTCAGTACTTTAATTCTTCCCTCCCACCATTTATATAAAGTAAAATTCTAAAGCACATTAAAGGAAACCCACCTACTCAACTACTTTCTAACAGTCAAACTGTTCTCTACTGTTCCATAAATATGTCATGGTCACCCCCATATTCAAGTCACTGCTCATGTTTTTCTGAGATGCTTTTCCTCTGCCTTTCAGCAACTGCAAATAGAATTTATGCACCAAAACTTGGCTCAGATGTCACCTCCTACTCAAAGTTACATGTTACCACCTATTTTCAATGATTGTTAGGTTTTCTAAATTTTTTTTCACCTTTTTGTGAGTGTGTTATTTCCTTCATCAAATTATCTTCCAGTCTTTGAGTTCTGTTGTGGCAGTGGTACACAATAAAGGCAGCTGAGGAGATGGGTTTGTAAATCTCCCAGAGCACAAACCTCACTAGCTCTAAGGAGCTTATAATGAACAAAGCCTCAGAACACGTAGTTCCAAATACAAAATCTGGGTGTCAAATCAAACATGACAAATTGAGAAAATGTGTTATCTTTACTCCCTTCCTAAAATACCTCTAAAATGAGAATAAGATAATTTTTTTTAAAGGTACAATACCACAAAGACAAAAAGAATGGAAGGGGAGACAACAGCAGACCTGAAACTTCAGAAACTTTTGGAAGATGGAAAGCATGTTGAGCAGTCAGAAGAGTTGAGAAATGTGAAAAGCAAAAACCTTCTTGGAGATGGCAGTAAAGGACATAGCCAATCCATGCAGCAGAATTCCAGAGAGTTTTGGGATTTGGAAACACAAGATTGCTAACAAAAGGGAAGGAGATATGGAGGAACCCCGGAACCAAGTGTGGTGGTGTACACTGGTAATCCCAGCTACTCAGGAGACTTGAGGCGGGAGGATGGCAAATTCTAAGCCAGCTAGTAATTTAGCAAGACCTTATCTCAAAATTTAA
Source organism: Urocitellus parryii (assembly GCF_045843805.1). Classification (NCBI taxonomy): domain Eukaryota; kingdom Metazoa; phylum Chordata; class Mammalia; order Rodentia; family Sciuridae; genus Urocitellus; species Urocitellus parryii. Next base: position 156,258,203 of record NC_135535.1, on the reverse strand, counting down.
AGAATGAAAAGGGCACTGGGCACGATGGCATACAACTGTAATCCCAGCAACTCAGGAGGCTGAGACAGGAGGATCTCGAGTTCAAAGCCAGCCTCAGCAATTTAGCGAGACCCTAAGCAACTAGTGAGACCCTGTCTCTATAAAAAAATACAAAATAGGGCTGGGGATGTGCCTCAGCGGTTGAGTGTCCCTAAATTCAATCCCTGGTTACCCCCACCCCCCAAAAAAGAAAAGGGCTACAGATATAGCTCAGCGTAGAGTGCCCCTGGGTTCAATTCCCAGGACTGAAAAAACAGACAAGAAAAAGGGGAACAAAACAAAATTGATAATGACAACAACCAAGGCTGTTAGTTACAAATTTGGAAAAATGAGCTCTAACCCACCATTTCAGGTTCCTTCCTTACATCTGAGCAGTTAGGGAATATCCCTGGAAGAAGGCTGAGTTGCAGGCTGAACAAGCAGCTGTTCCATATTGGAGGAGGAGAAGAAGGCCTGCAGAAAGGGATTTCTCTAGGGGGGGAAAATGGGCCTGGTGGAGTATCCTAGGCTTAACTGCATGGAACAGAATTTTTTGAATTTTCACAGATTGATTGGAAAACCAAGACAAATTTGTGAAAGGACCACAGAACTGAGTCATATAAAAATAGACACCAAGAACCAAGACAATAATCAACTTTAGGTCAAAATAAAAAGGAATACATTTGGCCCTATATATCTGTGGGTTCCTCATCTTCAGATTCAACCAACTGTGGATCTAAACTATTTGGAAAAAAAAAAATTGTGTCAGTACCGAGTATGATTTTTTTTCCTGTAATTTCCCTAATTCCCTACAGTATAATAACTATTAACAAAACATTTACATTATACTAAGTATTGTAAGTTATCTAGAGATGGGAAAGTCTGGAGGTTTAATTCAGTGGTAGAGCACTTGCACAGCATGTTTGAGGTCCTGGGTTCAATCCCTACCCCCCTACCCCCCCAAAAAAGTTATATTAGATGATGTGCATAGATTATGTGATATGCAAATATTAAACTAATGGCTTTATATAAGGGACTTGAGTATCTGAAGATTCTGGTATCCACTGGGGAGTCCTGGAATCAGTCCCCTGAGAACATAGAGATGACTATATAAGCAAAGAAATATTCATTTTATCTTACGAGGCTTGGTAGTGAACAATATTTATATGTTAACAATAAAATAAAAATTAAATATTTCTTAAAAACAACAATATGTTATGATCATATTGAAAAATGTAAAAATAAAATAAGGGTGCTGGTTTAATATAGGGGCACTAAACCTCTACTTTACAGAACAGGAAATCAATAGAAAGTAGCTTACATTAGCATGGCAAGCAACAGCAGTGTAAGCATTTTACGGTGGTTCACTTTCGGTGAAAACAAGAATTTACTAGGTTATTTGCCCTTTCACTGTGTTGATATTTACACTGGCGGTGCAAAAGACACAGTGGGTAAAGTTGCTGATTCTTTATTAGCCACACAAATTAAAGCACTGTCACAAAACTGACGATGGTTTTTGGATCCGCTACCATGCTCATAGTAAGAGAAAAAAAAATACAGTTTCAAGAAAAAATTTCCTTGACAAAGCAATAAAAATCATGACTTTTACTAAATTTCAATATTGAGCTGGGCATGGTAGAGCATGCCTATAATCCCAGTGGTTTGAGAGGCTGAAGCAGGAGGATGGCAAGTTCAAATCCAGCCTCAGAAACTTAGTGAGGCCCTAAGCAATTTAGTGAGACCCTGTCTCTAAATTAAGAATATAAAAAAGGGCTGGTGATGTGGCTCATTGATTGATTGAGCACACCTCTGGGTTCAATTCCCTGTATAGAAAAAAATAAAATAAAAATCAACTTTGAATTCATGTCTTTTTAAAAAAATTTTTTTTAGTTGTTGATGGACCTTTATTTTATTCATTTATTTCTATGTGGTGCTGAGAATTGAACCCAGTGTGCCGCAGTATGGCTGGGCACAATTCAGGAGCCACTTGTCAAAAGAAACGAACTTTATTTTTAGAACCACACACCACACCACAAAGCTCCTCAGGAAAAACCTTCAGAGCCCAACTGCCACCACCGGCTTCCCACAAGCCTCTCCACCTCCCCCACTCCTCCTGCTCTTGAGGCTGATTGGCTGGGTCGCTGGGCAGAGCCAAAAAAAGTCCCCCAATGAGCAGCTCTGTGGTCTGAAAGGGCGGGGAAATAGCCCAATGAGCATCACCGCAGAGGAGCCAATCAGTTGGCAGCTAGAAGTTTGCTGGGGCTGCTGTGACCCAATCATCAGCTGGCAGCTGGAAGTTTTCTGGCAGCTGGAAGTTTGCTGGGGCCCCTTTCGCTGTGGCTCTCAGCACCAGTGCCTCACACATGTGAGGCAAGTGCTCTAACACTGAGCCATAACCCCAGCCTGCCATGTCTTTTTAATATTCTTTATTTTCTCAAAAATAATGGAAGTATGCCTGTCATTTCAAGTAAAAACAACTGATAGTATTCATTGCCAATGGAAAAAAAAAAAGAGCTTTCAGGAAAAACTAGAAAATTTGTATCCCCCCAGAGTGAGTTTAGGGTTTCAATACTTAAAGACTTTTTATTTCATCCAAAAGTATTTAGATGAAATAAAAAATATTTTTGATATTATATAATAAAATGTTTTACCCTTTGGAAGATCTGCATTATTTATTTTCCAAATGACCAAATGTTATCTATTCAAAGGTCAAAATAGACCAATAGGTTTTAGAATAGCAAAGGACAAAAGTTCATCGGTATGGTTTCAGATTTCACATTGCAACTAACCTTCAGGAAATTACTGCTAGTTGAATTTTGTTGTAGTATTAAATAGCACTAGCCACAAAGATCTGAAAGGTTATTAAAATGCTCCTCCTATTTCCAAAACATATCTGTATAAGACTGTATTTATTGCACTGACTTCAACCTAAACAGCACATTACAATAAACTGAATGTAGAAGCATATGTGAGAATCCAGCTATCTTTTGGTAAGCTAGACACTAAAGAGTTTTGTAAAATCTGTAAAATAATACTACTCTTCTCACTAAAACTTTTTGCTTTGGAAAAGCTATTCCTTGTAAAATTATTCATCTTAACATGTTTATTATTGTTATTTAAAAATGAATGAATAGCTGGTGTGGTAGTGTATGCCTATAATTCCAGATTGGGAGAAGAAAGAAGGAAGATCACAAGTTCAAGGTCAGCCTCAGTAATTTAGGGAGGCCCTAAGCAACTTAGCAAGACCCTGTCTCAAAACAAAACATAAAAAGGGCTGGGAATTAGCTCACCCTGGATTTAATCCCCAGTACAAAATGGGGCAGGGGGTGGGGAGGGGTCAGGGAATGCATGCATAAATATTTAAAACATTTCTCAGTTTAATTTCAATACAGTAAATAATTATAAACAAAATCTATTTTGAGTCTCAATCATTTTTTAAGATTATTAAGGGGGGGTCTGAGAATCAAAATTTTGAGAATCACTGGTATATTATTCAGAAATCAAAAGGGAAATAAACAGGAAATTGCAGAGAGTTGAAAGTAGTCTGTTCTTTAGTATTTGATTTTTAAGTAATGTAGATCTATTTATTTGATGAAACAAATATAAACAGCTATTTCAAAAAAAGAAATCCTTTATTTCTATAAATATTACAGGATTATCTCAATTCTTTAGATTTCTCATCTTTACTAAGATGAGAATGAAATCATCCATTAATAATTGGTTAGCCCGAAGGAGTTAAGAGGAATGATTCAAACTGTGGAACCCTCAATCAAAAGTGATCTAATCCCTACTCAAATGGCCGTGATGGCTTCAAACAATCCCAAAGAACAAGTAGTAACCATGTCTCTGTCTATAATACCATGAGTGGCTCAGAAATAACATGCTGGTCAGGTGAAAGGGTCTTAAATCTACCCTGCTATCCTGAAGAATTCTGAGGTAGGAGAATAACATACTCTCCTCAAAGTCTATCCATGTTAGGGCATGCTTTCACAGAATTGTCCTTACCAGGGCACATTTTTAGAAAGCCAAGTCCTAATGACCCTTACAGAATGGCAGCAGGTGCCAGATGTGATTCATGGCTCAGCAGAAATGAGTCAAAGTTCTGGGAAACAGGGCAGGTCCAAATGACAGAGAAGGATCCACCTTTGATACACTGGTATAGCTGGTCAGATCTGCTAATTTGGCTACCTACCAAGCTGGCAAAGGAGGATACCGAAGAAACACATTTGTCAGATTTAACTGGATTTTTTTGGCTGCAAATCACCATTCTGCTGTTAAGTTACTATTTCATCTAAAATATGACTTGGATAAATATTATGACTCATTGTTTTAGCACATTAACAACTTCTAAATGTAATTTGAATGTGATATTCTGGCTCACCAGGAATAATGCTCATTAAAAGAATAATGACTCAGAGTCCAACTTCAACCTTGCCCTAGCCCTTCCAAAGTCCTTTTTCTACCTATGCTTCTTTCTTCTCATACCCTTTTCTTTTCTTTTGTAGAAACTATGTCATTTGTAATCATATATTTATTTGTAGGTTTATTTCCTTAATGTCTCTCTCTTAATGTCCCTTTCTGGGCAATAAATACCACAAAGACTAACAGGACTCAAACTTATGTTGGATTTTGTGACTCAATTTGGCCTTTTGAATATCTTGTTTAATTGCTATTAAGTTAAAAAAAAAAACTTAAGTTTTCATGTCCAGTGGCTGTGTTTTACTGGATAGAATATAAGGATGAATGCAGGAAGATAGTTTTTTTTTAAGTTTTATTAAAATGTATTGAGTTATTCATAGTGGAAACTTCTTCCACCTGATGATAACTTAAGAAAGGCATACATAAGCAATTATCTATATGAAGATGTCAAGACCATACCTTGCTACATCACCAATTTTGGATATAATAAGAGAGAATGAATAAATGTGATTTTTTTTTTCAGGGGGTAAGTACCAAAGATTGAACTCAGGAGCACTCGATTACTGAGTCACGTCCCCAGGCCTATTTTGTATTTATTTAGAGACAGGGTCTCATTGAGTTGCTTAGCACCTGCTTTTGCTGAGGGTGGCTTTGAATTCATAATCCTCCTGCCTCAGCCTCCCCAGCCTCTGGGATTATAGGCATGCACCACCACCACTGTGCCTGACTGTGAAAATATTTTTTTAAAAATGAACAGACATTCTTCAGAAGAAGAAATACAAATGGTCAACAAACATATAAAAAAATGTTCAACATCTCTAGCAATGAGAGAAATGAAAATTAAAACTACACTGAGATTTCATCTCACTCCAGTCAGAATGGCAATTATCAAGAATAATTGGGGTTGTGGCTTAGTGGTAGAGTGCTTGCCTAGTTTGTGAGAGGCATTGGGTTCAATCCTCAGCAGTGCATAAAAATAAATAAATAAACTAAAGTATTGTGTCCATCTACAACTAAAAAAATATTAAAAATAAAAAGGAGGGCTGGGGATGTGGCTCAAGCGGTAGCGCGCTCGCCTGGCATGCGTGCGGCCCGGGTTCGATCCTCAGCACCACATACCAACAAAGATGTTGTGTCCGCCGAGAACTAAAAAAATAAATAAATATTAAAAATTCTCTCTCTCTCTCTCTCTCTCTCTCCTCTCTCACTCTCTCTTTAAAAAAAAATAAAATAATAAAAAGGATACAAGTAACAATAAATGTTGGCAAGGATATGGGGCAAAGGATACACTTATACATTGTTGATGGGATAGAAAGCAGTATGAAGACTCCTCAAAAAGACAGGAATGGAACCACCATTTGACCCAACTATCCCATTCCCTGGTTTGTATCCAAAAGATTTAAATCCACATACCACAGTGACACAGTCATATTGATGTTTATAGCAGCTCAATACACAATAGCTAAGCTATTGTAAATTTGCAAGTAATTGGATGGACCTGGAGACTATCATGCTAAGTGAAATAAGCCAGTCTTCAAAAACCAAAGGTCTAATGTTTTCTCTGATATGTGGAAGCTAACCCACAATAAAGGGGGATAAGGAAAGAATAGATGTTTAGTAGAATAGACAAAGGGGAATGAAAGGAGGGGAGGGGGAATAGGAAAAGGAAAGACAGTGGAATGAATTCAAAATAATTTCTCTATGTACTTATATGAATATACCATAGTGAATCCTACCATCAAGTACATCCATAAAAATGGGGTCCTAACTAGAATAAAATATATTCCATGCTTGTATAATTATATCAAATTAATTCTATCATGATGTATAACTTAAAAGAACCAATTAAAAAAAAAGAATTGTTTTTAAAGTAAAAGAATTTCTTCCATCAATAGATTTAAAAAAATGAAAAAGATGAAATTACTTTGGATAGGGTTAGAAATTCTTCATTTCCTTCATCCCATTGTAGTTATTGCTAAATCACTACATAATTCATTTATTTATTTAATTTATTATTTATGGCTGGGCACATGCATGCCTATAATCCCAGCAGCTCAGGAGGCTGAGGCAGGAGGATTGCAAGTTCAAAGTTAGGCTTAGCAATTTAGTGAGGCACTAAGCAATTTAACAAGACCCTGTCTCTAGATAAAATATAAAAAATGGGCTGGGGATACAGCTCACTGGTTAAGTACCCCTTGGTTGAATCCCCTGTACCAAATAAATAAATAAATATAAAAATAAAATCTAAAAAGTTATTATTATTTATTCTCTTTAACCTCAAGTAGAATGCAACGTGGCGCTGAACTTTGCTTTATTTGTAAGAACTCCTGAGTATGTGATGCATAGAGTGTGTTGGATGAATTGTTATTGAATGAATGAACATGAATTTTCCAGTTTTGTTGTCTTTGATTCAATGTATTTGAATCTTTACATATTACTTTTTTTTTTTTTGTACCAGGGATTGAATCCAGGGGCACTTAACCACTAAACCACATACCCAGCCCTTTTTATTTTATTTTGTTATGACACAGGATCTTGCTAAATCACTTCAGGTGTCACTAACTTGCTGAGGCTGATTTTGAACATGCAATCTTCCTGCCTCAGCATTTGGAGCCTTTGGGATTATAGATGTGTGCCACCACGCCTGACTTTCCATATTACATAGTTTAAAGTATAACTTCTTTCTTCTGCTTGCTACTCTAAATTTTTCTTTCAAGAATAAATTCTTCTATTTGCTCAATTGGGAGCCTTTCACTGTGTTGATTTCCCCTACCTGTTGGAAAACCTTGCATGTTAGGGGATGTTGGCTCTGATTATAGGAGTGGTTGCTGGTGATTGTTGGGAAGAGGCAGACCATGATTTTAGGTAGGTGAACATTGTGTACCAGTAGCTCCTCTGACTTCCTGGCTATTGTTAGCTATCTGGGACACTGCCCCGTCTTTTCAGAACACATTTGCTGCTCTGGCTTCCGTGTTTAGGGCTGTGCTTGTTGTTCAGCCTAAACAAGGGAAGAGGCAGGCACTGACCTGCACAGCTGCTCTGACTGTAATTCCCAGATTAATCACCCTGACTGCCCTGGGCCCTCTTCTGCTTATTCTGTCTCATGCCTCTGAGCCTAGAGTATACCCAGAAGAGTTGTCAGCTCCACAGTACTTTTTTTCTGGGATATGATTTGGATTTTGGTTTTCCTTGTCAAACAGATTCCTTGTGCTTAGAGGTAAATTTAGTATAAAACCAATAAAACTAGGTTTCTCATTGACATGGCTCCCTTCTTAGGCCCTATGCTTAATTTTGCATTCATGATTTGGCTTTATTTATCTTACAGGGGACCTCCCAATTTTTATAAGCTTCAAGGCTCACAAAATTTGGATCTGACCCTCCATATAAAATTTCTTTTCTTTTTAATATTTTTTTTAGTTGTTGATGGACCTTCATTTTTATTTATTTATATGAGGGGCTAAGAATCGAACCTAGTGCCTCACACATACTGGGCAAGCACTCTACCACTGAGCTACAACCAGCCTTCCATATGGAATTTCTACCTGTGGGAAATTTCTAAAAATTTTGTACTTACAGATGGTATTCTATGTTGTGTTCCAGTTACATTTTGGGGTGCTGGAATATAAGATAGACCCATGAGCTCAGTCTACCATTTTGATATAGTGCCCTTTTCACAGTTAAATCACTCCTAATTTGCCTTCTGTACCTATCACTCTCTCAAAACTGCTCTTACTGAGGCCATTGGTGGCCTCCATATTATTAAATCAAATGATACCTTCCAGTTTTCATCTCACTTGACTTCTAATTAGTATTCAGTGTAGTTGACTACTTATGCCATTCTGAAGCAACTTTTTTTTTTAATGAGCCCCATTTTTCTCCTTCCATTTAGGATGTACCTTTCCAACCTCCTTTCAGAGGGATTTCTTCCTCTACCCAAACTTTAAATGTCAGAATTCCTATGCAACATTGCAGAGACAGAAGTGATACTCAAACAGATTAACAGCTGCTTCAGAATGGATACCCTAACCAATCATAATGAAGAAAACCACAGGCACACTCAAGGGCTGTACCAATTATACTGATTAAATATCACTTTTGGAGAGTGATATTTGCTGCTTTTGTAGCAATTCTTTTCTGACAAAAGTATGAATAAGAAAATTGAGGTCAATTTCATACAAAAATGTAAAAGTTAAAGTATTAGCAAACCAGATCTAGAAATATAAAAAAAGATAATAAATTATGACCAATTTGTGTTTCTCTCAAGAATTCAAGTTTCATTTAACATTGTAAAACTAACATTCTGTACCAAATTAACAAAGAAAAATAACAATCTTAATAAATGCAGTGTTTAATAAAATTCCATTTCCATTCATTATTTTAAAAAAATTCTTCCTAGACAAAAGGATTTATAACAAAATCCTATGTAATATTGAAAAATGGAAAGTATTCTTGTTAAGATTAAAAATAAGCCTGGAGCACCTAGCATCAGCATTTCTGTTCAACATTGTACTTGAAGGCTTAGCCAACTGAAAAAGGGAAAAGAATGAAGTTCAAGAGAGGATTGGACAGGAAGAATATTCAAAAAAATCTATGATCAATTTTCATGAATTTAGCAGTTGTTGAATAAAAATTTCCTAAAGAAGAATTATTTCATGAAGTTTATAAAGTCAACTACATTTCTATACGTAACAAAAATAGAATATAATTTTTAAAAAGGTACCATTTACATTAGATACCTATGCATAAAGCTAACTCAAGATTTGTAAGACTCTAAGAAACAATTATAAATCTTTATTAAAAGATATTCAAGCAATGGAAAAATATACCTTGCTCTTGAATATTAAAGCTCAATATTTTAGCTGGGTTCAATGGCACACACATAATCCCAGAGGCTCCAAAGGCTGAGGCAGGAAGATCACAAGTTCAAGGCCAGCCTCAGCAATTTAACAAGGTCCAAAGCAACTTATTGAGAACCTATCTCAAAATAAAAAATAATTGGATATGTGGCTCAGTGGCCGAACCCTCCTGGGTTCAATCCCTGGTACCCCACCCCAAAGCTCAATATTTTGAATATATCAAATCCCCTATAAACTGATCTATAGATTCAATTCCATAAATCTTATTATATTTAAAAAATGTTAGTGAAATTTGTCATGATGATTCTAAAACTTGTAGAAAAAAAGATCAAAATGAACCAAAAATTCTTAAAATAAAAAAATTGGAAATCAAGAACTATGAAAAACCTATTGTAATATGATAAACCGCAGGAAAAGAACAGAAAGCCCAGAACTATATCCACAAGTACATGAAATTTTGCTGAATGATAGAACCAGCACTAGAGAAAAGTGGGGAGAAGATGTACTTTTCCATAAGATGCTGTTGGAAAAATAGGTTATCCAATCAGAAACAAACAAAAACCACAATGGTTTACCTGCTTTACAAAATATACAAAAATCAACTTTAAGTGGGTTAAAAAAAGACATGGAAAGCAAATTATAAAACCTTTAGGAGAAAATATACAAGGAGTATATCTTTTTTACTTTGAGATTAGAATTTCTTAAAATTGACACAAGCTACAAAACCCAAAAACATAAAAAGGAAAACTAATTAATTCGATACCAAAGTTAAGAATGACTAATATCAAAAGACACCATAGAGAAAACAAAACAAAAAAAATCAAACTAGGAGAGGATATTTTTATAACACATGTGTCACATGATTGGTATCAAGAATATTTGAACAAGTAGAAAATGGGTCAAAGATTAAGCAAATCCTTTATAGAAACCGAATCTAGAATGGCCCATAAATCTATGAAAAAATTCACAATCTTATGACTAACTCTGGAAATAAACATTTAAACCACCGGTGTTTCACCAATAACACTTTATACCCACTACCTTGGCAAAACTTAAAATGTGATGTCAATATTGGCAATGATGTAGAACAACCAAAATGCTTATACAGTGTTGTTGGGAATGTAAATTGAAACAATGCCTTTGGAAAACAATTTGATGTTATTATGAAGTTGAAGTTATGCATACTCTGCTAGCAATTCCATGCCTAGACACACTCATGCACCAGGGAAAATTCAGAGAATATATTAGAAAATGTATATCATTACTCAATGAGGAAAAATATTAGAAGCAACCCAAATTTACATCAATAATATAATAATCTGGCCATATAGTAAAATACTATAGAGCAATGAAAATGAGTATAATAAATAGATTTACATGTACTTCTTAAGGAAAAGAGTAGCAAAAGAATATAGACATTCTGATTCCATTTACATAAAGTTTTGCAACCACATAAACATACTAATTTTTTTTTACATTATATTATGGAAACTTTAAACATACACAAGGTAGAGAGACTAGTACAGTGAACCCCTGTGCCCATATCAACAAATTATCAGCAGTTTGTTAAAACAAAGGCAGCTGGCCTCATCCCTAGAGATTCTGACTCAGTTAGACCCAAGTGTGTCTACAATGCTTTTCCATAAAGGTCCCAGGCGATGCTGACTCTCCCGGGTCAGGGACCCTCTTCGCCTCTTTTAGGAGGCTCTCAGAATCTGGCCTCTACGTCTCTGGACTTAACCTCAAATAATTTCCTCCTCACTTTATGTTCTAGCTGCATTTCAATTCCTTAAACTTAATATTTGCTTTGATGCCTCAAGGACTTCAAATTTTCCATTCCCTCAGCCTACAACACTTTTTCTTGCACCTTACTTTGCTGAGCTAACTCTCATCTTTTATGTTTCAGCTTTAATATCATGGTTCAGGATACACCAACCTATACACCAGGTTTGGTCCCTCTGCTAACTGCTGCCTTCTTTATAACATTTATCACAATTGTAATTGTATAATCACTTGCAAAATTTTTATTACCTACTTGGGCACAGTGGCACACTCCTGTACTCATAGGCTGAGGCAGGAGCATCAAAAGTTCAGAGCCAGCCTCAGCAACTTAGCGAGGCCTGAAAAACTTAGCAAGACTCTGTCTCAAAATAAAATATTAAAAGGGCTGGGGAGGTTGGGGTCATGGCTCAGTGGTAGAGTCTAGCATGTGTAAAGCCCTGGGTTCAATCCTCAGCACCACATAAGATAAATAAATAAAATAAAGGTATTGTGTCCAACTACAACTAAAAAATAAATATTAAAAAAAAGCAAATTCCCCCTTTAAAATAAAAAAAGGTTGCAGGGCCTGGGGATGTGACTCAGTGGTTAAGTGCCCCTGTGTTCAGTCCCTGGTACAAAAGAAAAAAAAATTATTGTCTGTGTCCCTTACTAGACAAAACTCCATAATTGCAGTGATTTTTTCTGTTTTATGGCTGCTTTTTAAAAATTTCCTTTTTTGCTGCACGGAGGTTCCTCATGCATGGTAAACAAGTGCTCTGCCATTGAGCTACACTCACAGTCCCTTTGAAATTTTGTATTTTGAGATGGAGTCTGTCTGAGGTGCCCAGGCTGACCTTGAACTTATACTACTTCTGCCTCAGTCTCCCAGGGATTACAGGTGTGTGCTGTCCATGTCTGGCATGCTTGCTGTTTAAATTTAGCACATTCAATAGTACCAGGCACATAAATAGCCACTGGATATTTGTTGGATAAATTAATCTAGATTTTCCCCTAAAGGTAGAAGAATATCCTCTAAATAATATAATATGAAATGCCTCTATGTCATTTAAGATATCCTTTTTCTTCATAACAATTTTGTTTCCTTTTTCTTTCCTTGGCACATAACTTGTAGGAACATAACTGAAGTAGCAAAAACAAAACACAGTGGCCATCATTATCTATAAAAAGGTAAATTGGTGCTGTCTCAGAAGGTTGTATACAAGCAAACACAGAGTGACCCAGCTGTACATTCCTGGGAAAAGAATTTGGCATCAGGATACAAAAAGGGATCATGGCCATTTGCTGTGAATTCTTGCAGACTCTTTCATCTGGGTTAACGCATGAATGTATTTCATTTTCTAAGACAAGGCCTCTGATGAAACTAAATTCAAAATTAACATGCTTTGAAAAACACTAGCTTCCATCATTCAGGATCCTGCTTCTACTTATAAATCAATCTCTACTCAATTAACTTGGAAATCAACAACAATATAAGCAAAAATGATTTTTCAACTTGCTAAACTAGTGTCACAAGAACATGGGTAAAACACTGATAACACATGAGTTAGCATATGGATAGTTGCCAAGTATACATATATCTTCTTGATAAAATAGTAAAACAATACTTTCCTTATTGACTGTGGTATTTTTTTGTTTGTTTGGTATTGGGAATTGAACCCAAGTGTGCTTAACCTCTGAGCCACATCCCCAGCCTCTTTTTATATTTTATTTAGAGACAGAGTGTCACTGAGTTACTTAAGGCCTTGCTAAGTTGAACTTCTGATCCTCCTGCCTCAGTCTTCCAAGTAGCTACGATTACAGGCATGTCTCACTGTGCCTGGCTTGACTATGGTATTCTTATTTAACAAATTGAAATGACTCTTCTTACTAATTTAATGGGTTTTTGTTTTGTTTAGTTTTGTTTTGTGTGTGTGTGTGTGTGTGTGTGTGTGTGTGTGAGAGAGAGAGAGAGAGAGAGAGAGAGAGAGAGAGAGAGAGAGAGAGAGAGAGATTGAGGTAACATGCAAAGGTTTTGGGGGGCAAACTATTGTTAAAAGAAGGCTGGAAAACACTTTTCCACTCTAGCACTGGACTGAACCAACTAGAAGTTGGTTTTAAATATTATGTGTCCCTCTGTAAATATCAGGAAACCACAAGTACTTAGCTATGTCAAGAACACAGGGTGATGATGGAATAGATGAATCCCTTTGATGAGATCAATTCAACATCTTTGTATGTGGGCACAGAGATATTGTGGAAGACTTTTCCACATTACTCCTTGGGTTGCTCTAGTTCTCTAATCCTCTCATCTGACCTTCAGTCAAATTTCTGACTGCCTATTAGATATGTTCCCTCCACCCCTCAGACTCAAATCTCCATCAACTTCCTCCACAAATTGGACACCTCTTCCATTTTCTCAGTACTGGCCAGTGATCCCCATCTCTGTTTCAGGTACCCAGTTTCAAACTTATGGGGTAAATTTTTTACTCAACCTTCCCATTTAGTTAATAACCAAGTTCAACTTGACAATTGCCTCTTCTCTTCTAAATATTAATCATTAACATCTTTTCTCTGTCCCACTGTACCCATTCCAGTCCCAATGGACATAAGATGATTACAATGTCAGTGTCAGTATCTGTGACTTTATATAATCATGTTGAGTTGACCTGAACCGAAAGGACGCATCTCTAATCTTTCCTTACCTGTTACCCTGGTTTCAATACACTCAAGTCCTTGGGGTTCCCTGAGAACGCTTGCTTTGGGTCTTTGCACTTGTTTTCTCCTACAGTTAGCCTCCTTCGCCTCTTTAATGTTCCTTTATCTTGCACTCCAGGCAAGGTAACTCACATCTTCCTCTGGGCCACCATTGTGTCCAGTACACACTTCTGTTATAGCCCTTATTATACAATATTGCAAATCAAATAATGCTTTGATTACATGTCTGTTTGGTTTTGGTACTAGATTATGAATTAGCCTGTCAAAATAGTTGGGACTTGATTTTAAAACAAGGTCCCTCACCTCCCAAACTCATGATTATTTTGTATTCCCAGTGAATGGCTTTAGTAACTCTATATTTGTTGAATTAAATGAGTTAATTTCTACCTAAATCCTTTTCACTTTTCAAAATTCAACTAAAAGTCCCCTATGTCTCTGAAACTTTCTTTGATTTTTCTAGTTCCCCTAGCCTAATACTACTTAAGATTTATGTATGATAAAAAAATAGGGTGATTTTTTAAATAATTGGATTGCAAGCTCTTTGAAGGCAGGGACACGTATTTGTATCATCTGCATCATTATATTGTCAACACTGCTGAGCATAAATTAAAAGCTAAACAAATAGTTGCTTTCTGATTAAAGTTGTATAAATTCTGTGCTTAAGAAAACAGTGACAGCTATTAGCCTATCTGGAAAATTATAAATTTTTTATTAATTGAACTGTAGTCATGAAATAAAATACAAAATCATTCAGAAATGAATTTAGTGAGTTCCTACTAGTTTCCTAGAATCAAACGAGTGGTTGGGGTATAGATATAAATTTAATTAGTAATGAAATTCTTCTCAGGTAAAATTAACATTGCCACATGAAAGCTGAGTATTTTTCTTTCACTTTCAAATTTGTAGATTTGTAAATTTTTACTTGGTTGATTAAGTACTTTTTGACTTGCTATAAGATGACTTTGTTTTCAGGGAATAGGTACTTTATAGTTTTTCCTGGCTGATTTTTTATTTTTCTCATGGGTGCACCAAATTAATTCTTTCTTTCTTTCTTTCTTTTGATACTGGATTTGAACCCAGGGATCCTCTATCACTTAGCTACACCTCTAACTCTTCTTATTTTTTATTTTGAGGCAGAATCTCACTAAGTTGCTTAGGCTGTCCTTGAACTTGTGATCCTCCTCCCTCAGCCTCCTCTGGGATTACAGGCATGTACCACCACACCTGACTGAATTCATTCTTGTATCTAAAATTGTCATGGTTGAGAAATGGCAAGGATGAGTCCCTGAATGATCTGGTCTGACCAGAGTTCCAGGGAGCATCCTTCATCAGGCTTGTTTACAGTAGAAGGACAATCACATCCTAAGCCAACTATCTCACTCCTGATTTAAATTTGAGTTTCTTGTTTTGCTCCTCTGCCTCCTCCTCCTCCTCCTTCTTTTTTTGGTAACAGGTGTTGACCATTGGGCTACATCCATACCCCTATTTGGTATTTTATTTAGAGGCAGGGTCTCACTAAATTGCTTGGGGCCTCGCTGTTCCTGAGGCTGGCTTTGAACTTGCAATCCTCCTGCTTCAGCCTCCCAACTTCTTCTTTTTTAAAAAAGCACTCAGTTGGTGTCCTTCCCCTTTACTCTTCCAAGGAGAACAATAATAACCAATAGCAAATGGAGGTTGCAATGAAGCAACATCAAGAGCCAGCTTCACATACATTGCTAATATTATTTTTCTTTTCTTTTGAACAGAGCTTCTTTAGACACTCTCTACTTTTCTCAAAGGAAGTGTATATAATTTCTGGAACCACATACTTAACAGGTCATACTTAGGAGGATCATGGTAGATGGAAAGCACCATGCCAAACATTACTAATGGGACATTTTTACCTTACTTGAGGAGGTGGAATTCCTACCACTATGCAATCCAGCTGTACTCGGGATCCTTCGGGAACTTCTCTGCTTCGTAACTTTTGAGTGAACCGGGGAGGTTGACCCAGAGGTTCTTCATAGTACAAAGATGAAGGCGAAGACCCTGGGGTGGTGTCTCCACCAGACGCCTCACTGGCAGCCTGCTCAGCTTCACGCCTCTTGGCTTCCTGTTGTTCAAGGGCATGATTCACTTCATTATCCCTGGTATCTGTAGGGATAGGGATGGGAACAGAAGCTCTTTCTCGTCTTTCTGACAGATCTGAGAAACTGGGACTGTTTTCCTGCATAACTTTGTTCTGAGATTCCAGTTTACTCTTGTGGTTTTTGCAGGCACGAGGTCTAATCCTCTTGGAGCTATGGGCCTTGAAAAGGGAGGAAAGCTCCTCAATGAAATCGGCTGCCTTATTTAGGAATACTTTTTTGGACTGGGTTTCAGAACTATATTGTGGCCTTTTTGCCTCCTGGGGGTCCTCTTTAGAGCTGGTAGGACTTCGAGGGTTATCCTGACAGAAGTTAGGCTCAAAACTTGATTTAGGTGGGTGTTTCATCTGATCAGAAGCTAAACGTTTTCTAGCTTGAGCTTCATCTGTTTTCTCCAAAGGATCATGATTGATTGCCAATCTTGCCAAATTGACACTTTCATCTAATTCTTCTTGGCTCAGAAAGGCTGAAAGATCTGGAAGGTCATCTTGGCCTCCTGCTCCTTCAGCAGCCCCAGAAGGACTGCCGAAATGGAAAGGGTTAGAGGAAGGTTCTGCTCGACTCCTCTCGTTGTTTCCCCGATGTCTGGTTTCAGCTAAATAGCTTTCTCTGAGAAGCTGAGATATGGAAGTAGAAGCTTCTATGCTGTCGTCTTGCATGCTACAACAAAACAATAATAACAAAAATAGGATCACTTCTAGGAAGTAATGTCTATATTTATCACAGCATGATGTATATTCTTGAGCACTTAGAACTCAAAATGAAAATCACCTCATTTTGACACTTTTACAAAATTTAAGGACTTAAAGATTACTTGCCAATTATAAAATAAGTAAAAATTGAAGGAAGTCTCCCTGAAATTGAAGATAGAAGCCTGAGAAGTTACTATTTTATTAAATTCTTTAAATGCAATTTCAATTATGAAAGCTATGGTATAGTTATAGTGATATTAAATATAACGTCGGGCTGGGGAATATAGCTCAGTGGTAGAGAATTTGCCTAGCATGTGTGAGACTCTGGTTTTTTAATCCTCAGCACTAAAAAGAAAGAAAAGAGAGAGAATAGTAGAACGAATTGGACATAACTTTCCTATGTTCATATATGAATACATGACTAGTGTAATTTCATATCATGTTCAACCACAAGAATGGGATCATAATTAGAATAAGTTATACTCCATGTATGTATAATATGTCAAAATACATTCTACTTTCATTCATATCTAAAAAGAACAAATAAAAAAATAAAATGAAAAAAGATAGGGAGAGGGGAAAAATACAATACAATATAAAAAAAATACAATATAAAAGTGCTTTCCTATGCAAACACAGATTTGCTCTCCACCTTCTCCTCTTAACATTGTTTACAATAGATATATAGAAAATTTAAAAAATATTACTGGGTGCCATGGAGCATGCCTGTAATCCCAGAAACTCTGGAGACTGAGCAAGAGGATTACAAATTCAAGTCCAGCCTCAGCAACTTAGTGAGGCCCTGAACAACTTGGTGACACCCTGGCTTAAAATAGAAAAGGCTGGGAATGTGTCTCAGTAGTTAAGTGATCCTGAGTTCAATTCCCAGTACCAAAAAAAAAAAAAAAAAAAAGTGAGTTAGAGCCTAGGCTTTAAAATTTTTTCTTTAAGTCTAAAAAACATAGTACAATAGCCAGGCACGGTGGCACATGCCTGTAATCCCAGTGGCTAGGGAGGCTGAGGCAGGAGGATTTCAAGTTCAAAACCAGCTTTGGCAACTTAGTGAGGCAAGCAATTCAGAGAGACCCTGTCTCAACATAAAAATTTTAAAAAGGCTGAGGATGTGGCTCAGTGATTAAATGCCCCTGGGTTTAATCTCCATTACAAAAAAAGAAAAAAGAAAGAAAGAAAAGAAAAAAAATAGTACAATAATGAAAACTGATTTTATACTATTAATCTCAGACCTATTTATTCATTTAAACATTTACTAGAGGAATGGCAAACTTACAAACTAAATTAATTCTCTTATGACAAATAGATGAAGCTCACTGTTATAAGTATTCTTCCCATTGACCTTCACTTGCCTTACACACCATGCTTTTGGCCACCACCAATCAATCGGAGACAGTAACAAGAGAAAGATACTCTGTCATTCTTTGTACTATGCTTTGGGCCTTGTGCTGGGAGGATGGAGAAGAAAGTAATCTTCTAAATTTCTCCTGGCTTTAAGATTCTATGTTGAAACCTATCTAAATTCATTCATCTCCTTTTCTTTGTACAATATAGCCCCTCCATACACCTTAGGTCACCCTCAAGGCTTCCTAAGGACTGGCCTACTTTCCAAACTTCCACAGTGCTATCCCAAACTAACCTCCCAGTTGGCAAAGTAGGCAGTCACCTTGAGAGGGCAATTAGAGATGGCTAAAAGGATCACTTACAGCAAAATATTTTTTTCCACATGCTTGCCAGAGCCTGAGATTGTCCCTACTGGAGCCATTTATTTGGGTGAAGTCTATTGTGCTTTTATTTATTTTTTATTTTTTGGCGGTACTGGGTACTCAGGGTGTTGTTATGTATGCGAGACAAGCACTGTACCAATTGAACTATATCCCCTAGCCCACACTGTGCCTTTAAAAGAAGTTAATCTAAAATACAAACATGTGATAGGAGGGCAAAGATTCATCTACAAGGATATTTGTCATAGTATGAGTTATAATATTAAAAGGTTAGAATTATGTCTAATAATGAAAAAAAGTTGAATTATGATACATTTATGAACTAGAGCTATATGACTATTTAAAATTTTGAACAACAGTGAATAATAATACAAAATAGTATATAAAAATGTAATTGATGGGCTGGGGATGTGGCTCAAGCGGTAGCGCGCTCGCCTGGCATGTGTGCGGCCCGGGTTCGATCCTCAGCACCACATACCAACAAAGATGTTGTGTCCGCCGAGAACTAAGAAATAAATAAATAAATATTTTAAAAAAAAAAAAATGTAATTGATGTCCCCACTGAAAAATTTTCTCATTTGTGTGCCAGCTCTGTGGAAGAATAGATATATGAAATAAGGTTCAAAATGCTATTTGAAAGTATAATTAATATACTTATTGATTACAATCAGTAATTCATAAATCAACTGCTGTAGTTTTTTATTTGTAAATCATCTATTTCTTTAGCCTAGGTTTGAGTTTCTAGTATGTTTAGATTCAAGGGTGAAAATTAAGTGCCTTATAAACCAGGATGATTTTTTTTCTCTGTTAGCTGGACACTACTCTATTTTGTGTTGTAATGTGACTTTGTTTTTGACTCTTTATTTTATGATACTTAGATCTTGAAGCAACATGGAATGAGCACTGGCCTTGGATCTAGATACATTCAGTTCCAAATTCTGTCTTCATCTTTTAGCAGTTTTGTGACTTTGAGAAATTTACCTTCTCTGAGCTTTGGTTTTCTCATCTGTAAAAAAATGGATAATATCTACTTCTCAGGGGAGGGAGAATTAATAACATCACAAGGACAAAGTGCTTCAAACAGGGCATGTCATGAAAATGGGTACTTAACTGATGTTTTTTTTTTTTTTTTTTTAATTCTTGGCTGGGCTCAGTGGCACGGTTCAGTGGCACACCTAAGTGGTACAGTTCAGTGGCACAGCTCGGTGGCACAGGCCCATAATCCCAGCGGCTGGGGGGTTGGGAGGTGGGGCTGAGGCAGAGGGATCATGAGTTCAAAGCCATCCTCAGCAACTTAGTGAGGCCCTAAGCAACTCAATGAGATTCTGTCTCTAAATAAAATACAAAAGTGGGCTGGGGATGTGACTCAGTGGTTAAGTGTTCCTGGATTCAATTCACAGTCTCATAAAAATTTTTTTTTAAAAAGCCAACAACAACAAAAACTTAGGGTAAGGGATATTGCTCAATAGTAATGTGCTTGCCTAGAATGCAGGAGATCCTGGGTTTGATCCCTAGTACTGCAAAAAACAAAACCACAATAAAAATACCTCTACTGCCAGGTATTCCCAGTTACTCTCGGGAGGCTGAGACAGGAGGGTTGCAAGTTCAAACTTGGACTCGGCAACTTAGCAAGGCCCTGAACAACTACTAAATAAAACAACTCTAAATAAAATACAAAAAGAGGGCTGGAGATGTGGCTTAGTGGTTAGGGACCCCTGGATTCAATCTCTCTCTGGTACAAAAAAAAAAAAAAAACTCTACTTAAGTGAAGGTGATGTTAATGTTGAAGAACTTTCAAAAAGTTTATATTTATGGTGGAAATAAAAAAAGAATATTCATATAAGTAAACACTGCTTTCTTTTTTTTTTGCTTTAAATATTGTTTTATTTACAGTTAATGTACTCAACATGCAATACAAAGCTAATAATCACTGGTCAACTGCTTTGGATAGACATTTTATTCCCAAACAGCCATTACCATAAATTTATATAAAATATATAGGACTCCACTAGACCCAGCATGGCAAGACCTTATGCCTCTGATCACATGGGGAAAAGGATAGATTGCTATGCTGACACCAATAGGTCCAGTTTGGATTCTAGCTCAGTTAAACACTGCTTTCTGCATGCAATATTTTAATGTTTTATGACCTAACACTTCGGTACTAGATAGACTAGTTCAAATCCTAATTCTGACAGTCCTAGTTGTATAAACTTGAGAAAGTCTCACCCTTGTAAGCCTCAGTTTCCTCATTTACAAAACAGGAATAATAACAGTAGCCACCTCATGGATTGAAGTGATAATTAAATATGCTTCGTATTTAGTAAATATTTGGTAAATGGTGGTTGCTATTACTCTTATCATTATATAACAAGTATGCCCACAGATGGTCTCCATTTTGTAGATAAGAAATACAACCAGTGAAATGACTTGATCCAAGGAAAAATTGTGAAAAGAAACTGAACTCTAGACTTGTAGTTAATTCAGCATATCTATATTCTATTGAAATACAGGCTCATGAATGGACTGTGCTGACTTTAGATCTTTGTACGTGGTCTGGTCTCTTTATTTGGGCTGCTCCCTGTCCCCCTCTCCCTTTACTCTTTGAAGGGACCAAATTCATATGATCTGAACTTCCTAGCTGAGACTTCAGTGTCTTAGGATTTCTTTTCTTCCCTGGGTTGGGTCCTCTCCACTGTGCTCCCCAAACTCACTGTCCTTATCTCAAAACACGCACTTAACCCATTATGCTTAATTTGCCTGTTTATTTTTCTCTCTTCCTCACTTTGTTATTGCACACTCATCTCTACACACACAGCATCTAGAAAGTAGTCAACAAATGTCTATTGGATTGTTTTATTCATGAGAACTTCCTGTTAACTCTGTTGTTGCTTACTTTTTAATTGCAGGGTAAAGATAGATAAAGTAGGGCAAAAGAAACTTATAAACAAAAAGGAAAAAACTATAAACTGGTAAAGGAGTCATAACTTTAAGGTGACTGTCAAATGTATCTTTATTTATAGTAGGGGAAAAAAAGCTGGAATTATGTTTTGTTTTCATTCCAGGAGTATCAAAGACCACCTAATTATAATCAGAACATCTGGGTTTAAATCCTAGCTCCAACACTAAATAATTTTGTTATTCTGAGAAAGTTGGTTAATGCATCTGAATCTCAATTATCTTCATCAAGTAGGATAACAATTCTATTTAAGATGGTTCTGAGGTGAAAATGCATATGTAAATTGTAAAATTGATGAGTATTAACTAAAAATAGAAAATAGGATGCATCTCTTTCGAGTATTAATTTAAAAACTGTCTCCTTTAACTATTAATTTTAAAAACACTTGTTATAAAATTTTTGCTTTAAAAAAGTTCAAGTGCTACTATGGATTACCTAGCTTTCATTTATTTATCCAATCATTTTTCCCCCCAGAGCTGGGAATAATACAACACAGGATCTTGCAATGTTAGGTAAGTGCTCTAGCACTGATTTACACCCCATCCCTCATCTAGTAAATATTTATTAAGCACCTACTGTGTGGTAGGCACCATTCTAGGAATTATGGATTCTGTAGCGAGCAAAGTTAAAAGTAAAACTGCATTTCTATGGAGTTGACATTCTAGTGGGAAGGTATCAATGTTAAGATACCTGGTGGCTTAGACAGGAAGATCAGAAGTTTAAGGCCAGCATAATTTAGCAAGGCCCTAAGCAACTTAGTGAGATCCTGTCTCAAAATAGAAAATAAAAAGGAATGGGGATGTGACCCAATGGTAAAGTGTTCCTGGGTTAAATCCTTCATACCTAAAAGAAAAAAGAAAATGAAGTAGAGCAAGGGAAGTGGTGAGGGAGGAAGAAAGTTATGTTGTCTTAGCTAGGAAGGTGGAGCAAAGATTCTAATGTGGAAAAGTTAGTCATGAGACCAAGTAGGGTGGGGGACAAAAAATGTTCCTGATTGATGAAGAAATGTCAAGGCCTAAAGAGAAGAGTGTTTGGTGTGTTTGAGTCAAGACCAATGTGCCAAGTGAGTGAAAAACAAGAATGGAAGGAAATAAAGCCTGAAATGTATAAAAGCAGATCCACAATAGGCATTGCAGACCATGGAAAGGAAACAGATGACATGGTTTTTAAAAAGCTCCATTGTGGTCGCTATGCAAAGAATCAAGTTGAACAAGGCAAGAGTAGAAGTGAGCAGATCAGTTGGAAAACAATTGTACTCTGCAAGGATAACAGTGGCTTGGACCAAGAAGTACTTAAAGTGGGAGGTGGTGAGACATGGGCAGAGTTTGAGATATCTTTTGAAAGTAGAGCTGAATGATTTGCTGACAGATTGAAAGTGGGATATGAGAAAAGAGCAAAATCAAAAGAGACTATATTAAAGTCTCTTTTAATTATGGCCTGAACAACTAGCAGAATCATTGGTGGGATGAGGCAGGAGTGGGTTTCAGGAAGGGAAACCTTAAGTTAGTTCTCTGAGACATTTCATCTGGGGTGTTCAGGGTGACATTTGGCTTGTATTATTTTTTATTTGAATGCATTCCTACCCTTTACAAATTGAAATGTTGATTTTATGCCACTTTTTTTTTTTTTGGTACTGGGTATTAAATTCAGGGGCACTAAACCACTGAGCTACATCCTCAGCCCTTTTTATATTTTACTTAGAGACAGGGTCTCACTAAATTGCTTAGAGCCTTGCTAAGTTACTGAGGCTGACTTTGAACTCAAAATTCTCTTGCCTCAGCCTCCAGAGTGGCTGTTATTATAGGCATGCACCACCATACCTGGCAATTTTATGCTACTTTCAAAATAAGAATGAGTCATTGCCCCTGTCAGCAGATCATGGTATTGGTGGAATGGTACCAAGTTGAAAACGAAACAATTAATGTGGCATCAGTCATCAAGACAGACTTTAGTAAATCATGTAAACCAATTAAGTCACATAGAAAACTTACTTTGCTGAGTCTATTTTTTTCCTAGGACTTTTCCTGAAGAAAGGATCTATCCTAAAAACTTGTTTTGTTTTATAAAACAAAACTTGATGCTAATACCTTGGAGTATAATTTTCAAGTCATACTAATTCAGCATTATATTATTATTATATGGAGAGGGATGCTGGGGATTGAACTCAGGGGCACTCAACTACTGAGCCACACCTCCAGCCCTCTTTTATATTTTATTTAGAGACAGGGTCTCACTGAGTTGCTTAGGGCCTCACTAAATTGCTGAGGCTGGCTTTGAACTTGCAATCCTCCTGCCTCTGCCTCTGGAGCAACTGGGATTATAGGTGTGCACCACTGCTCCTGGCTTATTATTATTTTCTTTTTAAAATTTTTTTCCCCCATGGTACTGGGGATTGAACCCAGGCCCCTCAGTCTGCTAGGTAAACACTCTACCACTGAGCCATATCCCCAGCACTTTTATTTTTAAAATTTTTATTTTGAGACAATTTCTTGATAAGTTTCCCAAATTGGCCTTTAACTTGCAATCTTCCTGCCTCAGCCTCCCAAGTAGCTGGGATTATAGGTGAGGGCCACTATATCTATCTAATGCTACCCTTCTTTAGGATTTTCTTAAGAGTTGTTCTTCGACTCTGTTGTTGGAAATATCATGTGGTATAAATTAATCACTTATTTAATATGACTATTTAAATTGGGGCATTGACAAGAAAATCGACAAAAACCTTATATGAAGTAATTTGAATCCAAATAAAATTATTGATGTTTTCTGACTATGAAATATCATTAATTATTCATTCATTGTCTTATTTTTATTAGTAGTATTATTTCATTTATTTTTGGTGCTGGGGATTGAATGCAGGACCTCAAGCAGGCTAAGCACATGAAATATCATTAGATTTAATGAGGGTGAGGAGATACTGATCAAAGTGTACAGAGTTTCAATTAGAAATAAATAGTTCTGGAGATTTATTGTATAGCGTGGTGACTATAGCTAATAACAATGCAATGTGTACTTGAAAATTGCTTGAAGAATAGATCTTAAAAGTTCTCATCACACACACAAAAATAATATGTGAGATGATGGATATGTTAACTAGCTTGATTCATCATCCCACAATATGTATATATAATATGTATTATATATACATACATATACATATATCAAAACATTATGCTGTCTATCATAGATACATACACTTTTTATTTGTTAATTAAATCTTAATAAAGTTTTTTAAAAATGAAACATTTTATACATGTTGTAAACATTGCTCTGCATTCATTATAGTGTGGAACACATCCATTAACAAACAAACAAAAACCCCCATAAAACTCAAACCCAGTCTCTAGGTCAACACAAAAATAGCCTAACATTTAATAATTATTTATAAAGAAAGCCCAGAATAGGAAAAGATAAGCATGTTTAAGTTATTCACCTTCAAATGGGGATGAACAACTAACCTGCTGATTCCCTAGGTTTATTTGCGAAAGTACTTTTGAAATGTATAGCACTATTCAAATTTAAGAAGATCCTTTTCTGTCAGGGCACAGTGGCACACACTGGTAATCCCAGTGACTTAGGAGGCTAAGGCAGAAGTATTGAACATGTTCAAGGCCAACCTCAGCAACTTAGTGAGAAATAAAAATAAAAAGATAAAAGGAACTGGAAATGTAGCTTAGTGGTAGAGCACCTTGAATTCAATTTCTAGTACCTTGGGGGTGGGGTGGGGTTGGGGAAGATAATCCTTTTTTGCTGATAAGTAATTATTATGCTTAGAACTTTCTTTAGGAAAATAATAATAAAAAATTAGTAAACTTTGCTTCTTCTCCTTAATGCTGGTATTGACCTATTTTGCTTTCTGTATCTCATAATGTCACACAAGAGAAGTATCTAAATTTCTTTTGGAGAAACTCTTGCTTAGCCAAGAACCAAATCCCAGTACATAGGAACTGGTTCTGTAGAGATGTGTCCACGTCGTCACCTTTTAAAAATTTGACTGCCGATGGGTTACCCTATTATAATGTCCATCCCCTCACTATTTCAATGATCACCTCCAAGTCAGTTTTATTTCCAGTCTATTTTGGGTGTGAAAGGCATTGGTAATTTAATAAATTAGTATATACAGTGTTAGGAGTCAGTGCTTGAGGTATGCGGTTATGCTATGCCAATAATAATATAGAAATAATACAAGACTCATTCTCTCAAAGACTTTTCAGTTGGAAGGAAGAAAAACAGCAAAGACAGATACAGACAAATGTATTTCTTAGAAAAGCATGTTGAAATAAAGAGGCAGAGCCTAGATAACACATAGGAATAGAAGTAGGGATTTGTTAACTAGAGACTTTCCACTAAAGGGCAAAGGCTAAAGGAACAAGAAGTGCATGGGCCATTCTCTCATTGTTTCAATCAGAGGGTAGGAAAGAAAATAAAGATTTCATTTAAGAGGGATAAAAAGAGTTTGGCTATTAAGAAACAGTATTCATGTTAGAGTATTTAGAAGAGGCTAAATCTATTAAGGTTACTGAAGATTAATTGAATTTGAAAGACAAAATAAATGGTATAAAAGTATAAATCTTAGGGCTCACAGAAAGCCTAATGGAAGGCAAACAAAAAGACTTCAGGAATCTAGGATTAAAAAGGGGTTTGGGGCTGGGGGTTAGCTCATTGGTTGAATGCTTGCTTAGCCTATGCAAGGCCTGAGTTCCCCTCACCCACAAAAGGGGGAGGTTTGATGGTAGTTGTACAAGTGATTGGCATAGGAGGCTTCTCTCTCTCTCCTTCTCTCATGAGTTCACCATTCATAGAGGACTGAGCTGCTATATAGGAAATCCCAAAGGAGAAATCTTTGTCAATCCTCATTAACTCCAATATTTCTTATTTTGTATTTTAAATTTTAAAAACCTAAGAAAAAAAATTAACATTTTCATTGTTTTAGCCTTCAACTATTTGTATGAATTTTTCCTCCACATTTTTTATTTGTACATTATAGTTGTATATATCAATGGGATTTGTTGTTACATATTTGTATATGTAAACAATATATTGATATTAATTTTTAATTTTAGGTAGTTAAGGTTTGGAAGAAAGGTTAACTTCTCTAATTAAGTTGACATAATAGGTTTGCTAGATTGAGAGAGGAATAGGTGCCCCAAATAAACTTGAGATCTCAAGACCTAGTTCTAGTTCAAGTGTTTGGTGGGAAGGCTCTGCTGGGCCCCTCCCTGAGTGTGCATTGTGACTCCAGAGGGAGGGCTATGTACCAGGCAGCTTGTACAGGGCTGTCAAGGTGACTCTAGTTATATATGAGATCTGAGAACCCTTTGACTGCAGGTAAATAATAATACCGACTTTTTTTCCACCAAAAATATATCTGTTCAAACTTTGTTCTTACATTTATGAACAGACTATTCTGTCTATACCTAGGTTGTTCCTTTAAACACATGTGCAATGCTCCAGTCGTTTTAAAAGCACTTTGTTAACTGTTTTCAAAATTTATGAAAATATCTCTCTGGTGCTTGATTATCTTCCATCTCCCAGGAAAGGGAAAAGGCTGTTAAGAAAACCCCTTTCATTTTTCTGTCTTGTTATTGGCAGTAACACCACAAGGCCAGCAATGTCTTTGTCAAATCTCAATGTGAATGAAGGAAATGAATTATTCTGAGGTCAGTATTAATCGCCTTCTATTTTCAGGTTAGTGAGCTGAGACTAGTATTCCTGTCACATATAGGAATTAATTGCTGAAAAACTGAACTGTCACCTATTCACATACAAGTATTAGTTTGTTAAAACAGAATCTTATTTACCTACTGTCCAATTTCTTCAAAAGTAAATATGCAAAAACTATCTGTGACTTCTAAAACCATCTTAGATAAAAATTCAAGTTCCTACCATCCATGAATTGCAGTTCTGAGTGTGTTCCACTAAATATGGGCTTTGGAAGCTCATTGTAACAGAAATATATAATATTCAATATTATAATTGATAGATGTATGGAAGGCTGGGGGGTTTTTACATTTTTGTCAGTTCCAATAGTGTTAGCCATATGCTATAAGTGGGGATAGAGACAACCTTCCAGAACTTGGATAGTGTCCAACTGTTTGTTTCATAGTCCATTATTAAAAGATTCTGTAATGCCTGAAAGTCGGTCTCTCAATATGCATGGAAATATAGTGTGTATATATTTCAGATATCCTCAAATGGCCTTGAATTCAAATATTTTGCTTGTTTTCAAACAATGCGTCTGATAGTATACCTTACTGTTTGTTTTTAAAATGTTTATTATAGCTATAAGATCCTTAATTTTAATCAATGGAAGATTTATTCTCGTGTAATCACTGACATATTTGAGGAAATTCAATCATGAAAAGTCAATATGAAGTATAGACAGTCTTGATTTCCTAGGAAAGGACTATGGATTTGATGTGAACGTCAGAGTTATTATTAAGGAAAAACTATAAAGTTAGGGAAAAAAATTCTAGTTTAGACCTTGTAGAATTCATTTCATTATTACTAAAGTGAAAGTTATTGAGTCATCAAAATGTTTTGAAAACTAGATATCTGTTTTATTTCTTCAAAACTGAATGATGCTAAAAACAACTTCAATAAGTATGTAAAAATCTGTTGATAAAAATTTCTTAACACCATTACCATACTCTTCATTTTTGGGGACTGGAAATACAGAGTAATTCATCTTTTCTCTTTTATTGTTTATACAGTTTTAAAAATATATTCAAAATGTGCATCTAATTACTGCTAATAGTGCAATGTTCCAGGCCAAACATTTGCCACTGACTGTCAAGTGTCTTTCTGATGCAGCTGGGGAGAGAGAGAGAGAGAGAGAGAGAGAGAGAGAGAGAGAGAGAGAGAGAGAAAAGGAGAAAGAAAGAGCAATGTCCCTTGAGCAAGACTTTCTGCAGCTGTTGTGTACATTAATCCAGGGAGCAGATCTCCCAAAACTAAATATAGCAAAGCATATCCTTTTACATGATAAAAAAAATTTAAATGAAAGTCTTCAACTATGGAGTCACATTATTTTAGATTTGATTTCCTTTAAAAAGGAAATGGCATCTCACACATATTCCCTGCATAAAGAACATTATTTCAATAAATGAAGTGTGGAAAATGTCTGTGATAGTCACAACATATCACAACTTCCTCTAAAAAATATATATTTTTCTTTAGTACTGAAATAGGCTATGATCTCTATGAGTCTCATCAATCTCCTCCAAAAGATTTACATGTAGAAAGTTTTACTTTTTACTTAAGTATGTGTCCCATCATACATAATTAGAAAGTTAGCCTAAGTTTCACTCTAAGTAGTAGTGATTAGTTCTCTGAAATATTCCTTTTCCCATTGTCAGTGCCCTGTTATCAAAACACACTTGTGAGCTTCAATGTGGACATTACCTTTCTTTTTTTAGTTGACCCAGATGGGGATGTCCAACCCAGGCACTCCACCGCGATGATTATTTTCCAAGGAGAACTTTCAGATGAAGGCACAGGAGAATAGGAAAATTCTTCACGCCCTTGGAAGTAGAAAGTAGCCGTCCATAGAGAGTGAGGAGTTAACCTTAGTTTCAGTGAAGATGGCTGTAAGAAGCTGGACAACCTGTCACCACCGGAGCCAGAGCATTTGTCAGCTCACAGGTCCCAAGTTATTTTGAGCTGTATAAACCATGTGCCTGTGAAACATTCCACCTGATTGGACAGGAGAAAACTGAGCAAAGGGATTCCATAGCAGGACAGCACCTATGGGGGGTGGGGGTCAATTGGATTTTCTACCTAAAGAATTTTACTTACATCTGGGAGTCCAAAATATGTGTCAATTGATGTTTGAAATTCATACTAAATGCTGTATATAGTTGTATATACTGATGAAAATGGCATTAATTTTAAAACAGATCAAAATACTTCATTTATAAGATCCTTAGTTTTAATCAATGGAAGATTTATTCTCGTGTAATCACTGACATATTTGAGGAAATTCAATCATGAAAAGCAGAGGCCTAAGGTTTTAAAGCAGAACTTTTTTGAACTGTTGGTCCAAAATCTAAGCAAAAGCATAGAACATAACTAATACTCAAAGTTGCTAATTAGAATTCACAGGGGAAAAGAAGAGGAAAAACCCGTTAGCCTAAGAATCAACTTTGGAACAAATTAGTTTGAACAAATCTCTTCAGAAAAACAAATCAGATACTGCTTAAAAGTCAAAATGACTAAATAACATAGTATATTACAATTCAAAAGTACTTGGGAATAACTTCTTGTATATTATTTAGAAAAGTACAACACTAGCTGGGCGCAATGGTGCTTGCCTAGTATCCGAGCTACTTGGGAGGTGGAGGCAGGAGGACTGCAAGTTCAAGGCTAGTCTGGGCAATTTAGCAAGACTCTGTCTCAAGATAAACACTTTTTTAAAAAGGGCTGGGGTTGTAGCTCAATGGTAGAGAGTACTTGACTAGCAAGTGTGAAGTTTTGGGTTCCATCCCCAGCACTGAAAGAAAAAAAAAAGGTAATGATAGATATATATCTTCTTTCACAAGCACTACCAATCAGTAAGGGAAAAAAATCCTTAGCTAGACCAACAACTACAAAATACTTACTTTCATAAAAGTATAGCTCTTTGATATTAATTTCAGACATTTTTAGAAAATGAATTTGAATAAAAAGCCCTATTGGTTAATACAGATTAAGTGATGCTGTAATGTTATTAATCTTATTAGAAGCCTGGGTTTTGAAAATTCAGGCCAAAGCCACTGATTATCATTTAAAACATTTGTTCTGAGATTCCAATAGCATGAAATAAATAAGTTTAAATCTAATTTTATAATTTAATTACTGAATTGCTTATAGGGTTTCTTCCCATTCATTTATTCGACAAATTTGTACTTAATTGTTACTATAAACCATGTACTAGTTATAAAGCAGAACCCAAAATACACTGTATTTCCTGACATCATGGAGTTTACTAAGAGATCTTCTTCAGTCATTTTGAGACTATCTACAGTACATTAAATAAAGATAAAATTTCTTTGGTTATTGTGCTCACATCAGAGATTTTATTACTTTTTTTTTTTTTTAAGTACTAGGGACTCAACCCAGAGGTGCAATATTTAGCTACATCCCAGGCCTTTTTGTTGTTGTTGTTTTTGAGACAGGGTCTCACTAAGTTTCTGAGGCTGGCCTTGACTTTGTAATCCTCCTTCCTCAGCCTCTTGAGTAGCTGGGATTATAGGCGTGAGCCACTGTGTCTGGCTCACTACACCTTTTATTATAGGGCTTTATGTTCACACAGGCAAAACAAAACAAAACAAAACAACAATAACAACAAAAAAGAATTAAAAAAAAACTTTTTAAATAATTCAAGTGAAAAAAGGAAAAACTATTTTCAAGGAAAGAAAAATGATTCAGAAAGGGCTGAATTATCTGGGTAGGTTATTATTACCAAAGAAATTCAGATCCTCAAGGAACAGGTTCATTTACCTAATCCTGTGCTGAAACAAACATCAAGAATACTTACTTTAGTTGGGCCTGGTGGCACATGCCGTAATCCCAACTGAGGCAGAAGGATTGCAAGTTCAAAGCCAGCCTCAGCAACTTAGTGAGGCCCTAAGCAACTTAGCAAGACCTTGTCTCAAAATAAAAAATAAAAAAGGTTGGGAATGTTGCTCAGTGTTAAAGCACCCCTGGGTTCAATCCCTGGTGCCCCCCCGCCCAAAATGAATACTTAATTTTATTTCTGCATTTTCTGTTTATGTATATACTCCAACAAATTCTTTTTACTTAAAAGAAAGAAGGGCTGGGGAATGTAACTCTGTAGTAGAGTGCTTGCCTAGCAAGTGTGAGGCACTGGGTTCAATTCCCCAGCAAAACCAAGGGGAAGGTAAAAGAAGAATTACAGAAGAAATAAGCCATGGAAATTCTGATTTCTCTTTCATTCTTTTTTTTTTTTTGGTACTATTTTCAAATATAGTCAGCATACAAAATTTTTTGTTTTCTAAAAAATGCTAGATACAAATATTTCCAGTATTATTTAGTAACTGTGAGCACCTTGCTTACAATTCATTAAACTCATATTCCTGATTTTTGTTTTTTTAAAACTAGCTTCTGTTTCTACATAACCTAGTCCTACCTTGCTTATGAACAGTAATAATTATATAAACATGATATCACAAGCCTGCTAGTTCAGAGTTTACCAGAATTTACTGGTACAAAGAATAATCTTTAAAACTTTTTAATATCCAACATAGTTAAAAACAAACTCCATTAGTGACAAGCAAACACAAGATTACATGTCTTAAGCTTTCCCTATAAAGCTGAGTGGTCCATCCAACACATGTGTTTATTGTGGTTTAAACATGATCCTGTGCTTGCCCTCAGCTGTTTTCTTAATTCAGTCACTCAGCTACAGAAACAATTTACTCACATTGGGATGATCCACAGGAATGCTGAGGAATCTAGAAAATCTATGGCAGAGGAAGTCTTCACTTGGAGAAGAAGCATGAGAGAATTTTCTTGCTGGTAGATTCGTACAAAATTTGTATTTGCTATTTTTTCATTTTGCCATAGGCTTTAATTATTTAAGAGAAATTGCTCACATATACCAAAGCTTCAATAAGTTTTGCTCACCACTCATAGATTTATGTTGAGGTATAGCCCTCCAGTGTCAGATAAAAAAACAAAACCAAATTTCTGTGTCCTATTTTCGAAGACCAAAGATATGTATATATTTTCTAACCTTTTGTAATGAGAAAAATTTTCACACCAGAAGCAAGTACTTGACCATCCAAAATAATAGTTAAGTGGTAGATTATAGAGCCTTATACAAACCCTGTGATATCATTGAGACATACAATAAAATCCTTAAGAAATTTCTTTTTCATCTAAACGGTTTTGAAAATGTTTGCCTGGGAAAACTAAAAACATTAAAAATAATTTTTTAAGTTCAAAACATATTTCATTTTAAAACTAAAAACATTAAAAAAAACTTAACAGAACACCTGTTTAAAAGTATGATACTGATATCGAAAAGCAAATTTATAGTTACCTGTCTCGGGAGAGGCACCATTCCTACATCAATCAACCAGGATCATCTAAAGTCCAAATCTCACTGCCTAACTTGTGTCAGCCACAAAAGTAGCATGAAGGAAATGTGATACTGCCGCGCCAGAGCAATGAAGAGTATTTACAGGGTTCCGTTGCAGATCCAGGGACAGTAGTTTAGAACAGATTGCTCTTTCAGATCAACTTTAATAACTCAGTCTGTATGATGTTCTTTGCCTGGAGGGATAGTGGGGGTGGATAATAACTAAGATAATGAAGATGACTAAGGAAACAGGCTTTCTTGAGCTCTTTGACCAGTTGAAGATGATAGTCAAGACATTATAAAGAATGAAGTGCAAGAAAAAAAGAAAGAAAGTGTAAAGAATGCACAAGATATCCACATAGGTCATGTAATTGTCTTTATTGGTACAAAACTGAGGTTATGGTTAATGCATTTCGTAAAATAAATATGGGAAAACAGCAATCTTTATAATACTTCATATTTGGTCATCCTTTAGAGTAATGGAAGTATTGATGTGGATTTAGAACACAATAAGGCTTCCTTTAATTGTATACATATCAAAATTTGTACTTTTTAAGAAGTATTATTTCCAAGAATAAAATCAGTTCCCAGAACTTTTTAAAAGAGCATTCCGGGGCCAGGTACGGTGGCACATGCCTTTGAGATCAACCTCAGCAATTTAGTGAGGCTCTAAGTAACTTAGTAAGACTCTGTCTCAAAATAAAAAATAAAAAGTGCTGGGATGTGGCTCAGTGGTTAAGTGCCTCTGGGTTAAATCCCCAGTACACCCCCCCCCACACACACACACAAAGAAAAAAGAAAAAAAAAAAGAAAGAAAAGAGCAAAGAGCATATTGGTTGGGGGTGGAGCTCAGGGTAGAATGTTTGCTTAGCATGCACAAGATATGGAGTTCAATCCCAGCATCAAAAAAAAAAAAAAAAAGTAAATAAAAAACAAAAGAGCATCCTGTAACACAAAGTTACTAAAAAACCCCCAAACAATTAGTATTGTGTATACAGTCTTTTTTTTTTTTTTAATAAAAGTATACCAAAGTTTATTAGGAAAGAAAGTACACTGAAGAGGGAGAGAGTTTAGGACAAGAAAGTCATCTCCTTATGTATAGTTTGTCTGTCTGTCTGTCTCTCTCTCTCTTTTTTTTTTTTTTGGTACTGGAAATTGAGCCTGGGAGTGGGAAGGGGTGGGGGTGGGGTTTTCCCACTGAGCCACATCCTCAGCTCTTTTAATTTTTTGTTATGTGATGGCTAAGTTGCCAAAGATGGCTTCGAATTTGTAATCCTCCTGCATAGTTGGAATTACTATATATGTAGTGTTATAATCTTGAAGGTATACAGTTGATTCTTACTTTTTACTTCCCACACATGAATATAATGATTATATTAATATAATATCTTGGTAGAAATAAGTTAACATTCCAAGCTGTGGGCTAGGTACTGTGCTAAGCTCTTTATGTACATTGTGCTTTATTTAATGTATTCCCTCACCAGTCTGTGCAATGGAAAAAAAAAAAAAAAAAAAGGACAACAATCTATGAAGTGGGTACTGTTAAAATTCTCATTTTACATATAAGAACTCAGGGCTGGAAAGAGGTTAAAAACTTTCCCAAAGTGGGCTGGGGTTATAGTTCAGTTGGTAGAATCCTTGCCTCACATGCGCAAGGCCCTGGGTTTAATCTTCCCAATACTACAAAAAAAAAAAAAAAAAAAAACCTTTCCCAAAGTCACATAGCAAGTAGGTGCCCGAGTCAGAATTTAGCCCTGAGTCTAATGTTGTGCTGCAAATATTTAAATGCATTTATAAAAAAAATAAGGATAAAAGTGGATATAAAACATACTCCCTCTTGAGTAAGTATTTCCAAAGGAACACTTTAGGACTTTTCAGTTTTTAATTTCTCTGATCAAAATCAATCCTGGAATTCTTTGGTATGACAAAACAACAAAAAATAAGAGAAAATTTAGGAGAGACAAAAAAGGCAAATATACTTTTTCTGTGATATTTTACCTGGGAGTGTGACTTGCTATACAGACAAGCATCAGGCATTAATACTCTAAGGTAGGACACCGGAAGGCAGTATGAATGCTTTTGAAGACTTTTTTGTTTGTTTGTTTCTGTTTATTACAGTCATTGTGCTGAAACAATTTAAGAGCTTCATTCATTTGAAACTAGATTTAAATGCCTTAAATGTTATTTCTGAGCAAATCAACACAGGGCAGTAATGTTTTTGAAAGTTAGGGTTAGGAAAATGAGTTTGAATTCTCCTTTCATAATGTTAGTTAGCATGGAATATGCCAGTGTGCCAGGCTCTAGGTGATTTCACTCAGATTCTATTTTTGGGCTGCACAGACATCTCAGAAAGCTGAAAACAAAATTCAGGCGTTCTTACTCATGATCAAATAATCACACCAACGCTAATAATGTGAGGAAAAGGAAAAGGAAACTAACTTTTCTTGCAGGTATACTCTGGGGTGGGGAGTAGCCTGAGTTATTCTTATTTAATTCCCGAAATCCTGCAAAGTACTGTTATCTGTATGATATTGGGAAGAAATTAGGTTTAACGAAGTGTAGCTTTCCCAAAGGCACCAACCAGTGGGCTGCAAAGCTGGGTGGATTCAAACTTAGGTCTTCTAGTTTAGAAGACTTAGATCTTGTAATTTACTTTCTTTTCATTGATCCCCACTACCTTCTCATAAAAACTAATTAATCATTCAGTTCAGTAAAAAAATCAGAAATAACACCGGGCATGGTGGCACACGCCTGTAATCCTAGCGGCTTGGGAGGCTAAGGCAGGAGGATCACGAGTTCAAAGCTAGTCTCAGCAAAAGCGAGGCACTAAGCAACTCAATGAGACTCTGTCACTAACTAAAACCAAAATAGGGCTGACATTATTACTTTGGTTTTATGGAGTTGGTGTCTATTTGACAAAAACAAGAAGAGACCAGAAGAATAGCATATGACCAAGCCTAGAGTCATTTTCACAAGGAAGACTCAATAAAATTAGTTGACTGAAACAGCAAGAGCTAACACACATTTTTGAGAAGTCATCATCTTATTACATACAATGTGTCACAAAATTTGCAAATACCAAACGGAATGAACTTGTTGCCAAGGAGGGAAGTGTACAGAGTAAAATCTTGGAGAAGGTAAGTTGTGAA
Organism: Urocitellus parryii; assembly: GCF_045843805.1. Taxonomy (NCBI): domain Eukaryota; kingdom Metazoa; phylum Chordata; class Mammalia; order Rodentia; family Sciuridae; genus Urocitellus; species Urocitellus parryii. Next base: position 156,222,692 of record NC_135535.1, on the reverse strand, counting down.
AAATTCAAAAGGAATTTGTAGTTTAGATCCCTATCCATGCTCACATTTCTTTCTTTTCTTTTTCTTTTTCTTTTTTTTTTTTACTTGTTGGTATTTTCTTGATTTAGCAAACTTCCTATTGAATAAAGGCAGCATACCTTAATGTAGGAGATGTGCAAAATCTTTTTGTTTTGCTTTTTAAACATCCATTCTATTCATCTTCAAATTGTTCTTCATTCCAATTTGGGAATGAGTTATTTAAAGTCTAGTCTAAACAAAGTCTCCTAGTCCAAGGTAATTGCTATGTGTGTTAATGTCTTAGAGCTCTTTTTCTTTCATCTTCTAGCCTAGGCAGTAAGCTTTAATTCAAAGTGTGAGTGATAGTGTCACTAAAAGGGATAAATAAGCAGACAACATTACAGAAAATATTTATTTATTTATTTGGTATTCGGAACTGAACCCAGGGACGCTTAACCACTGAGTCACATTCCCAGCTCTTTTTATTTTTAATTTTGAGCCAAGTCCCCGCGAAGTTGCTGAGGATCTCATTAAATTGCCAAGGCTGGCTTCAAACTTCTGATCCTCTTGTCTCAGTCTCCCAAATCACTGGGATTAAAGGTGTGTGCCACCATGCCCAGCTGTTACAGAAAATTTAAACACAGAAATTTATCAAGTGTAAAGTGAGATCGAAATAAATCTTTTTTTAAATAGTCTACTGGGCTGAAAATATTGTACAAATTTTAATCAAGATTAACAACTCAGCAAAAGTGAGGCGCTAGGCAACTCAGCGAGACCCTGTCTCTAAATAAAATAGAAAAAAGGGCTGGGGATATGACTCAGTGGTTGAGTTTAATCCCCAGTACCCTCCCCTCCAAAAAAAAAAAAAAGAATAACAAAAGACACATTGAAATATCACACTATATCCCACAAATATATGTAATTATTATGTGTCAATTAATTTTTAAAATTTTTTTAATTTTAAAAAAGAATAAGAATAAGAAAAACCTTGGTATAATCCACAATGCAATCATCCCAAACCTATAAAATAGAAACAATCTTTCTGGTCTTATTGGCTGCTCTTCTGCTCAAATCCTTATCTCCAATCCAAAAGTTCCACCACCTATTTCCTTGTCTTCTCTTTTCCCTATGCCTTTGTTCATTATTTCTTTCACTTATTGTGTCAACAACAAGTAGTTGTAATATTTCTTATATTGTTGAATTAAACTAACTTCTCATTTGTATATTTATGGGGTGTTTTTTTGTTAGGTCTTTTTTTTTTTTTTTGGTACCAGAGATTGAACCCAGAGGTGCTTTATTACTGAGGCCCGTCCCAGTCCATTTTATGCTTTATTTTGAGATGGGATCTCGCTGAGTTGCTTAATGCCTCGATAAATTGCTGAGGCTGGCTTTGAACTTGAGATCCTCCTGCCTCAGCCTCCTGAGTTGCTGGGATTACAGGCATGCACCACTTTACCCAGCTGTATATTTGTTTTTCTACCAAACTAGATAAACTCTTTGAGAATCAGAGCTATAAAAAAAATTTTAGACAGACAATTCTAATCTCAAGGCATGTCATAAAGTAGGCATGTTATAAATACTTGTCTGTGGCATACCATAAAAATTATGTATAAATTGTTGAGTAGTCCTAAATTATTCTCTCAATTCAATGCATATTTACTTAACTTTTAATTGTGTCCAGAAGAGAGCAAACCAAAATTAACATTGATTGAATTATCATTAATGTTATGATACTATCAAGAATTACCATCAGAAATACCATCAAGAATTAAATCAAGGTGCTGGAGATGTAGCTCAGTGGTAGAGTGCTTGCCTAGCATGTGCAAAGCCCTGGTTTTGATCCACAGCAAAACACACACACACACACACACACACACACACACACATACAAATAATAATAATAATCATCATCATAATCATCAAGCTGGTTGAGATGACACAAGCCTGTGTAATCCTACTACTCAGGAGGCTGAGACACGATGATTGCAAACTTGAGGCTAGTTTGGGCAATTTGGTGAGAGGTTATCTCAAAAATAAAGTAAGAAGGGTTCAGGATGTAGCTCCATGATAATGAGTTTGCTCAGCATGTACAAGCCCTGGATTCAATCCCAGGTACTGGGGGTGGGAGGGCGGTGTGGAAACTATTGCTAGGCATGGTGGCACATGCCTATAATCCCAGTGGCTCTAGAGGCTGAGGTAGGAGGATCTCCAGTTCAAAGCCAGTTTCAGCAATTTAATCAGACCCTGTCTCTGAATAAAAAATAAAAAGGGCCAGGGATGTGGTTCAGTGGTTAAGAGCCTCTGGGTTCCATCCCTGGTATTAAAAAAAAAAAAGTATTAAGTCAAATGAGGACAGAGCCTAAAAAGATTGGATATTCACTGCACACCAGTGAAGAACTAACTGTGTATACTTTTGGCTCAATGGATATTTACAATTCCTGAGATAATTGGAAAGGTGGATCCTTGTTTCAGAAAAGGCTTGGTGCTTTTTACCTTTTTTCCCCCTGTGGTACTGGGCCTAGGCATGCTAGGCAAGCATCCTACTACCACTGAGTTCCATTCTCAGTTGGTGCTGGTTATCATGCACACATTGCTGAAGAGTTCTTCTAAAGGGGTCCTATAAGAGTACTTTCACATCTTTGCATCCTCATGAACTAGCTTTCTACTATTTTTCCTGACCACCTTTCTACAACCTTATGTTTTATCTCAAGGACTTTCTCTCCACCCCCAAAAGATCATACTCATATTTTGCTTCTATTGCTATTTCTCTTGAATTTTATACTTCATGACCCTAATTCCACAGGTGATGGACAGGGCTCTGTTCATTCGCATGTACTGGATTATGGGATCCCAGATCAAGCCAGCACTGAGCTTTCTGTTTGCCTAGAAATAAAGAATATACTTATCACACACATAATATTCTATATTTCAATTAAGATTTCAACCATTTGTAACCAGGCACTGTGGTGCATGCCTGTAATCCCAGTGACTTGGGAGGCTGAAGTAGGAGGATCACAAGTTTGAGACCAGCCTCAGCAACTTATTGAGGTCCTAAGCAACTTAGCGAGAACCTGTCTCAAAATAAAAAATACAACAAGGGGTGAGGATGTTACTCAGGGTTTAAGCACCCCTGGGTTCAACCTCTAGTACTAAAACAAAACAAAAAATTATTTCAACCATTTGACTGATTTCATATTGTACTTACTTCCTATAAAGCAGATAAACACAATGAATTACTTAGCTGTAGCTGACCCCAGCCAAGTTTCCACATCAAAACCAAGCCTTGTTGTTTGTATTTAATATGTAATTTAACTTAATTCAACAACCCAAGAAGTATAGATCATTATCTTCATTATCTCCATTTTATGGAGTATAAAACTGAAAAGATTATATGCTACTGTGGTTTTTGTGAACTTGGTGATCTGAAAAAGTCTCAGGAAGTCCACCTTGAGATTGTCCAAGGTATACTGTGTCATTATCCTCTTTTTATGGAGGAGGAAACTAAAGATCAGAGAAGAAATTTGCACAAAGCCACTCAGAGCTGTGATTCACAGCCAAGGCCCATGTGAGACTGAAGTCCAAGCTGTTCTCTCCTACACCACGCCACCTTTCAGATGCATCCATGCTCATTAGTATTCAATTTAGAATCAATTTTTTTGTGTGTGGGGGGCGGGCCCCTCAGAAGAGGTAGAGTAACAGGAAAGAGAGACATCTTGTTATATTGGGATTATGTTGATTTGGTAACTCTCTTCAAAGTGCTTCCAAGTCCTTGGAAATTCAGATGATTTACTACCCCTGACTGGTCAAAGAAATAAAAGAACCAAAGTAACAATAAATAACAGGTAATCCTTGCCATGTATCTCTATCTGCAAATTATTACGCATAGTAAACTCAGGCATGAGAGACCATATGGCTAATATATTTTCAGTAGACATCTGGTTAGCATGTCATTTTAAAAGTTATTTATGGGGCTGGAGTTGCAGCTCAGTGGTAGAGCGTTTGCCTAGCATGTGTGAGGCACTAGTTCAATTCTCAGCACCATGTATAAATAAATAAATAAATAAAAATGAATAAAGAACCATTGACAACTAAAAAAATTTTTTAAAAGTTATTTACAATCATGTGTTGATTATTATAGTCCAATAAAAGCAACAACAAGCTGAGCATAGTAGCTAATGCCTATGGTTCCAGCAAAGTTCAGGAGCTCAAGGCCGGCCTAGGTAGGCAACATAGAAAAGCTGCATCTTAATAAAACACAACAACAATAACAAAGCAACATTAGGTCCTTGAGTTTGATCTTTTCAATGATTATTTTGTATGTAGGAAAAGTTAAGCACTAGAAGAGTGCTGGCCTTGAACTTGAGATCCTTTTGCCCGAGCCTCTTGAGTGGGATTATAGGTGTGTGCCACCATACCCAGCATTACTTGCTTCTTAATTTTCCATGAATGGTAGGTAGAAAGAATCTTATTACTATATTAACAGATATGACTGGACTGCCTATTTGCTGATTGTTCACTATGTTTGTGTTGGGATAGAGGGTTGAATGGTTTTATTTTATTTTATTCTCTCTTCTCTATTAATTTAGAAAGCAAAGAACAGAGGATGTTTCCAAACCCTGATAATGTCTAACTCAAAATAACAAAAAGAAGCAGATGAGCTAAAAGTCATAGTAAAATCAAGACCTTGAAGGTCCTAACATTCAGAATAATGCTCATAAATCAAATTTAAGTAATTTACATCATCTATTTTGGAAACAAATAACAACAACGAGCTATATAGGAAGATGTTAAAATAAGAAATTTAAAAATGCTATAATTAGGCAGATAATAACTGTACTTGGAATTGGATTCCAACTCTAACACTTTTTTTTTTTAACCAGGGATTAAACTCAGGGTGCTTAACCACTGAGCCACATTTCCAACTCTTCTTTCTTTATTTTCTAATTGCTCTGAGTTGCTTAGGGCCTTGCTAAGTTGCTGAGACTGGCTTTGAATTTGCACTCCTCCTTCCTCTGCCTCCCAAGTCGCTGGGATTACAGGTGTGTGCCATTGTGCCCCACTCCAACTCTGCCACTTATTATCTGAGAAACTTTAAGCAAGTTATTGAAACTCTATGTCTACACTTGCTCATCTCTAAAAAAGAGGAGCCAGAATTATGAGCCTGCAGTCCCAGCACTGGGGAAGCTGAGACAGGGGAGTCACTTGAGCTCAGAAGTTCTCTACTAGCCAGAGCAATGTAGCGAGACCCCAACATCCCATCAAAAAATAAATAAGACTAGTAGCTGTCTCTTAGGAATGCTGTAAGAATTAAGTGAGTTAATGTGCTCAGAACAATGTCCGGCTTCTGGCAAGTAGTCAATAAATTCTAACCACCATTATTTCCATCATTATTCTTCTAAAAATGTTTTTTTAAATAAACACCATTTGTACACAGTTGCGCTGAGCTGTAAACTTAAGGAAAGGCCAAAGGCTGAATGGGCCTCCTAGACTGATGACTCAGTCCCAACAGCAGTTCAGGTTTCCCGACTGATTCAGTCCTTGGCTTCTTTCCTGAGACTGACAACAAGAATGTCAATTAGTGCCAAGAGTGATGAGTTTTTGTAACATGGGGTGCTGTCCATTAGAGATGTGAAATAGATCACTTACATCTTGTATAGAACACTGAGAGTGATCTACCAAGTTCAGATTCAACCCAATGACATATAGGTAACATGCTTCTTGTTAACCATGCTCCTGAACCATCTGCTTCTGAATTCTAAATTCTCAACTCACTCACTGCCAATGGGCTAAACATAGCTAAAGGATTTAAATTATAATTTGATCTGACAACCCAGGTATCAAACAAGACTTCTTCAGCCAAATAAGTAGAGTGGTGACAAATATCAGAACAGTATATCTACTCTACAGTATGTGCTTTATGACAAGAAAATAATAATTGAGGGTATTGGTGAATATCTATCTTATTTCTCATCTAATCTAAAAAAAATGATGTCAACATAAGTATGGTATTTAACACAGACCAACAAAGCTATTGCTAAGGTTAAGTGATTTAGAGGAGAGAAATCTAGGAAAATGGGAAATATCTTAGTCTTTCTGTGATCCTGAATTGTCTAATAGATTAATGTTGAATACATACTAACATCCCATGTGGAATAAGACAAGGTAAATTTAGACCTAATAAGGAAACACTCCTAATGATAATGATGGTGAACTGGGGCAGATATTAAATACAAAGAACAATGATGACACATTATTTACATGATGAAGTGTTAACATTGTGTTTGAAAAAATGTTTTATTGGTTTGTTTTTATTAGCTATTTCTCATCAGAATCCTGTCAACAGATGTGCTTTAATACTCATGTTTTACCTATGAGGAAACTGACATATGAAAATAACAATTAGAGTTACGTGGACATTCAATACCAGAAAAAATTTTAGGAGTTTTTATTTGCATAACTGGGATTTAGTGGCTCACACCTGTAATCCTAGGGTCTCAGGAGCCTGAGGTGGGAAGATTTCGAATTAAGGCCAGCTTCAGCAATTTAGCAAGATACTCAGCAACTTAGTGAGACCATGTTTCAAAATAAAAAGGGCTGGAGATGGAGTTCAGGAGGAGAGTGTCCCTGAACCCATCCCCAGAAACACCAGAAATACGATAACAAAAACAAAAACACCAGAGGTATTATTGAGTAGACCATAGTTTATCTTTTAAGTTGTGGTAAATGTGATTTGTGCCTACATACCTAGAATGATATGATTTAGGAATTATTAGAAGTATTAGTTGATTTTTGTTGTTGTTATTGTTGCTAGAGATTGGACCTAGGGACACTTTACCACTGAACTGCAGTCCCAGCTCTTTTTATTCTTTGACTGAGGGTCTTGCCAGGTTGCTCAGGCTGGTCTTGAACTTGTGATCCTCCTGCCTCAGCCTCCTGAGTCACTGGGATTATAGGTGTGTGCCACCAGGCCCAGCTCAATTGATTTGTATACATTATCACTTATCCATCCAATTTATACCAAAAGATGAGATGTCTTGGCATCATAACTCCATTTTGATTCAATTTTGCAAGCAAAGATACTGATCAAAAATCTATTTTAGAATATCGGGATGCATAGTGGTAGTAAGCTTGTGTAGCATGTGTGAGGCCCTATGATCCCAAGTAACACACACACACACACACACACACACACACACACACACAATCTCTTTTAAATTTTATTTTCTGATAACACATTTTTTCCATTTTGGCTTGTGGTAAGATAAAATTTACCATTTTAACCATTCTTCAGTGTATGGATTGGCATTAAGTATGTTCATACTGTTATGCTACCAATCATCTCCAGAACTGTTTTCATCTTGCAAAACTGAAACTCTATACCCATAGAACAGAAATTCTCCAAACCTCTCATCCCCCTAACCCTGGCTTTCATCATTCCTCTTTCTGTCCCAATGAATTTGACTACTCTTAACTCTATATAACCTATTCTCAATAAACATTAAATAATATTTAATTTCTTCAATTATTCACTTCTGTTCTGTCTCTAAAGTGTTGGTAAGGCACTGTCTTCAGGGTCCACAAAAGACTAGTCCTGGGTGCTCTGAGTTTGTTAAGTTGTGAAATGGCAGGTACTTCAAATGGGTGTAAGGGGAACTTTGGGTATTTGGTTTAGGATTGGCTCTCTCATCTTGCCAGTGCTGGGATGCTTCTGCAAACTATGATGAGAAAGAATTATTCATATGCACTGACTTTCACGTCTTCCATCTTTCAGTTACAAATACCCAGTTTCTGTTTTCTTTGAATGTGTTTAAATGTAAGACCTAGTAAGATTATTTCAGAGAAGCATAATTTACACATCACGAGGAAAATTTTGTGATAAAACACTGTTAGCCAGGGGCTGGGAATATAGCTCAGTGATAGAACATTGTGCCAGGCCCTCAGTTTGATCCCCAGGGGGGAAAATTACTTCTAGCTACATTTTTAGAACATGGTTTTGTCAATTTCTAATTTCTCTAATACTTGAGAAAAATACAATGAACCTCAGCAAGACCAAAAGCACTGGTTCTTAATCTTTTCAAGGATGAGGACTCCTTTTCCAACATTAAAAAAATATGTGGCTCTCTCAAGTGATGATAATTGTTATTTTTTAAAAATCCACCAATTTGGAAAATACCTAATGACAAAAAGAAACCATAAATTTAATACTTATTACTTCAAACATATTTGTATTTCATTGATTGTAACACTATCAAACAATATTATTTATTCTGTTTTCAGATAATCCTTAATGTACACATGGATTTTTGGATCCATTATAATTACTTCATGGTTCTCCAGGGTTCTTCCTCACAAGTTAGAAATCACAGATCAAAGGGAAAAAGCAGGTTTCAGCCCCAACTGTCTTCTCACTAGCTGTGCAATCTTGGGCAAATCATTCTATATACTTTAGTTACCTCATCTTTTCAGGGACTGCAAAATGAAGGAAATCTTTGTTTTGCTAACATTAGGAAACAACAATGAGTACAAAATTGAGATAATATATAACATTTAAAATCTAAATGTGATATACAAAATACAGTGAGATATATAATTGAATTGGATATTGTAGAAAACACAGAGAAGCATCATAGAGCCCTCCTACACTCTGAAAATTAAAGTAGAAAATCAAAATATAATGAATAATACATGTAAATTTAGGTACTTTAAGAAAACAGCACATGTGTGCAAACCTATAATCCCAGTGGCTAGGAGGCTGAGGTAGTATGATCACAAGTTCAAAGCCAGCCTCAGCAATTTAGCTCAGCAAATTAGTTACGGTTTACGTGAAAGCCATTTAAAATTAGAATTCTGGCTGAAGCAATATTCTCTTGGGAATTTGGTTAATGTAAGTGCTTAAAATAACTGGATCACTTTTTAAGAATGTTTGGAGGAAAAAAAAACACTTACATTTCTAAGTTTGGAAAGCTGAAAACCAGCAAGTGGAACTGGGTAATTTCATCAAGTAATTACAAGCTATAAATTCTTATGACAGGTAACCAAATGGACTTCTCTAAGAAGTAATCTTATAATTCAATGTATAACATTTAGCATGAAATAAACACAAGGCAGGTGTTTCTTGGAGAACTTGCCATAAAATATTTCCACAGTATAAACAATGGGTATGACATTTGACCTATGATCTGGTGTTATTCTATTCCTCTCCTCTCCTCTCTCTCTTTTTCTCTCTCGGTACTGGGGATTAAATCCAGGGTGCTTTTTACTTACCCTTTTTACTTTTTACTTTGAGATGATAGGGTCTCACTGAGTTGCTTAGAACCTTGCTTAATTGCAGGCTGGGGATGTGGCTCAAGCGGTAGCGCGCTCGCCTGGCATGCGTGCAGCCTGGGTTCGATCCTCAGCACCACATACAAAACAAAGATGTTGTGTCCGCTGATAACTAAAAAATAAACATTAAAATTCTCTCTCACTCTCTTTAAAAAAAAAAAAGAACCTTGATAAATTGCTGAGGCTGGTTTTGAATTTGCAATCCTCCTGCCTCAATTCAGTCTCCTGAGTCATTGGGATATATAGGCATATGCCACCATGCCTGTCTCAGTGTTACTATTTCTAATCTGGAGATGTAGATAAATTGAGGACCAGAGAAAATAAATAAGTTATTTAAGACCATAATTGTTATCAATTCAAACTTGAAATTATAATTATGTGCCACCTGGTCTAGCATACGAAACTATTTTCTATGGCCTTTATGAAATAATATCACGGTTATATAATGTGCATATCCATGACTGTATCTCCCCTTTCTGTTTTTATAAGCACTTACTTATTGAGCAATCAAAGGATTCTACTAGGTTAAGATTTTCTTTAAATCTGCTCTTTAAGTTTTATAATATGAATAATGCTTAGGAAGGACAGAAATATGGCCATTTACTAAGAGTCTAATACCTGTCTACTGTCTAGATACACTATATCTTACTTCATTTATTATTCACTAAAATGTCAGAATGTATACCATATACATTCTTTATAAATGCATATACTTCATTCCATCAAGTTGTATCAAAGATTATCATCAAATAAAAGTCATCATTATTGCAAATAACTTATTAATCATTTAATCACATATAACATTGACTTGCCACTAAAACTAAATAATGTTAGAGTAATGGTTGTTAAGTATTCACAAAAAATGAAGAAATGGAGGCAATAATGGTTCCCCTTTAGGATGAATCAACAGGTGATACTACAATAGAAGAGGTTTCTCTTTTCTCTTGCCAACACTTGTTATTTTATTTTTTTTAATTTTTAAAATATTTATTTTTAGTTGTAGTTGGACACAATACCTTTATTTTATTTATTTATTTTTATGTGGTGCTGAGAATCGAACCCAGGGCCTCACACATGCTAGGTGAGTGTTCTACTGCTGAGCCACAACCTCAGCCCCACTTGTTACTTTAAAAAGAAAAAGAACCACAAAAGACTACTGTATAATTCCATTTGTATGAAATGCCTAGGATAGGCAAATCTACAGAAGCAGAAAGTAAATTAGTGGTCGCCCAGGGCTGTAGGTGGGAAGATACAGGAGGAAAAGAGTGACAGAGATTTGGAGAGAGTAGTGGGTGATGAAATGTTCTAAAATTGATTGTGGCAATTTTTTTGCACAACTCTGATAGTATTCTAAAATCCACCAGGGTGTATATTCTAAATAGGTGAGTTGTATGGAAGGTGAATTATATCTCAATAAAGTTATTATTTTTAATTCTAAATTTCTGCCATTCAATTTCATAATCTCTCACCTGCAACCCACGAAGGCGATGGAATTGGGGTTCCTCTATGTGAGATAGGCTAGCTGAGGAATAAAAGCTAATGAAGGGAAAATCACAGTACATGGGAAGTAATTTGTTAAAGCAGGGGTAGGACGGCTGGTCAGTCTTAGGGATGGAGCTTCCACCCTGGAAAGAAAGCGAGCTGGGTCCTGCACTTGCTTTATTTATATGGTGGGAACATCAAAGCTTTTAGATGGAATGTTCTTTGCCAAATAAGGTAGAGGATGGGCTGTCCAGTTCCCAGTGGGTTACTCTGGAGCTCCTAGAGCTGTCTCATTAGTAGAGTGGGTCAGAGATCTTATGCCCTGGGCAGTCTGATACACATGGGAAAGCTGGGATCATTCCCAAGGGGAGACCTAAGTCCCCCATGGCTCAGTACCCTCAAGTAGCTTTACAGGAGGCTTCCCCCAATAATCCCTTCAGATTAACCCAGTGAGTATCAAGAACCCCATTTTGGGGGAGGGGGTACAAGGAATTGAACTCAAGGGCACTTAACCAGTGAGTCACATCCCTAGCCCTTTTTATTATTTTGAGACAGGGTCTCACTAAATTGCTGAGCCTGGCTAAATTGCTGAGGCTGACTTTCAACTTGAGTTCCTACTGTCTCAGCCTCCAGAGCTGCTGGGATTATAGGTAGGCACCACCATGCCTGGCCCTTTTTTTTTTTTTTTTCTTTTTAAATTGGTACATCTCAAATATAAAGAATGGTGGGTTTCATTGTGGCAATGTTCACATTTACATAAAAACAATTTGATCAACTTTACTCCCCGATACCCTCTTTCCTCCTGAGAAACCCTCTTGATATCCAAAAGGGTTTTAACATTAACAAGTTTTAACTTCAAAAACCAAAAGGTAAACTGGGCATGGTTATGCACCCATGTAGTCCCCAGTGATTTGGAAAATTGAGGCAGGAGAATAGCAAGTTTGAAGCCAGTAACTCTAAAATTAAGCAAAATTAAATAAAAAGATCTGGGGATGTTGTTCAGTGGTAAAGCACCCCTGGGTTCAATCCCCAGTAACAAAAAAAAAAAAAAAAGGCAATAAAAAATGAATTCCAGCTCAGGAGACAGAAACTTATAGAAGTAATGGAGAGGGACTGTGGCTATAGCTCAGAGGTAGATCACTTGCCTAGCATGAACAAGCATGTCCTGGGTTCAATCCCCAGCAGCAGAAAAACAACAACAACAAAAACCAATAGAGAATGATGGAAGAATACCCTGATGGGATGGTTCATATAAAATCAACCATTATAACTTTATCAAATAATATCAGAAAATTCTAATGCTTCACAGGAGTTTATCATCTGTTCCCAATTAATTCAACTGCTTTGTACTTCATCTATGAAAAAAACCCACTGTTGCCCATTGAGTCCTATTTGTTTTATCTCTAATCTTCCTTTCTGGCTCTGCAGTATCTCATCCTTTTCCTCTAATCATTTGCTGGTGCCCCTTATTCCTCTTTCCCATGTGATTTTACATATTTTCTGACATCACCCCTATTTATTCCAGCACTTGAAGCAGTACTTACATACCCCAAAGAACTCCAATTTAATGAGCTGTATGAATGAATACCATGGGTAAGGATGCATATAATTCTTTTTTGCTCTCTTAACTGTCAGATTCCTGGAGGCATCTCTTTACTGGGCAATATTCAATCTTTGAATTCTCTGGACATTCCTTTAAGAAATCTCTTGCTTTGCCTCTCAAGTTGAGCTCTGAGAGTGGGCCTTACCTGGCACAAACAGCAGTGGAGCTCCAAAGGCTAAGGAAGTTTCCACAGGGACTCCCGGCCCCTCACCTCATTTGTTGAGGGCAATGGGAAGGCTGCCGTGGCTGTCCCTTCCTGGGCTTGCCCATCCTTCTAATTTTAGGCTGCTTCCTCATGCTGCTGCCATGGGTATCAAAGCATGTGGCTCCCCTTGGAGGAGCTATTTTCTCCTATGAGCCTCACTTGTTTGTTTCCAACTTCTCTCTCTCTCCTTTCAGCCCCCCTCTGTGGGGCTGAGCTATCTCTTTATTTCTCCCCTACTCCTTCCCATTAAACCCAGGAACTTGCACATGCTAGGCAAGTGCTCTTGCACTGAACTACATCCCCAGCAACTTTTTACATTTTATTTTATTTTATTTATTTTTTGGTACTGGGGATCCAACACAGGGGCACTCAACTACTAAGCCACATCTCTAGACCTATTTTGTATATTATTTAGAGACAGGGCCTCACTGAGTTGCTTAGCATCTCGCCATTGCTGAGGCTGGCTTTGAACTCCTGATCCCCCGTCTCAGCCTCCCGAGCCTCTGGGATTACAGGTGTGCCACATTTTATTTTGAGAGTTTCGATAAATTGTTGAGGCTGGCCTGAAACTTGAAATCATCCTGCCTCAGCCTTCCAAGTAGCTGGGATTACAGGCCTATGCCACTCATGTCTGACTGTGTAGAATTATTTCATACTTAAAAATTAAAAAAGAAAATCTTTCAGGGCCTGGGAATGTGATTCAGTGGTAGAGTGCCTGCTTAGCCTGTGCAAGAACCTGGGTCTCATCCCCAGCTCCAAACAAAAACAAAACAACAACAGACAAAATAAAACAAAAACAAACAAACAAAAAACCCTTTCAGAATTATACTCAGTCTGATCTGAATTTACCTTCAAATCCAAGAGATCAAGGGAAAATTTTTACATTCGATTTTTTTTTTTTTTTTTTTTGGTACCAGGGATTGAACTCAGGGGCGCTTAACCACTGAGCTACATCCTCAGCCCTTTTTTATTTTTTATTTTGAGACAAGTTCTCACTAAGTTGCTTAGGGCCTTGCTAAATTGCTGAGACTGACTTTGTACTTGTGATCTTCCTGCCTCAGCCTCCCAAACACTGGGATTATAGGCATGCACCACCGTGTCCTGCTTCACATTACATTTTATTTGTACCTGCTGAAAGCTAGAGTTCCAGATCATGTTTATCTAACAAATTTACTGGATTCCTATTACGGTTAATATGTTGTCCTAGGTCACAGAGATGCAATGATGAGCAAGGTAGACATGTATTTCACTGATGAAATCTTTTTTTAAAAAATGTTTTAGTTATAGATGGACACAATACCTTTATTTTGACTTATTGATTTTTTTTAATGTGGTGCCAAAGATCGAACCCAGTGCCCCACACATGCTAGGCAAGTGCTCTACTGCTGAGCTACAACCCTAGCCTCTCACTGATGAAATCTTGATAACAGATTTAATAATTTCTACTATGTTCTGTGTCCTCTATTAAAATCTCGAAATAGGGGCTCAGGTTGTAGCTCAATGGTAAAGCACTTGCCTAGCATATGTGAGACATTGGGTTTTATCCTCAGTACCACATAAAATAAATAAATTGGGAGCAGTGGTACACACCTGTAATCCCAGCAGCTAGGGAGGCTGAGATAGGAGGATCTCAAGTTCATAGCTAGCCTCAGCAAAAGCAAGGTGCTGAGAAAGTCAGTGAGATCCTAAATAAAATACAAAATAGGGCTGGGGATGTGGCTCAGTGGTTGAGTGCCCTGAGTTCAATCCCTGGTACCCAAAATAAACGAACAAATAAAATAAAGATACCGTGTCTATCTACAACTAAAAATAAAATTAAAAAGATTTGGCATATAGTTAGACTTGGTAGTGCATGCCTGTAATCCCAGCTTGGGAGACTGAGTCAGAAGGACTGAAAGTTTGAGGCCAGCCTCAGCAATTTAGCAAAAACCTATCTTACAATAAAAAATAAATAGGTTGGGGATATAGTCAGGTGGTAAAGCACCCCTGGGTTCAATACCTAGTACTAGAAGAAGAAATAAAAGAAAAAGAAGAAAGAAAACAATCTTGAAATATTAAAATCATGAGTAGAGCCTCTTTCCTCAGAGAGGTCACAGGTATTTCAATACATAGAGTGTGATTCAGAGAAACAGGTCTTATAAATTCCTGTTGAAATTTAGCGCTGTGAAAATGAACAGATTCACTTATTCAGTTAATCAGTCAAAATAGACTTGAGGTGTTCTTTGAAAATGTTATCCTGCTAGACACTGGAGGTAATAAACAAAAATACATATGCTATAGATCCCTCCCTTAGAAAGACTACAATGTAAACAAGAAACAATTGTTCAATTCACAAAAAATTAATGGATGTTTAGTAAATATGTGTCAATTGTTTGTGTGTGCGTGCAACACTAAGAATTGAAACCAGAGGAGCTCTATCATTGAGCTTAATTCCAGCCCTTTTTATTTTGGGACAAGGTCTTGCCAGTTTGCTGAGGATCTTGTTAAACTGCCTAGGTTGGTCTTGAATTTGCAATCCTCCTGCCTCAGCCTCCCAATTTGCTGGGATTACAGATGTGTGCCACTGTGCCCAGCATGTTCACAGTCTTCCCTAAGGTCTTCTTAATTATCTTTTTCCCTGGAAATATATATATATATATATATATTTATATATATAAATATATATATATATATATATATAAATATATATATATATAATATATATATATATTTTTTTTTTTTTTTTTTTTTTTGGTACCAGGAATTAAACTCAGGGGTACTCCACCACTGAGCTACATCCCAGCCCTATTTTGTATTTTATTTAGAGACAGGGTCTCACTGAGTTGCTTAGTGCCTTGCCTTTGCTAAGGCTGGCTTTGAACTCATGATCCTCCTATCTCAGCCTCTGGAGCCACCAGGATTACAAGCAAGCACCACTGCGCCTGGCTCTAGAAATATTTTTGAAAGATTTTTATAAACTAAATAAAGTTTGCTAATAATTTATTTCTCATATTTTAGTAATTAAAAATAAAAAATGGGGCTGGGGATGTGGCTCAAGCTGTAGCGCGCTCGTCTGGCATGTGTGCGGCCCGGGTTCGATCCTCAGCACCACATACAAACAATGATGTTGTTGTGTCCGCCGATAACTAAAAAATAAATATTAAAAATTCTCTCTCTCTCTCCCCCTTAAAACTCTCTCTTTAAAAAAAAATAATAAAAAAAATAAAAAATGGGGTGCTGGAGTTGTGGCTCAGTGGTAGAGTGCTCACCTAGCACGTGTGAGGCCCTGGCTTTGATCCTCAGCACAACATAAAAATAAATAAATAAAACAAAGGTATTAAAAAATAAAAAAAATTTCCAGCTAGAGCTTCTGACAAATATGAAACAACTTGTATTCACTTATTCTTAGGGAAACATATCTAAAAAGATCCAAGTTCCTTACCTTCAGCTAGCAATCCAGTGATGGAGAATATAGGCAATTGATTATGCTGCAATGTGGTAAGCTCTATAGCAGAGGATGGCACCAAAGAGGAGGGTGTTTCATAATTGGCACAGATAGGGCAAGTCTTCATAAAGGAAGGACTGCTTAAGTGAGTATTGAAAAATTAGAATCTTATTAGGTTGAAGAGGCAATATGAACATGTAAGGCAATGGGGTGAGAATTGGGGTTGTATACCTACAATCCCAGCAACTTGGGAGGCTAAGGCAGGAAGATTTTAAATTCAAGGCCAGCCTTAGCAACTTAAAGGGATGTGGTTGCTGGGGCTGTAGTTCATTGGTAGAGCACTTCTGGGTTCAATCCCCAGTAACTTCTCCCAAAGATATTTTTAAAAAATGTAGGGAGATGAGAAAAAGTGTACTTGATAATTCATAAAACACGGATAATTTGTGATTTGGGGAATGTGGTCAGGGATAAGGTTGTAGAGGAGGATAAAGACTTGATTATGAAGGACTTTGAATGCTGATGATAAAGATTTTAAAGAACTATGATCAAATCAGCATTTAAGAAAGATCATCTCAGTGACTGGGAGGTGAACCCAAGAGTCAAGACTATAGGTAGCTGGGGCAGAAATTCAGGGTTGAATTAATGACAACCTGAACTGAGACCATGGCAGGAGAGATGAGGGTTGAAATAATTAAAATCCAAAAGCAAAAGCATACATTGTCTTCATATATTATTGATATAAACAAAAAGTTGTTTATTAATTTAAAGGATCTAAATATGCAAGTGCAGTAGACAATATGGAAGCTCTATGCAATATTTTGAGATTTTCCTTTATACCCCCCTGAACATTTTGTTATTCTATGGAGACAGAGGAATTGAAAAACCTAGAGAAAGCATTCTAGGATTTCAAAGTACAGATGATGACTATCAAGATAACAAGACATTTGGAAAGAGTAGTTGGGAAGAGATCCTGAGTAAAAATGAGTTACAAAACCCCAAGATTCACTGAGTAAAATTATTTTGACCTCTATATGTGTTCAATACACTTTGGAGTAAACTTGGTATATACTATACCATATACTTGAAAAAATACCAGAATGATGTTCAATGTTATGTTAGCAGTATGCATCTCTTGGGTGGTATTTTTATTGTTATTTTCTTCTTTATACTTTATTAAGTTGTTAACAATAAGCATTAATATCTTTAAATAAAAGCTATTTTAATGTTTGAAAATGGGAATTCCCTGAACTAAGCAAATTGAAATTTAAAACAGAAGAATTTTATACCAAATAAGAGAAACCATTTTACCCAGTCTATTGGTAACTGAGTGAGAAAAGGATAGGATGTTTCACACTTACTATAGATTAATTTCAGTATATAATTAAATTATCTGACTTGCAATACTTTTAAAAAATGCTTCAAACTAAGAATAATTCTAACAGGTACAATTCCATAAGATTTTTAAAAATATATAGTTTTTAGACATTGATGGACCTGTATTTTATATGTGGCACTGAGAATCGAACACAATGCCTTAACATATGCTAGGTAGTTAAGGGCTCTACCAGTGAGCACAACCCCAGCCCAACCATAGGACTTTTATTTTATTGTGAACACCTGTCAGACTTGTGAATGGGAGCAATTTGAAAGCTACTGTTTAGAATTTAGCTTGCTGGGTAATACTTTCTTTTAAAGGTTGAACAGATGAAGTTTTGTGTTGTTTGTTAAAAGGAAACTGTACATGATACTTCAATTTACTTCTTAAGATTCCATGTTTACAAAGAGTAATGTTTCTTGTTTGGCTTCATATATATTTACATATATATATATACACACACACACACATACATATTTTAAAAACATCTTGGATTATGTAGTGTTTTTCTTGGGCAAGCATTTCTGTCATTTTCAATATGGTTAAACTGTATTTAGTCAACATGGAGGTGGCAACTATAATTTATCTTCTAGGAACATTCTGTCCTTCTAGTGACTACTGCTCAATTGTTCCTTCAGGCTATCAGATCTTACAGCAAGATTATAAGAACACATTTTAAAAACTCTAATAAAAACTGTCCATAAAAATGTCAGTGCTTTATTTATTTCTGGATACCAGCTATTAGGACAAAAAAAGCACAAGTAACAGTAAACATATTTTTCCAAAAAAAGCATAAGTAACAATAAACATTTTTTTAAAAAATTGCATTTAATATGCATAAAAATATCTGTATGCTAAAGGCAACTAACAGTTGGCTCTATAAACATAGAATGTATAGTTAACAAGAAAAATTCTGGGGGATGGGACTAAAAAGTTTTTCTATTTCTTTGCTTTTATGGTCCTTTGTTTTGCTTTCATAAAATTTTCAATGCTTAACTAAGAATTTGAATGTGTCAATTCTATTTATAAAAAAGTGATGATCAAATAAGATGCTTAGCAAGGCTGTTTCCTTTATAACATTATTTTGAAAGTTATTAATAAAGGATTCAATAGATGAAGGTATACATGCTCTGGCTAATTTCTGTTAAAAAAAAAAAAAAGCAATACTGGGGCTGGGGATGTGGCTCAGTGGTAAAGCACTTGCCTGGCATGCAGGAGTGCCTGGGTTCCATCCCCAACACTGGAGAAAGGGAAAAAAGCAATATTGTTAATTTTACAAAGACTTGTAGTTACAATTAATTTCATTCCTGATCCTATTTGATGGCAGAGAGGCATGCCATTTAAAAAATATACATTAAAAATAAAGGGAGCTGGGGGCTGGGGATGTGGCTCAAGCAATAGCGCTCTCGCCTGGCATGTGCAGGGTGCTGGGTTCGATCCTCAGCACCACATAAAAATAAAGATGTTATGTCCACTGAAAACTAAAAATATCAATAAATAAAATTTTAAAAAAAGGGAGCTGGTAATTTAGCTTTGTGGTGGAATGCTTGCCTAGCATTCAAGAGGCTTTGGGTTTGATCCTCAGCACTTGGAAAAAAAGGAAGAATAAAAAATGAAAATATACATAAACATTCTTCCCAGACTGTATATATCTGACAGCTAATTAGAACTTTCCCACTTCAACTATCTTTTTGGTTCTGGGGTTTGATCCCAGGGCACATACACATAATCACTGAGCTATACTTCCACCAGCCTCCAACTTCAAATATCTTTTTTGAAAGGTCTCATGACTTTTATGAAAGTGTGACTGATTAGCTCTAAAATTTGAGATTCCTCCTTATTATTGCCATCTTAATTTTTTTTAAAAGAAAACACATACATTTAAAAGATTCACAGTAGGCGCAGTGGTGCATGCTTGTTGTCCTAGTGTCTCAATTGGTTGAGGCAGGAGGATTGCCAGTTTGATGCCAACCTCAGCAATTTAATGAGCCCCTGTCTCAAAATAAAAAAGGCAGGGGCTGTAACTCAGTGGTAAAGTGCCCCTGGATTCAATATCAAATAGCCAAATAAATAAATGGATTCATATAAGTCTGGATCCCACACTTAATATTCTATTACTTTAGTAATGCTCAGTATTAATTAGAACTCATAGAATCCTCATGATTACTGTGAGATAGTTAATTTGAAAGTATATTTTTTTCATGCAGTTTTATTCTTTACTGCCATTAAAAACAAAGTAGTTTGAGAACATTTTCTGATGAGAAAGAGTAGTAACTAGAGCAATCGCATTATGATTTCAAATGCATGAATACATCCCCACATACTGGTCAAGGTCCACATTACATGTGATTTTTCAAGTTTATGTCTGTTTTAATGTCATTTCAATTCCTGTAATTAGAGGATGGAAAACAAACACAAATAATCACAGAGTAATAAAAAGAGAGCATTTAAACATATTTCTAATATTCAAAATTGAAAGATACTATTGTCTTATACTGAGACACTGAGAAGGAAACTGAAGCCAGAAAATAAATTTGGAGTGACAAAGGAGGTTGGGATGATTGTGAGAGTGAAAGTTGAGAAGGATTCCTACAGTTAATGCTCAGAATTATTATTATTTATGTTTAGATTAAGTGACATATTTCATAGCATATAATATAATCAATACAATTCTTTTGCTTGCATATATTAAAATAAAGGCCCATATATTCCATTCTGCTTTCTCGTTTATGTGGCAGGAGAGTTATTTCTCCTGTTTCACTTATTCCTGGGACTGGCCCATACCCATCAAGCGTAACAGTAAAAATATTTTTTATTTTTTTTGTTGTAGATGGACAGAACACTTTTATTTATTTTTATGTGGTGCTTTTGAGGATTGAACCCAGTGCTTCACACATGCTAGGCAAGAACTCTGCTACTGAACTACAACCCCAGCCCCTGAAAAGATTTTTTATTGATAAAATTCAGAAGAAAGATGAAAAAAAAACTGCTATGGGCAGAATTATATCCCCATAGAACTCATATGCTAAAATCCTATCCCCCAGTACCTTGGAAAGTGACTATAGTTGGAGATAGATCATTTAAAGAAGCAATTAAGGCAAAATGAGGTCACAAGAATAGGCCATAATCCAATATGACTGATGACTTTATAAGGAAAAAGACAGGGTTAGGACACAGAGAACACACAGACCAAAGGAAGACCTCTTGAACACACAGTGAGGAGGTGGCCATTTACAAGCCTAGGGTAGAGACCTTTAGAAAAAAATCAAACAGACTAACATCTTGATCTTGGACTTCTGGACTCCAGAACCATGAGGAAATAAATCACTTTATTTAAGTTGCCCCTCTGTGGTGTTTTGTTATGGCTGCCATAGCAAATTAACACAGAAACACATTGTTGATTTTTTTAAACTTAAAGACAAAACAGAACATTTGGCTGGACACAGTAGCATATGTAATTCTGGTAATTCCACAGGCTGAAGCAGGAGTATTGTAAGTTTGAGACCAGTAGGACAATTTGGCAAGACCCTGTCTCAGAATTAAAAATAAAAGGCATGGGGGGTGTGTGTGTGGTTTGGTGGTAGAAGGTCCCTAGGTTCAATCCCCAGTACCAGAAAATAACAACAACAAAAAACAAAACACTTGATTTTTCTTAGTCAAAACTTATCTGTAAATATCACTACTATTCATCAATTGCACAAGTCAAAAAGTTACCATATTATAACCTTGTTGATCCTATCCCAAAAATGTGTTCTGAATCTACCATCTTCATTTCCATTATTACCATCTTAGTCTCCACCATTATTATCTCCCATTTGGATTTTTGCAAAAGCCTTCTAAATAACTTCTTCCATTTTCACTCTTCTAATTCAGCAATCCTGTCCTGTTCAGCATCAGAAGTTATCTGTTCTCTTAGCATATACACTAACTATCCTGCTTGGAATAGAACTCTTGGGCATGCCTACTTGATCCATCCTATTTCCAAGCATATTTAGTATACCTGTGCTTGACCTCCACTAATTTTCTCAGTTCCTAGAAAATGTCAAGTTCTTTTCTGCCTCAAGGGCTTCATTTGTTCCCCTTACCTACAGGGTTTTCTCATCTCTTCATAGTGCTTGATCCTTCTTTCCTTATTTTCATATTTAATGGCAACTCCTCCACTGAGACCTTCACTGCCCATCCTATTTCAAGGATTCACTATTCTCATTTCTACTCTCTTTTTTTTTGTATTACAACTTATAATATACTTTTTCTTGCCCACCTGATTGATTTTGTCTGTCTCTACTAAAATCGGAGAGCAGCACAGCTTAAGTGCTCAGTAAAAACTTGTTGAACGAATCTGGTGAAACATTCGCCTTGTGTATGTTTTAGGCTGATGCCATAATGCTAGAAAAAAAGCCAAGAAAAAAGATAACCTTGGAATTTTAAAGACAGGATGAAAAGAAGGAAACTCTCCAGATTAGAGGGACTCATTGAGGGACCAAACAAGATATGGCTGAACAATTCCTTAATTGAATAGACCTAAACTTGGAAAGCAGGAATGGATAAAAGAGACTAGAGGAGACTTTCCAGTTGCACACTCAAGATGGAACCTGTGATGTGACAATTGGTGACAAGTTCTTTTGTATGCTTAACAAATGTCCAAAATTCCAGGCTAAAAAGATTATCTACAGGCAGAAGATATATAGATAATGTTGGTCTTCCACTCATCTGAAGAGATTTTCAAAATATATTTACCCCATAGGTCACCAGAAGGTAGGTGAGAGTCCACATTAAGGTTACAGAAAATTAGGAAAATGGAAGAACAGATATGACTTCTTTTTTTTTTTAATATTTTTTAGTTGTTGATAGACCTTTATTTACTTATTTATATGTGGTGTGAGGCACCCAGTGCCTCACACATGCTAGCAAGTGGTCTCTACTGCTGAACTACAACTCCAGTCCTCAGATATGACTTCTTGACAAAGGATTGTAGTGGGTTGAATAGTGTTCCTCTCCAATGTCCACTTGGAAATTCAGAATATGACTTTATTTTGAAATGCTTTTGCAGATTTTTCTTTGCAAATTATGGCTTTAAAGATGAAATTAAGTTATAGATCTAAATTAGGCAGACCCTAAATCCAAAGACTGGTGTCCTTATAAGGGAAAGGAGAGGCAGATCATAGAAACACAGGGAAGAAGCCTGTATGAAACTGGAAGTTTTAGTTATACTGCCCAAGGCAAAGGATGCCATAGCCATCAAAACCTAGAAGGATCAAGGAAAGATTTTTTTCTAAAACCCTTGGAGGGCATATGGCACTACCGACATCTTGATTTTCAACATCTGGACTTAAGAACTGTGAGAAATATTTCTATTGTTATAAGTGACCCAATTTGTGAGAGCAGCCCTAGGAAGTTAAAACACAAAAATCAAAAGAAAATCAAGGAGTAATTTAATTTTTGTGCCATTTATTTGTTCCGTTCCTTCAGTGGTACAAATAAACCCAAATTTGCAATCTTAGATACTTAGCCCTAAAATGTTTGCCGTTTCTCAAACTATGTTTATCAAAACAGAAACTTCTAATCCACTCTAGGGGACCAAATAATTTGGTATGTAATTGATAAAATGGGGATCCTCCAAGCATTAATATTTTAAAAGTTTCATAAAAAATGAATAGCTTGACTTAAACCATATATAAACACGGATATATATTTTGCAGATGAAAGGAATATTTGATTAGCTAAAATTTCTACATTGAATTTTAGGTGAATATAATAATTATGTACTTCTACATTTTGAACCTATTTTGTTTTGGAAGCAAATAATATTTCTCTTACCAATGACATTTCATTTTATATCCAGGACTGAACCCAGTGGACTGAACTCACGTTTTCACTAAGCTACATCCCCATTTTTTACATTTTTATTCTTTATTTTGAGACAGAATTTAAGTTGCTGAGGGTCTTCCTAAACTGCTGAGGTTGGCCTCTAACTTAAATCTTCCTGCCTCAGTCTCCTGAGTCTCTGGGATTACAGGCCATTGTGCCTAGCTATCATTGCAATTTTAAAACCATAAGATTAATATTGTTTATAGACATTTGGAAAATAGAGAAAAAACCTGCTCCAATCTCCAATGTAATGATTTCTACTATTTTAGCACATTTCTTTTTCTTTCTTTTCTTTTTTTTTTGTGGTATTGGGGATTGGATTGATGGGTATTCTATCACTGATACACCCCTAGTCACTTTTCTTTTTTCTTTTTTGGTATTGGGGATTGAACCCAGGAGCATTTTACCTTTGAGCCAGGATCTTTCTAAATTGCTTAGAGCCTCACTAAATTGCTGATGCTGGCCATGAATTTACAATCTTCCAGTCTCAGCTACCAGTCATGGGGTTACATGCCTATCACCTGCTCAGCCCTAGACCTGCCCCTGTACTCCCCTGCAGGCCTCAGTTTTTTTTTTTTTGTTTGTTTTTTACCAGTCTTTAAATTGCCAGGCTGTCTTCAAATTTGCAGTCCTCCTGCCTCAGCCCTCCAAGTGGTTGAGATTAAAGGCATATGCCACTGTGACTGGGTTCTTTTGCATTTTTTAAAAAAACATGGCTACAAGTAGGACATATAATTTTGTAGCCTCATTAAAAAATTGAATCATATACATTTTGTATTTGTATTTAAAATCACAATTTTATCAGCCACATATCAAAATTTGCTTATTCAGTTCCCTAATATTGTAATTCAGGTTGCTTTTCATTTTTGCTATTTGAAATAATGCTACAATAAAAATCTTATTCATATTTTTGTTTGCTGCCTTTTTGTTTTTATCTCTCCTAATAGAATTGAGAGGGTGTCATATACTTGATGCTCAATAAAATTTTGTTAAATGCATCTTCTATTTTGTTAGGCTGGAACTCAGAAGTGATATAATACAGGTAAACAGTTTACTTGTGCAATATCTCACAATAAATATTGTTATTATCATGAAAAATATTAAGGAAAAATTTTTGGCTCTTAAAATATACTGTCAAATATATTATTTATTAAAAGAATTGTGATAATTTACAATGCTATCAGCACCATTAATTAATTCACTATTTCTTTTTTGTTGTTGTTGTTACCAGAGAATTGAACCCAGGGGTGCTTTACTACTGAGCCACATCCTCAACCCTTTTTATTTTTTGAGATAAGCTCTCATTAAGTTGTTTAAAGAGGGTCTAGGGCTGAGCAGGTGATGCGCATGTAAATTGCTGAGACCGGCCTTGAATTTATAATCCTCCTCCCTCAGCTTCCTGAGCCACTGGGTAACAGGTGTGGACCACCATGCCTGGCTAATTCAACATTTCTTGAGGACATACTGTAGTCCAGGAACAGTTCAAGATACTAAAGGACAGAGCCCTGAACAAAATAGACAAAATTCCTGCATTTATGGAATTTTCAGTATAGTGTAGGAGACAAAGTTATACATCTATTTACATAATATACAGAATATAATGTATGGATTAAATGTAATTGCTCATCTATTTCTTATTTATCTATATGTTACAACTAATAAATGTAATGTTGTACAGTTATGTGTTATATAATAAAAATGTCATATGACTAAGAAGGAAAATAAAGCAGGATAAGGTAACAGGGAACAAGAAAGTGATTTTCTTGTGCAGGTTGATCAGGGAAGTTTGTGAGTAGAGACCTGAATGAAGTGAGACAAGATACAGCAGGAACAGTATGGGTGGATGGAAATGAACAAGAACAGTGAGACAAGAATAAATAACTCTTTCAACGATCTCTCAACCATCTGAACATTATCTTTTTAATTTGAAAATGGTCTGTAAAAAAATCACTGTACTCATAAAAAAAAAAAAAAAAGAAACGAAACTCCTATACTCTTGTTCTAATTTTTTCCCCCTGGTACTATGGAATGCATTTCCCAATATTTTCTTACCACTTCTAGTTTGGGAGAGACTACTAGTAATGGTAAAAGCTAGCATTTACAAGATTCTTGACATGTACAAGGCACTACATGTGATTTTATTATTGTCTTTTGCACTATTGGGAATTGTACCCAGCTACATTTTACTACTGAGTATCCACGGACCTTTTGATTTTTTGAGACAAGGTTTCACTAAATTGCCCAGGCTGTCCTCAAACTTGCTATCCTCCTGCCTAAGCTTCCCAAGTAACTGGGATTATAAGTGGGGCCATTGAGCCTATCATTTTATCTTATTAAATTCACACAACAATCCACTTAGATACGTACTATTAACATAGGAATTATGACTAAGTAATTTTCTGAAATGCAGAACGTAAGTAAATGTGTTTGGGGAGCTAGAAGGATAGAAGTCTGAATTGAGTTGTAAGGTTTAGGCTCTGAATCCAGATAAACCAACACTAGCTATAGTCCCAGCTATTCTGGAGGTGGAAGCTGGACAATCTCAAGTTTGAAACCTGACTGGGTAACACAGGCAATAGTGAGACTGAAAACAAAGTCCCACAAGAAAAGAGGCTGTTAAGATAAGAATAAAGTATGTTTTGTGGGTAGTCCCTCCATTCCTAATGTTGAAATTACACTTTCTTTGCTAAGCATCTTTTTTATACTTATTTTTGTAACATACTGTTATCAGTTAAATTGGTTCCTCCACAGGTTTAACCTAACCTCAGGTACCTGTGAGTGTGCCTTTATTGGGAAACAAGGTCTTTGTAGACGCAATCAAGTTATAAGCTCATAATGGATTATAGGGTGGATCCTATCCAATAGCTGGTATCCTTATAGAAAGAGGGATATTGGGACTCAGAGGCACAGAGGAAACACCAAGAGAAGATGGAGGCAGGATTAAAGCGATGCTTCCACAAATACTGTCAAGAAAACTAGAAGAGGCATGGGAAAACTTTTCTACCTGAAACTCCAAGAGGGAACCACCCAGCTGTCACTTTTTGTTCTTCTGATCTCCAGAACTGTGAGACAATAAATACTGCTGTTTTAATATACTGATTTGTGGTAATTTGTTATAGCAGCCCCAGGAAACTAACACATATTTAAACATATTCTAATATAGACACTTCGTAGTTTGAAATATATTTCTCAGTAAAAGATATACAGCCTTGTGGATTCCTTCTAGGTTCTCAACATTCACTCTAAAGTCACAAGTCTTGGTAAATCTTAACTTCAAAATGCCTTGTTGCAAGTTCTCCAGTTTTAAAAGCGATTGTAGCCACTCCCCTGGTTATCCTTTGTTCGAAAGGCCTGTGTATCCTTGAGCATACATCTCTCGTTAATCATTTAAACTTGAGGCACAGGGATGATTTGCATGAGATTTTGTTGGTCTTCCTCCTTTCAGGACTGACGCTGATCAGATTACCAGTTACCAAGTTTCCTCAACTATTTCCTCCTAAGGATAAAAGAAAGTTGATAGCGGTATTAATGGTTTCTCAGGAAGAGAGTTTGCCATTTTTCTTGATTATTGTCGGCTTACCTTTTCTCCCCCACTCAGGTCTCTCTATGTTGCCCAGACCGATTTCCAACTGGACTCAAAGAATCTTCCTGCCTCAGCCTCCTGAGCGTGGGATTGGCTCTACATATACATATACAAGGCACTTGTACAGGCGCAGGCCACCATATCTGGTTCTGAACAAATCCTTTTTTCTTGCCGTCCACTCCATAGGACCTTTTCATGTTGTGAGTAAATGGCCTCGGTTTTGGTAACAAGATGGTGTTAACACTGGCCCGTGAAAGCCAGCTTTTTTGAAGCAGGAACTCTAGCTCTATGCCTTATTTACTTTTCCGATTGAGCTCTCCCAGGGAGAACTCAAAAAGTCTGAGCCAACGCTATATCAGGAACCTGAATTGGTGGTGTTGACATTTAACGCGATAAGTTTCAGCCATTGCTATCAATATATCTCCCATCTTCAGATTAGCTCTAATAGAGTCTAGACCCGTCCGCCTTTATATAAAATGCAACCCCATGGGGTTGCATCTGATTATTCAAAATCTCCTTAGGGAAGGGGAAAGGCAGAATAAAACAACGAAAATACTAATGTGAAGCAGAAAGACTAAAGAGTTTTTTTTTTTTCATAAAATGGCCCTTGTGCACGCAGAGCGTTAATAAAAACACATACACCTTCTCTTGTCTTCACAAACTCCAGCTTCTGTATTTGGCGCTTTTCCCATTAGTCAAAGGAACGCAAAGCTGCCCACCGCGCAGGCGCATGTGTATCCTAGAAGGGTTCTGGCGCAGGCGCGCGTGCAGGGAAGTGGGCGGGCTCGCGCGCGTGCTCCGCGGTTCACTTCCGGCAGGCCCCTCCCCCTCCCCCGCGTAGCCACCTCCTCCTCTCCCTTCTCTCTGGCCTCTCCCTCAACTCTCCACCCCTTACGCTCTCCTCCCTGCTCGCTTTCAGTTCTTCCCCTCCCGCTCCATCCGGGTCGCTGACGGCTGTCTCCGGACTGGACAGTGGTGGCGGCTGCTTTTCTCTGAGGAACCTGGTAAAGTTTCACAGGGACCTGACAGGGGAGCAGCGGAGCAGCGGCCCGAAGCCGGAGGAGCCTTGGTGATCGCCGCCACTGGCTGAAAGAGGGTCCCAGGAGCTGGAGACGTGCTTTAGCAGCCGTGCAGCCTCGCTATTTGGGGAGGGGCCGTCCTCGGTCGCCTTGGGCTTTCCCTGCCCTGAGGGGCCGGGTGAGTCGTTGCCCGGGTGGGTTCGGGGGGCGTGTGGTGGCGTTAGGGAGGGGGCAGGCTGGGCTGGGCGGATACAGGCCGGCCTGGCGAAGGGCGCTTTCTCAGCGCTTCCTGGGGGTGAGGGGCGGGGGGTGAGGGAAGGGTCGGTGCTCCGTGGCCCTGGGGCTGGAATGTCGCACCTCCCTGGGGAAGACCTCCTTTGGGTTGAGGCCGCCGGGTCCCCGGACTGGTCTACTGGCCTCTGCGTCTGGGAAGCTGCGGTAGTTGACTGGTCGGTCCGCGAGGTTGGGAGTGTGCAGACGATTTCCCTTCCCCGACCCGCGTGAGCTGGTGTAGGTGCCTGTTAAGGGAAAGGATGGGAGTAAACTGCTTCTCATTCTCCTACCTGTTGCTGGAGAGAGAACGCTTTTCCCGTATCCCTTTAGGACTTTTAAGAGAAAAGAGTGGCTAAATCTAGTCGCGCTGAAATCGAGGATATTTTCCCGTCCTCCTCTTAAAACAAACGGGGGGGCAAAAATACGGGAAGACAGTGCAGAACTCTCGGTAACTGTAGAGTTCTGATGCCCCAAAAGAATGAAATCAAACTTCTTTTAATGGATGGGTCATGGAATGGGACACCTTCGGCACTTGCTAGCCGTAATGTGGAAAAATTGGGTTTTGAAACTTTGAAGTTTTGGTGTAAGAAATGTAGGTGATTACAACAGGAATAATGTAGTAGTACCGGTATTATTTAATAACGTAGTGCATTTGAAAATCTGTGCAGGTTTAAACTAAGTAGACTATTTGTTATTTATTTCTTTGCAAGCGAAGAAATATTCAGTCAATGTACTGGAAAGTTCTACAGATTTCGCCACCAAACTATCAGTGTCCCAGCCCCCATTTCTATTCTTGAAAAATCAGCAGTCCTGGTGGGGTGATTTTACAATTATTTTCCCCCGTCTCCAAATAGTTGTCCCAGAGGTACACATACACATAGACGTGGATTGCCCAGGGAGAATTTTTGAGTCAACTGCCGCTCCTAATAGAAAATGTTGAATTTTAGGGAGGTCTTGATATTGAAATTGCTCATTTATTATAATCACATTAGTTTAGTGTTTAATTTGCAGTGAGGTTGGAATGTTAGTATTTTGACTAAGATCTCTGGAGGTGATTGTTTTAAAGTTAGGGCTTAATAGAATTCTAATTTTTTGTATGGCCTATTAGTATGAATAACTGAAAGTCATTTGAATTATCGGAAACTTAAATTTTTCCATTATTGGTTTTATTTCTTTTACAGAAAAGAACTTCAGTTTTCTGTTGATGTGGAGGTAGGTGTTGTATTATTTAATTATGGTATGATTTGAGGAAGATTGCAAGGTTATGCTTCTGCAGTTGGCTGTATACTTGACTTTGGAGGGGCATTAGAAAGACGTCTTATTTCCTGCTCTTATTGAAATTATTTAAAGTAAAAACAAATAACTGATTAATTTCATCCACAGTTATTTTCATAAGTTTAATCTATCACAAGGCAACAGAAAGCCAAAACCAGTTAGTGTTTTAAATTTTGCAAAGAGTCATAGAAAGTGACGAATTTTCCCAAAGCATTTTTGTATGGTGCATTTAAAAGTAAAACAACTAATTGGTTTTAGAAGCTAAATGATACTTATGTAGCATAGTTTAAAATGTCTAGTGTTTACTGTATAGTGATTATTGTAGCCTATCACTTGATTAAAGAGCAGTTATATATCTTGTTTCCTTTTGAAGTCATGTTAACTTTTTTCTGTCTCCTCAGACATAGGGTACCTCCAACTTACCAGTGTTTCAGAAGTGAGTTTTGTATTGAAACTGGAAGACCAAAATAATTACAAGCATGTTGTGCTGGGGAAATGCATCTTTTGGACAACTAGGTTTGGGTGGAATTGATGAAGAAATTGTATTAGAGCCCAGAAAAAGTGACTTTTTTGTAAATAAAAAGGTCCGGGATGTAGGATGTGGACTCAGACATACTGTATTTGTTCTGGATGATGGAACTGTGTATACGTGTGGATGTAATGATCTAGGACAGCTAGGCCATGAAAAATCCAGAAAAAAACCAGGTAAGTGGAAACATTTTCATTTGCTATTTCTAATAATTATTTTTAAGTTTGAAGTATTGTATTTCTGTAGCCTTAAATCTATATTCTTTGTCAAACTTTAAAAGCAAAGCAGGAGTTAATTATATCCTTGACATTTGCTTGCTTCTTTTTGGTTTCTTTTTTTACTGTTATTATAAACCTTTATAGTATGGTGTGTAAAAAGTGAAATAGAGAAAACCAGCCTGCAGTGTATATACATCTTCTTTGGTATAAAGGTATATAGAACTCTTTAATAAGCTCAGTCTCCCTTAACAGATTTTAATTTTGTAATTTATTTTGATGTTTTTGTATATCTGGGGGGGGGGACCCCATAAGATAATTTTATTTGGTTTAATCAGAAGTATCATTTTTACTACCATAATTAGCTACTTTCAAGTATCAATGCTGTCTATGATGATTTCATGAATATGAGGTATTCTGAGTTTTCAGTAGCTGATCAAGCAGAATTTAAAATAATTTTTTTAAGAAAATGAGAAATTTGAGGAATTTGATAACATTTCATGTTCTGTTTTCCTGGATATCTTAAATATTTCCATATTTAGGAATATTACTATGTTTTGCTTTTGATTATAACAAAAGTTACTATCTTAAGGTGGTAAGAATGCAACTATATTGACTTGGTTTTTTTAGACTTTAGCAGTAATGACACTTAAGTATTTTCTATTTTCTATGGCAGTTATTTTTTATAAGTTCACTTTTTAAGTGGTTTCTGTTGTTAGTTACTTTTGAGAGTTAATACAGTTATAATATATTTAGGCACCTTTCAGCTTTCATATCATCTCAACACCATGCCAAACTTCAATCTTCCGATAATGAAAATTGTAAATAATGTAGTTTTTTATCCTTTGTGGTGAGGGTCTTAATCTCTCTTGTCTCTTCTGCTTTAATTTGTAATTTAGTTTTAATGAATGATAATGGTACTTAATGTAGTTGGTTTAATTATTGTAGAACTCAAGGTAAATGGTAAGTTCCTTGTTTCTCACTAAGAATATTTCATGGAATCTTACCAGATTTTCATAATTTCAGGCATTGAGGTGTCACTTGGTAGAAATGAATGAATGGTACTTTCTGATAATGGCTTTGATTTTTATCTGTGCTGTAGAGGCTAATGGGCCCTTTACTTTTTTTGTTTAGCTTTGGAATGTTGCCTCAGATTGAAATTTTCATGGTATTGGGACTTCTGCTGTTCTTTGTATTTACCATGCTCCATAGAAATAACTGAACTTTGTATATCTATAATTTTGGAAAGAATGGAGGGCAAGTAGAAAATACAAAGCCAGCACATAAAAATTGTCAATACAGTTACTGCAGTTTTCTAAGATTAAGAAGATTTAATGTTATTAAACACTTGTTCTGCGTCCAGGACAAGGGTAGACACTATATGCATAGCATGATGATAATGCCTGAAATAGCTTCTAACTTTATAGGTGAGATTCTGAGAAACTTAACTAGCCACTTCTTTGTGGTCTTATTGACATTGTATTGATTGCATCGTGACATCTATATCATCCTATACTTTCATCCTGAAGAATTATGTGATAATACGAAGTTAGGAGTATGGATTTCCTTAACTTAGGAAACCTCTTTAGGATTACCTCATTGTTGTCCAGGGTATGTACCACAGTCTGGAATAGAAACATGATAAAATGAGCTTTTTCTTTCAGAAATTGAGCCTGGGTTGGGAGTTAAAAGCAAACATAAATGAAACAACTGGATAGAATTAAAATTTTAAATGATGTGCTGAATACTTTCAGTTCAGGAAATTTAAATAATGAGAAATGTCACTGTGGGATAGAATTAAAATAAGATTTCAGGGAGAAAATGAGGGCTTAAGTTTAATATTGTCAACAATAGCTGAAAAATAAGTCTGGTATGATGGTGCATGTGCATGCCTATAATCTTAGTGGCTGGGGGAGGGAGGCATGAGGAACAAAAGTTTGAGGCCAGCCTCAGCAAGAGGCCCTAAGCAACTTGGTGAGACCCTGTCTCAGTAAAAAAATAAAAAGGTTGGGGATGTGCCTCAGAGGTTAAGCACCCCTGGATTCAATCCTGGGCACATCCCACCCCCAAAAAAAAATAAAAGTCTGGAGCTGAAATTGCTTAGTTTTATACAGGGAGGATTCTGATCCTGAAGAAAGTCTTTTATTATTAGAAGTCCTGGTTCAGTGATGATATATTGAAGTATTCTTAGGGTTCAGAGGTAGGAAAAAGTGAAAGTTCAAGGACAGTTGATTGTGATAGGGATTTCATTTTTTAACCTCAGTCTTGGTTTAAGCTGCTTTAGTAGTAAATTTTAATGTTTTTAACTAAATTACGTGTTTGAAATAATTCCTAAATGTGCCCCTTTCCTAATCCTTATTTAAATTTATGAGTTCGAGGAATGGATTAGAAGATAAGAAGTTGTTGGATCTTACTGGATTTTAAAGTCTTCTAGTAATTGAACAGTCTGGTTGTATTTCTAGGATCATGTAGTAAGTAAGCATGGTTCATTTCATCAGAGCTTTAAATTTGTCAGAGAAATCAGAAAGAATGGAACTAAGAATTATTTCTAACATAGTTTGACTTTATAACAAATATCCTATAACTAATAAGGAGTGAAAGAGAAAGAGTAAACCTCATTAATGATAAGTTGTTCTTGAGTCACAATAATTTACTAGAGTACTTGGCCTTATAGTTTAGTAAGTAGATTTGGCCTGTGGTCTGTTAGGAGAGTGTTTCCATTCTGGACATTTTCTGATCCACATAGAAAAGTTTTAACTGATTTATTATACTAAGAATGTAGATTAAGTTCACATTCATCTCATTTCTCTTGTACGTGTATTCCCCTTGCTATGACTACTAGCTTTTTCTGAATTACTTACAGAGAGAGACTTTCTGTTTCATTTACATGTATTTTTCCTGTGTAAGAACTTTTTTGGGGGAGGTGGGGAGTGTTAGGGCCTATATTCAGAACTTTCTAATTAATCTTTTTAAGCTAGTGTCTCAATTTCCTTTTCCTTTTTAATTTTTTTTTTTTTAAGTACTGTCTAAATTTCTTTTCTTCTTTTTTTGTACTGGGAATTGAACCTAGGGACACTCTACCACTGAGCTATATCCTCATTTTATTTTTTATTTTGAGACAGAGTCTTCTAAGGTGTTGCTAGTCTACTAGATGCCAAAGTTGTCCTCGAATTTGTGATTTTGTGATCCTTTTATCTCAGGTTCCCAAGTCTCTGGGATTACATGCATGAGCCACTGTGCATCTTGGTTTCTTTATCTTTTTCTTTTGGTACTGGGGATTGAACACTGGTACTTTACCACTGAGCTACATTCCTAGCCCTTTTTATTTTTATTTTGTGATGGATCTTACTAAGTTGCCCAGGCTGGCCTCAAACTTAACAATCTTTCTGCCATTCTCCTGCCTCAGCCTCCCAAATCCCTGTGATTGTAGGTGTGTGCCACCATGCCCTGCTGTGCCCCTCAATTTCTTAATTCATAACAAGTAAAAAATTTAACTTTCAGCAAGCCATATAAGTCCATTTAAATGAATTGTTTTTATACTTTCTTCCAAATTCACTTCTGAAAATTTTAAGAAAATTTGTAGGAAGTATACTTAACAAGTTTCTTTATGGAGTATATATATCCAGTCATAGCCATAACTTGGTGACAATGGTCCTAAATGTTTTGTACATCTATTTCCATTTATTTCATTTTAGAAGTGATATTAAACTTTTATGACCATAATTTGTAAATGCTGTGTCATAATTCTATTTCAGTAGTTTTTTGTGCTTTGCAGAGTTCTTTCAGATGGTTTATCTCATTTAATTCTCTCAATAGTCTTTTAGGTAGTGCAAGTGTTGTGTTGCTCATTTTACAGAAGAGGAAACTAAAGTTAAAAAAAATTGAGACTAACAACAGGGTTACTAGACTAGCAGATATTAAGACACCACTCTAAATCCTGTAGTTTTACTTTTATCCACAAAGATTTTATCCTGCCATAGTGAAAAGGTAGAATATTTGTTCACCTAGGAAGAAAATAGTTGTCATTGATATTTTAAAGTAATTCTGAAGGTAGGAAAAAAATTTTTTAATTACTATTTTGTAACTAAGATTATACAATTAAGACACCATGTTCTATTACCCCTTGTTGCATAAATTCAAGTCATTTTAAGAACCACATAAGATTGAGAGTTGTTTTCAAGATGTAATATCGTGCCATCACAAACTAAAAATCCAAGTATGTATAGTTTATTCTTGGATGGAAGACTAACTTGATTAGCGAAGCCAGCAGTAGGTAAAGTTTTGAATAATGTGATAAAATTAATTATAGTTTATACTTAGCATTTATAGAAGATAAAAGATAATGAATATTGATTCTGTTTCCTATATTACTGTAACAGTAATTTCTGTTGATCAGTCCAGTAATTAAATCTCACAGCAGTAATAACTTTCTGCCTTCATTTTCTGTTCTGTTCTTTCTATTCACAAAACAAAAATCTGCAAATCAACTGTTCTATAAAATACAGTTGAATTAAAAAGTATAAGCATGGGAAATTATTTACTGGAGAGTGGGTTAAAAAATATCAACTATTTCTTACTGAACCAAAGTATATAAAACCAAAGAAATTCATTATGTTTTATAACTTATAAATTTCACAATATCTTCTAAGGAAGAGAAAGGTGTAGGTGATATGATGACTTGAAAAAAAGTAATTACTGGGGTCAGGACTGCAGGCTTGCTTTGGACACTCGAGAAACATTAGTAGGCAAGAATCTGTCAAGTGTAGGGAAAAGAAAAACCCATAATGCAAACAGATACTACTGTTAGAGAGATGTATAATAATACTTTACTTTGTGTAGGACCCTACATCTGAGGAATTTCAAGAGCATTACACAATAATTCATGGTTCCTTTCAAAATGCTTGTGACACAATTTGCAAGAATTATCCTCATCTTAGGGGATAAATTTACGGAGAAATGGCAGCACAAGTTGGTAAGTAACTTGTCGAATAGCAGGTGACTGGTGAACAGCTGTAAATTGAGTCTGAAAGTTAAACCTACCAGTCCTCCTACCTTATTCTAAATTATACTTATGTTTAGAATTATTTGAGGCAGATCAAATATTAATGCACAGGTTGTTTTCCTTGCCATTTTGCTTGATGGCCTATCAAAATAAATTGTTGAGATGATAGCATTATGGTCATGACTCTGTATGGTATGAGGAATACTGAATTTAGGTGCTGAGAATCAAACCCAGGGCTTCTTGCACATGAAGTAGGTACTCTACCAATGAGCTACATCCCTCAGCCCAAGAATATTTAGATAAAACATAAACTTACTGTGGTAACATCTAGTCTTTTCTCATTTCTCTTATGTGCGTATTTCCCTTTGTTGTCTTAACTGCTACGCTGTTAAGCTTTTTGTCCAAGGTCTATAGAAATTGCTGTGCAGGATTGATTTGGTGGCTGACATTGGAACTTGGATTTGTCACTTATGTTGTATCAAGGCTATCATGTATATATATTTATCTGTCTTTGGGATGTATTGATTTGGTGATGCTTTATGAAACTCAAACCAAACAAAAAATAGTAATAACAGTAGATGCCTGATCTGAGCAGATTTTAACAACTGGCGCTTCTTTAGATGGTTTTCTCTTTGTGTTTTTGTAGGATTGGATGTGAATCACTTTCCTTAATAACAGGAATATCATAGATTTCTGTTTCAGGGTTTAGGCAGTTATCAAGGATTCTTGTTGGAAGGGACAGCCTAGGTGGTCCAGTGTCCATCATCTTAGGAGGTTCTTAGCATTCCATGTCCTTAGTATGTTATATGAATGTATTGCTGTTAAGTTCATTCTCACAAACCCCATTTATTTTTAAAATTACTTTTTTAAACTATAAAACATATTAGTACTTGGATGACATATTAAAAAACTTACAGAGGACATGTACTCAATGAACTCATAGATTAAAATTGTGTTAGTAAAATGGATAGTGTTTATGAAGAAACCACATAATGAGCCCATGGCTTGTTTCATTTCTGCTTCTCTGGGCTTGTTTTTCATGTTGATGGAATTAAAAAGCAGTAATTTTAAGATATTAATGAATTATAACAGTTTTTTATGTGCATTAAAGGCTATACTGTATAATCAATGTACAAAAATTTATTCAAGTTACTATAGGCAAAAGAAATTTCTATCATTCTTTAAACCGTATGTTATATATGTGTGTGTGTGTGTGTGTGTGTGTGTGTGTGTGTGTGTATATATATATATATATATATAAATATAATTTTTTTTTAATCTGCGTATACTCTTTTGTCTTTTTAGCACAGTAGGATTTCAGTTTAGCCTTCCTTGATGGTGAGGAAAATATTCTGGAAGCCTTTAGTAATGTTTTCCACAAATTAATTGGAACAGTCCTAATTAATTTTATTTTTAAATTTTTTTGCAATGCTGGAGATTGAACCATAAGGACTTAAGCTTGCTAGGCAAGTGCTCTACATGTGTGCTGCATCTCCAGTTCTACTTTCTTATTAATATCAAGTTTAGCCTCATTTTATTCCTTTGCTCTAGGTGTCATTATTCTGAAATACACATTTTTAGGTTTTTTTTTTAATAATTTTTTGTTTTTATTATAAAAGTATAACATGTTCTTCTTGCCTAGTATACCCTGGGTTGGTTCCTTAGTACCACAATCAAGTCAAAACAAAACAAAACAAATAAAAATAGTTCATGTTTGTGATAGAAAAATTGGAAAACATTTGAATATAAAAATTGACCCTAATGCCATCATGCATAGATAATAAAATTTTGGGACCTTTTCTATACTCATGTTTCTGATTATAGTCTGAGAGTGTGTAATTCTAATGCAACTTTTTTTAAATAAAAAGTATTTTTTCAATTTTCAAATATCATTGAGGGATATTGTGAATGATCATTTAACATTTCATTACTTAGATATACCAAAAATGGGTTTCTTTAATTTATTTTCAAATTTTTGTTATAAGTAATGCTGCCATGAATGTATATATTAATTTAGTGTTTATTTGCATCTGTTTATTTCTTTAGGAAAGAAAGTCTTAATTTTAGCTAGTCTAGAAGAAACAATAACTGAATTTAATTTAATGTATGTATGTGTTGCTAGGGATTGAATCCCAGGATCTTATGCATGCTAGCTAAGTGTTCTGTCACTGAGTTACTTCCTTGGCCCTGTTTGAGATAGGTGTTGCTAAATTGTCCAAGCTGGTCTTGAATTTGCGATTTTTCTGCCTCAGTCTCATTGCTGGGCTTATATATGTGCATCACCATGCCCCTTAACATGCCAGGCATGGTGGCACATACCTGTAGTCTCAGTGACTTGGAAGGCTCAAATAGGAGGATCTCAAGTTCAGGCCAGTCTGGGCCACATAGTGAGAACCTGTCTTAAAATAAGCAGGGTTGGGGATGTAGTACCTCAGGTTCAATACTCAGTACAGGGTGAGGGGAGGGAGGTAAAAAAGACAAAATTGAGGTCAGATTATAGAATTAAATTTAGGAGCTTGAATTTAATTTGGTTAATATCCACATAGATAGTTGGTCATGGGAATTAATATGGGTTACAAAAGGAAGGATTAGAAAGGAGAGAATTTGGGGTAAAGAAATTAGGCTGTGATAGTAGTCCTTCAAAACAAGAAAGGAGCAGGTGAATGGAGGGAGATTTGGGAAGCAGAAAGAATGGACAGGTTTTGATTTAAAAGTGAGTAGTAAGATGGGTGATGTGGTTCACGCCTTTAATCTCCTGACTTGGGAGGTTTGAACTGTGCTTCAAAGCCAGCTTCAGCAGTTTTAGCAAGGCCCTAAGTAACTTAATGAGACCCTGTTTCAAAATAAAATATAAAAAGGCTGGGATGTG
This sequence comes from Urocitellus parryii, assembly GCF_045843805.1. Classification (NCBI taxonomy): domain Eukaryota; kingdom Metazoa; phylum Chordata; class Mammalia; order Rodentia; family Sciuridae; genus Urocitellus; species Urocitellus parryii. The sequence continues at coordinate 156,184,649 of NC_135535.1, read as the reverse complement.
GCTCAGTGGCTAAATGCCCCTGGGTTCGATCCTTGCTATAAAAAGAAAAGGAAAAAAGAATAGTAAGTGTTAAGAACCAGATATGATTCCAGGTGTAATCATTAATAAAAATGAGAATCCAGGAAGAGAAGAAATATGAACTAGTTTTATTTTAGGAGGGGAGAGAAGATTCTGGTGACTAAATTTTGTTGTAAATTTGGTAGCAATATTCAGTAGGTAGTAAGGAATTTAGTACCATATGTGAGGAGAATATTAGGGCTAAAGGCACAAAATATTTCATTTCCAGTTTTGCTTTTCAAGTTTGGAGTAGGCTAACAATTCCAATTGTAGATTTCTCTCCTTGATCCAGTGTATCAAGTAACTAATAATCCATTAACAATATTTAATTTTGCGCTTTTGAGAAGCTGTTAAAAATGCCTGGCAAATAGGATGTCTTTGTAAATTTAAGGTTACCTGAATTATTGCCTTTTATGCTTCATCTGTTTTGCAATTTTTATATACAGATGAATGAAAATGTCGGTTTGCCAGGTGCCTTCTGATATGATCATTTGGTTTTTGTTAATAGGTTTATTTGCTTATTCTTTAATGGATACAACCTGTTAATTACTATGTTTGCATTACTTCCAGGTTTTTCTAGGGAAAAAAGCTTTTTGAAGTTACAAACATAGATACAAGTTGTTTTGGTTGACTAATAGAAATAATTTTAACTATAAATTGGATATGTGCTGGCAGTTTAAGCAAGATCTCTTGGGAAATATGTTCTCTGAGGCAGTGCTATTTTTGTGATAGGGAAATGGAAGGCAGGGAAGGAATAGGCTATAAAAGAGGTCCTAAGGAGCAGCATTAGGAGTAATCCGAAAACAACTGGAAAAAAGTGTTTTATTTCACCTGTTAGTTATTAGAAGTCTGATTTTGTTAATTTTAAGGATGGCATGATGAGAATAAAGTAGAGCTAAGATTGCTTCCTACAGTTGATTCCATCTATTTACAGATAGTGCAAGTATACTTTCTGATCCAAGGATAACTCGACTGTGGATTTCATAACCAGGCTCTCTTAACAGGAATGAACTTTATGAATTTTTCAAGAGTAATTAGGTAAAATGCTGATTGGGTGTTACCAGAACATAGGTTTATTCAGTTCAAAAGTTGAGTTAGTCCCTTTAACTGTGAATAAGGAGGAAAGTGTGTATATTTAGAAGTTGGTATGAGAAGAAATATACAAACCGTAGTATCGGAGAAAAATTTAGTAATTAATTATTATTTATAATATTGAGAAACTATACTGCTGATATTAAGAAACATGTCAGGTACTATGATGAATTAATTATATCCTATCTAAAAGTCTTATAACCCTTGCAAAGTATGCATTTGCGCAGATTTATTTATCTATTTATTTATTTATTTATAGTACTGGAAATTGAACCCAGGAATGCTTTACCACTAAGCTATAACCCCAGTCCTTTTTATTTTTTAATTTCAAGAGAGGGTCTCACAAAGTTATTGAGACTGGCCTCAAATTTTCCATCCTCCTTCCTCAGCTTCCGGAGTCACTGGGATTATAAGCATGTACCACCACACCCAGCTTTATTTGCTCAGTTTTATAGGTGAGGAATATAATACTTTGATAGTTTATGTAACTCATCCAAAGTTAAAATTAACACTTAGTAGAAACAATAGGAAGTTATATGGAAGTTGCTGGGAAAACTCTGAAAAATAGAGCAGTAATACGTTAAATTCAATATCAACATGTTTTAATTTTAAAACTGTAATAGTTAAAAATTATTCCAAATAGATGTATTAAACCAACAACCAAATATTAAAGCTAAGACATAAACCTATATCACCTTAAATCAATAGGGAATAGATTTAGGTGGGCACTATTCAGTAAATGGAATTGGAATGTAGGAATGACATCTAGAGAATAAAAATTCTGGGTTAATTTCTCATTCCATGTACATATTTAGATAAATTCCCAATAAGCCAAATATTTAAATGTAAAGACTAATAAAAGTACTAGAAGAAAACAGACAAATTTATTTTGGGGTCAGGGAAGCCTTTCTAACTAAAATGCGAATAGACATAAAAAAAACTAAACTATTATTATAAAAGAAAAATAATAAGCTAAGCTGAAATTACTGTATACAAAGTTAAAAAGACAATTAGAAGGACATTGATGACTTTTGTTAAAGAAGTAAAGCAGTCTTGGAAACTAATGGGATAAAAACAACCCAATAGCAAAATGGACAAAGGATGACTTTTGTTAAAGAAGTAAGCAGTCCTGGAAACTAATGGGATAAAAACAACCCAATAGCAAAATGGACAAAGGATATGAAACAGGCAGTTTTACAGAAAGGAGATACAATTTTTTTCTTTTATTTTTCCATTTTTTATTGGTACGTTATTATAGATAATGGATATGTTATGCTATGTTTATACATGCACATAACATAATTTGATCAGTCTCACCCCCTAGTACTTTCCCTTTCCCTCCACTCTTCTTCCCCTTGTCTGCTTGCTGTACTCTAAAAATATTTTTTTTTTTTTTTTTTGGAGAGAGAGAGAGAGAGAGAGAGAGAGAATTTTTAATATTTATTTATTTTTTAGTTCTCGGCGGACACAACATCTTTGTTGGTATGTGGTGCTGAGGATCGAACCCGGGCCGCACGCATGCTAGGCGAGCGCGCTACCGCTTGAGCCACATCCCCAGCCCTAAAAATATTTTTAATTTTTAATTTTTTGATTTTTATATTTTTGGTACCGGGGATTGAACCCATGGGTGCTTAATCACCAAGCCACATCCCCAGCATTTTTTATTTTGTCACAGGGCCTCACTAAATTGCTTAAGAGTTTTGCTAAACTGCTGAGGCTGTTCTGGAATTTGTGATCCTCCTGCCTAGGCCTCCAGAGCTGCTGGAATTATAGACAAGGACCACCACGCCCAGCTACTAATGGTTTTTTAATGAGTACAGTTTAACCTCATTCACATTAAGAGACTTAAGGTAACCATTGTTTCCATATATGAGGTTAACAGAAATCCTTAGTTTTAAAAGAACACTGTCAGAATTGTCAGTATACAAGTATTTATATGTTTGTGTTAATGTAAATTGAGAAATTGTAAAATAACACGTACTACAACATTGTTTATAATGACAAGACATTAGAAACAATCTTAATGTCTTTTTGGAATTGGTAAAATAAATTATGGTCCACCTAATCAGTGTAATGCTGTCTAAGTTTTGAAAAGGATGAAAGAGTTCTTGGACTGACACAGGAAGAATTCTCATATACATTAAAAAGAGCAAAGTGTGGAACATTGTATAGAAAACTGTATTTTGGGTAAGTCAAAAAGAAAAGTATACATTTATATTTATTTAGATACATTAAATAAAAACTCTGGAAGGATACATATAATTAATAACTGGTTACTATTGGTGGAGAGATAGGAAAAAAATTGAGAACTATGTTGATGGAGGACATAAATGAATTACTATCAATATATATATATTTTATTTCATTTATTTACTTTTTTTGTAAGGGGTGGGTCTGGAATTAAAGTGCTTATATACAAATCCTGCTCTTTTGCTTTTTAGGTTTGTTATCTTTTAGCATATTGCTTATTCTCTGTGTGCCTATGTGTCCTCCTCTGTAAAATTAGGATAATCGTACTAACTCCTAGGGTGGTTGTAAGGATTAAGATAGCATGATAGTACAAAGAATAATGTCTGGCATATGGTAAGTATTCAATAAATGTTTCCTTTAAAAAAAAAGAAGCTATTGGAGTGAGAATTTAAATTTAGGTGTGCCATATACTAAAAACAGTATTATTATATTTACCTAATGCCTGTTATATATAGAAACAATGCCTGTTCAGTATAGACTATGCTATTTACATGCTTGCCACTAGATAGACAATGCCTGTCTTTTCATTCAGTAGCTATAGTTCAGGCTTTTACTCAACAAACAAGTTCCAGGCATGAAAGAACTTTGCATTTAGAGTTTAAATACCTTAATTGAGTTATTTTTCAAAGATTATACCAAATTAAAACAAACAAACAAACTTGTGATGGTATTTTGGAGCAAGGCTTTACCTTCAGACTTAAAAAATGATACAGAACAAGAAAAGATGCCATTTTTCTTGTGAGAAGAACATAAGTAATGGAAATTAGGTTGGTTATTGATTTTAATAGATTATTTCATGATGACTAATTATAAAGTATGGTTGGTGTGCTGATATTTTCAGGTACATGGGTACTGAATACACTTTTAAACCCAGCCCTGCCCCTCCCAAAATGTTGAATTGACCTTAAAATTTAAAATAAATGCATTTGCTGGGTACAGTGGCCACTTTGGGAAGCTGAGGCAGGAGGATCTCAAGTTCAAGGCCAGCTTCTGCAACTTAGCGAGACTGTGTCTCAAAATGAAAAGGACAGGATGTAGCTCAATGGTAAGGTGCTTGGGGGGCAAGCATTATATTTAATAAATAAATGCATTAATTAATTAATTAAATAAATGCATTTGATTACACCTTCTTACTCTTAATTTGCATTTGTAGTTATTTCCATATGAATCTAAGTAAATTTTTTGCTTTGTGTGTGAATTTATTAATACAGACTGGGAGAAATTTAAACATCAAGAAAATAAAAAAGATAGTTATAAATGAAATTAAAATTAATAAATTTGGAGAACAAATAAGGAACATTTGAAATAGAAACCATTGTGAGAAATGGAAAAGATAATGAAAACCATCTAGGTTCTCCAGTCTCCTTCTCTTCAAAACTGCAAAAACAACTTATCTTTCGGGTGTTAGATCAGTGGTAGAACTCTTGCCTAGCATGTGTGAGGTCCTAGATTTGAACCCAGTACTAATATAAAATAACAACAAAAAAGTCACTCATCCTTTTTTGTTTTTGTTGTTAGTGCTTCTTGAACTCACCTAGGTTTAAACCTTAGATTCACTTTGTGGTCTGCTTCTTTGCCTATAACGCCAACATTAAATCAATTGCTAAAATGTTATCACTTATTTTCTTAGTAACTCTTTTGTTTTTATTATTTTTGCAAATGGTTAACTCTGAATTCGAGCTAGTTGAACTCTTGGGCCCTATCTCTGTCTAATATTCTTTGTTTTCATTCTACTTATATCATTTGTAGTCTATGCAAAAAATGTGGCAACAGTTCTGATTTCCCTGCTCCAATTTATCCTTCTTATTATTCCAAGTTAGTCTTTCTTATGGCATATTTTCATTTCTGTCTCTTGAAATTTCTCAGTTAAAATACCATCTCCTTTATACTACCTAGTCACTCTTATAAGTACTTAAAAGAAAAAATAAACAATGACCTATGTATTTATAAAATAAGCATATTATGAAAACAAGTTATTAAAACATAATCTTATATTTGCATATTAGCAAAAGGCTGTCAGGTCAGTAAATAGGGAAATGTTTATAACTGTGTTTTTCTGTGAATTAGGCATGGGGCACACTCATGGTATTATGAGGATTAAATTATTAGTCTTTAGTACTGTACTAGCACATAATCTATATGTATGTTAACTGTCTTTTGTAAATAGAATATGTAATAGGAGTTTGAACTTGTGAATATATCAGTTGTGAATTTCATAATTCAGATGTTTCTCCATATAAAGTTTTTTTAAAATTTTTGCTGTAAACTAACATATGTAAGTTATTTTAAATTAACTTTAAATTAAAATTTTTTTGTGGTGCTGGGGATCATGCCTTGTGCATGCTAGGCAAGTGCTCTACCACTGAACCATACCATTCTCCCCTAACTTTAAATTTTATAAGGAAATTTATTAAAATATTTTTTTGGGTATGGGTCATGCCATTCCAAATTACTTTTGGTAACTATTGGTAATTTCAGAGAACAGAAGTTTTCATTTAATTTTTGAGATTTTAGTTTTCCTTTAATTCTGAATTTGTTTTGCAGTATAGCTTATGGTCATTATAAGCTGAATATTAGAGGTTCTTTCAAATGTGTCAAATAATTTTTACTTCATCTCACTTAAACAATATTTTTTTTCCTTTTCAGTAACAGAAAAATTTGAGTATTCAGTGAAATATCTTTTGTTAATTTGTTTTTGAAATAAAATTAGCAATATGATTCTTCAAGGGAAAATAAATCTGACTATACTCCTTTTTTTATCTATAGAAAATAAGACTGTGTGTAACATCTTTTTTTAAAAAAATGGAATTTAGTAATACTTCAAATTTCATGATGGTATCTTGTGAACCTTAAAAGTTAAAATTTTTAGATGTGAATCTTAAGGGCACTTTACATTGCTCCATTTGGAGTTTTGAGTTGTTCAGAGAGAAAGGAAGAGGATATCTATTTTTAGCAACTATTGAGGCATGGTAGGATAAGATTTTGAAACTTACTGTCTGGCAGAATTAAGCTCTGAACACCTCAAAAAAACCAAACCAAACCAAAACAAAGCAAAACAAAAAAACATAACATAGGTATTTAACAAAGTATATTCTTTTGACTTTTAGTGTTGTAGTTATCATCAAGATGGTTGTTTGTTACTATTCATAGCAATAATGTTTTCTATATCCCCATAATTTGAATATAGAATCAACAGTGTCTTTGATTATTGTTCATACATTGTTGGAGTTTAGAGTCCCTCCTCCTTTCTTTGTGCAAGTGTTCTACCTGTAGCTCATCAAGATAATTTCTTTTCCTTCTTTTTTTTTCCCTTGCTTTGCTGGGGATTCAATCCAGAGCTTAACACGTTAGGCAAGTGCTATAGCACTGAGCTGTACCCCCAGCCCCAGAGAGTTTTTTGTTTGTTTGTTTTTAATTAAAAAACAAAACAAACAACCAAAATATCCCTAGGACTTCATGAAATTTATTGATTACACTAAGTTAAGATTAACTATGGACTATGGACTAACTATGGATAGTCCCTGTTTAATGAACTGATTATGTTTTTAGAAAACTTTGGCTTGATTTCCTCTTAATTTTTTCAGATTTTATTGTGTATATTTGAAGTTTACAACATGATATTTTGAGTTACATAGAGTATCTATCTATCTATCTATCTATCTATAGAAATTAACCTACCTATCTCACGTAGTTACTTTTTGTGTATGACAAAGAGAAGTTAAAAATCCACTTAACAAAAATCCTTAATATAATAGAATTTTTATTACCTTTAGTCCTTATTTGGTACATATAATCTCTAGACTTTTCTTCTTTCTACCTATCTGCTGTTATATCCTTTAACCTACATCTCCCTATCTACCTCTTCCATGGTAATCTCTTTCATTCTCTTGTGTTTTAAGCCCTGTTTTTGTAAAAAAAGAAGTTATTCCCACATGTAAGTGAGATTGTGACATGTTTTCTGTGTCTGGCTTATTTCATTTGGCATAATGTCCTCTAGGTCTGTCCATATTGAGGTAAATGGGATAACTGCATAACAGCTTTTTTGAGGTCAAATAATATTCATTGTGTGTTTGTGTGTGTGTGTATGAGTGTATGTGTGTGTGTGTGTGTTCCATTTTTAAAAATCTGCTTGTCAGTAGGCATTTAGGATTTTTCCATATCATAATGATTATTGTGAATAATGCTGCAGTAAACATGAGGGTGTAGATATCTTTATGAGGTGATTTCATCTCTTTTGGGTATTTTCAAAGAAGAGGTATTTCTAGATCATACAATAGGTACATTTTAAAAATTTCTTCAGCAACCTTCTTATTGTTTTCCATAATGCTCGTACCATATATATTCCTACCGACAATAAATAGAATGCACTTTTCTTCACACCCTTGCCAACATTTGTTATTTTATTTTTCAAAAATATTTTTTAATTGTTGATGGACCTTTATTTTATTTATTTGTATGTGGTGCTTAGAATTATACCCAGTGCCTCACACATGCAAAGTAAGTGCTCTACCACTGAGCTACAACCCCAGCCCCATTTTTTTTTTTTTTTAAATAATATCCACCTGTACAGGAGTGAAGTGATGTTGCGGAGTGATTTTAATTGCATTTCCTGTATGATTAGTCATCTTCAACACCTTTTCATTATATCTGTTAGCCATTTTTGTGTCATCTTTGGAGAAATATCTGTTCAAGTACTTTTCCCATTTTTAGTCAGGTTATTGGTTTTTCTGCTTTTGAGTTGTAAGAGTTCTTTATAAAATTGTGATCTTAACTGTCTATCAGATATGTGATTTGCAATTATTTCTCCCAGTCCATGTTTTTGATTGTATCCTTTGCAGTGCAGAAGTTTTATAGTTAGATATAGTCTCATTTACTTATATTTGTTTCTGTAGTATGAATTTTTGGTATGATGTCAAATTCAATATCAAGGAATTTTTCTCTTCTAGGAGTTTTTTTTTAGGGGGTTAGAAGGGTTGGACTCAGGGATAGTCAACCACTGAGCCACATCACCAGTCCTGTTTTGTATTTTATTTAGAGACAGAGTCTCACTGTCTCTAAATAAAATAGCTTAGCACTTCATTGTTGCTGAGGCTGGCTTTGAACTTGCAATCCTCTAGCCTCAGCCTCCCAAGCTGCTAGGATTACAGGTGTATGCTACCGTGCCCAGCTCTTTTAGGAGTTTTATGGTTTCAGTACTTATATCTCTTACACCATTTTGACTTGTTTTTTCTGTGTGGTATAAAATAAGGCTCCAATTTTATTCTTTTACATGTAGAAATCCAGTTTTCCCTCCACCATTTATCAGAGATGTCTGTTCCTTTAGGTCTTCTTGGTGGCCTTGTTAAGAATTGGTTGACTGTGTATGTTTGGATTTATTTATGGGTTCTCTGTTCCGTAGGTTTATGTTTCTATGCCAGAACCATACTGTTTTGATTGCTATAGTTTTGTAACAATTTTTCCCCAGGTGTTAGGTTTGAACCCATGGGCACTTTACTACTAAGCTACAGCCCTCCACACCCCCTTTTAAATTAATTAATTAATTAGGTATATATAACAGAATGCATTTTGATTCATTGTACACAATTGCAGCACAGCTTTTCATTTCTTTGGTTGTACATGATATAGTGTTACACCATATTTTCAGTCATACATGTACCTAGGGTAATGATGTCCATCTCATTCCACCATCTTTCCTGCTCCCATGTCCCCTCCCTCCCTTTTGCACAAAGTTCCTCCATTTTTCCCATATCCCCCTCCCCCATTTATGGATCAGCATCCACTTATTAGAACATTCGGCCCACTTTTGTTTATTATTATTATTTTTTCAGTATAAAATACTCATTTTTATTTTATTTCTTTATCCATTTACTTATTTTGTGGTGCTGGGAATTGGACTCAGGGCCTTGTGCATGCTAGGTAAGCATGCTACCACTGATGGCCAAGTTGCAGAGCCTGGCCTCACACTTGTGATCCTCAAGTCTCATTCTCCAAGTAGCTGGGATTATAGGTGTGCACCACAGTGCCTGATTGGTAATGTAATTTTAAATCAGAAAGTGTGATGCTACCAACTTTGTTTTTTCTTTTTCAGTATTATTTTGACATTTATGTGTATGTCTTCATATGAATTTTAAGGTTGTTTCTTCTATTTCTGTAAAGAATGCCACTGGATTTTGGTTAAGGATTTCTTTTGATAGTATGGGCATTCTTTTCTATTAATATGGGATATTTTTCTGTTTATTTTTTCTATGTTCAGTTTTTTTTTAATCAGTGTTTTATATTTCAATGGACAATTTTTTTTACTTCCTTGGTTAAATTCTGTGGCATTTTATTAATAATTTTGATGCTACCATAAATGGGATTGTTTTCTTGATTTCTTTTTCAACTAGGTCATTTTGGGGGGGCGAATATTGGGGATTGAACCCAGGGGTGCTTAACCACTGAACCATATCCCCAGACCTTTTTATTTTGAGACAGGGCCCTGCTAAGTTGCTGAGCCTGGCTTTGAACTTGCGATCCTCCTGCCTTAGCCTCCCAAGTTGCTGGAATTATAGGCATGTACCACCATGCCTGTCTTCATTATTCAGCTAGGTCATAATCATTTTAAAAAAAATTTGTTTTAGTACTAGGGATTGAACCCAGATGTACTTCGCTTACTAAGCTACTTTTCCAGCCCTTTTTATTTTGAGATAGGTGCTTGATAAATTGCCTAGGGCCTTACTAAGTTGCTAGTGCTGGCCTCAAACTTGTGATACTTCTGCCTTTGTCTTCCAAGTTGCTGGGATTGCAGGCATGTACCACTGAGCCTGGCTTAGGTCATTATTTTTGTATAGAAATGGTGCTGATTTTTGTATCCTTCAACTGGACTGGGTCATTTATTATGTCTTAATGGGGGTTTTGGTTTTTTTGTTTTGTTTTGTTTTGTTTGTATGATTTTTTGGGGGGGGGTTCTACATGTAGAATCAAATCATCTGCAAATAAAGATGTTTAACTTCTTCCTTTCCAATATGGATACCTTTTAATTCTTCTAATCTTATTTCTTTTCCTAGTTTTTGAATTTCTGAAGCAGTTATCTGTTTTCAAAGTTGGTATCGGTAATTTAATGGGGCTAGTATTCTGGAAGAACAAAAATTGTTTTGGCTTTTTTAGTATGCAGAAAAGGATATTGAGCTCAGAACAGTTCAAAAGTGGAAATATTGATTTTTAATACGTTGTTTTAAGTATTTCTCTAAGGCTCTAATTTTAAAAAGTATTTTAAAATTTTAATTTAATTTCTGAGTGTTAGAGCTCAAACCTAGAGCCTCACACATGCTATGGAAGTGCTCTACCACTGAGTTTATACCCATAGCCCAAATGTTTTTAAAATTAAATTGTTTTGAATAGGCAGTATATTCACAGGTTCAGATCAAAGTAAAATATATTGAGAAGCTTTTGCATTTGACTGTTAAAATTTCCCCTCTGCCTGTATCCTCTATAGAACTGTCTTTGTTAATTTTTAAATTTATCTTTCCAAAGTTTCTTCATGTAGACATAAGCAAATATATATTCTTATTCCTCCTTACCTTATACAAAAAAAAAAAAAGCAAATTGTGTATTCTCTGTTGACATCTTGCCACCCCTATCTTGTTAATATACCCTGGGAGAGCTTTCCATATCAGAATGCAAAGTAAAGTTTGCATTACTTTAGTATACCCTACCAGTATACTATTCAATGTGTACATGGAATCCTTTTACGGATATTTAGAAAATTTTTAGGCTTTTACTCTTATGTAGTGTTGCAAATTAAATTAAATTGTTTTGAATAGGCAGTGTATTCACATGCATTCGCACATACTCATGTTCAGTGTATCTGTAGAATAAATTCCTGAACATGGAATTATTAGGTGGAAAGGGAAAACTCCTGTTTTGTTAGATAATGCCATGGCTGTTTTCTCCATAGAAGTTGTTTTGTTTTGTACTCCCACTAACAGTATGCAACTGTGCCTTTTCCAGAAGTGAAAACTGGTACCTAGGTATGTGGTTCTTTTTTTTTTTTTTTTTTAAATAAGCCTTATTTTATAGCAATTTTAGGTTCACAGCAACATTGAATGTTCTCAATTCCCCTATACCCAAACCCATACATGGATTACCTCTTCACCATTGATATTGTGCATCACAATGTGCATTTGTTAAAATCAATAAACCTACATCAACATGTTGTTATCACTAAATTCCATAGTTTACTCTTCGTGTGACTTATTCTAAGGGTTTTAACAAGCATATAATGGTGTGTATCCACCATTGCAGTATCATGAGGTATAGTTTTGACTGCCCTAAAAATACTCAGGGCTCTACCTGTTCATCCCTTCCTTGCCCAAACTTTGGCAGTCAGTCTTTTTACTGTCTCCATAGTTTTGCCTTTTCCAGAATGTCATCTATTTGGAATCTCATGGTATGTGGTCTTTTCAGATTAGTTTCTTTCACTTAGCAATATGTATTTTAAGTTTCTTACATATCTTTTTGTGGCTTGATAGCCCATTCGTTTTTAACATTGAATAATATTCAATTTTCAGGCTGTACCAATTTTGTTATCCATTTAACTAGTGAAGGTCATGCTTGTATGCTTCCAAGTCTCAGAAATTATGATTAAAGCTGCTATAAACATCCATGTGTGGACATAGTTAAGTACCAAGGAATGCGATTGTTGGAATACAGGATCATGTATTTGATTATAGTTTGTAAGAATCCACCAAATTATCTTCCAATTACACTGAGCTATATCCCCAACCCTTTTTATTTCTTATATTGAGACAAGAGCTTGCCTAGTTGCTAAGGGTCTCACTAAATTGTTGAGATTGGCCCCCACCGATGAGAGAACTCAAGTTGTTTCATATCCTTGCCAGCATTTGGTGTTGTCAGTGTTATAGATTTTGGCCATTCTAATAGGTGTGTAATTTGTTATCTTCTTGTTTTAATTTGCAATGCCCAGATGGCATCCAGTATTGTGCCATCTGATCTTATGCCTACTTGCCATCTGTACATCTTCCTTGGTGAGATAGATACCTGTCTGAATCTTTTGCTATTTTGTAATTGAGTTGGTTTGTATTCTTAACTGTTGAATTTCAAAAATTCTGTGTATATTTTGGATAAATCCTTTATCAACTGTCTTTGTAAATATTTTCCTCTGCTCTGGGACTTACCTCATTCTGTTGATAAAACTTTATTGATGGTTAGCCCATATAGAAAAGTATATTTTTGGCTTTTCAGTGTAGTTTGAATGTATATTTCTTTCATTAGTGAAGTTGAACAATTTTGATATGATTAAGTGCTGTTTCTATTTTTCTGTGAACTTTCATTCAGTTCACATCTTTTACCCACTGATGTAAATTATGAATCTTTTTTTTTTTTTTTGCCTCTCAGAAGTCTTTAAAAATTGTGGAGGTTAGTTTTGCCCAGATGAGAAACATTTTTCCCCTCATTTTTTAAAATCTGGTTCTCAACTTTGCTTTTATATTTAGTTTTGCTATAACAAGTAATTTTAATTCCCTCAAATTGGATACATGGGAATCTCTTCTCTTCAGCTAATGATCTAGCTTAAGAATTATTGCCTTCCAAAAGTCTTCCTAATGTTTTTAAGGATAACATAAGTATCTGTTGTTCCTATTGTCTTTTTTCTGTCTTACCATTAACTATATCCTTATTTCACCTGTTTATGCACAAATTGTAAACTCCTTGAGGATCAGAACTGTTTTATTCATTTTTGTGTATTTAGTGTCTGAAGCACTCGAAGTAGAAAACAATGTTAATATTTGATATAAATGATTGTTCTTTTTTTTCTGGACTTTGATTTTTGTAGCCATTGCTATCTAATTTAAATACTCTTACTTTGTTATTGATGAACATTAGTCTTACCTGTCTTTTTTTTTTTTTTTTGCTACTTCCTTTTAGGGTTGTTCTGGAGAGAAATTGATTTATTTTGGGAGCCTTTGTGAGATATAAGATCTTTTCTAAGTTTCACTTTTTTATTCATAATTAGATTTGTAGGAGTGTTTTGATGGAAGCAGATCCAAGTCCTTTTTCTTTCTTCATTTTTTTTTTTTTGTGGTGGTGGTGGTAGGGAAACCGGTGTTTTATATCTTTTTTTCCTTTTTTGTGTTTCTACAATGTAATTTTATAAAAACATTTAGATTACATACAAAAATGAGATTAAGTGTAAGCTTTCAGTTATTAACTTAATACTTTAAGGTAAGTGACTACAATAATAAATCATTATAGAGTTGTGCAGTTTCTTAGAGGAGATATCTAGGGCTAACCTCTCACGACAAAAATGAAAATTTTAGTAATCTAGAAACAATTTGAATTTCTCTACATGAAAGAATGTGAACCTCCTGTTGCAGTTTTTTCCATTATTGAATTGCTACATTTGTAAATGGAGCTAAAATGTGCCAAGAAACCCTAATTGATCCAGTTTTAATCACTTTTGACACTAGGCTTTTAGTTTACTGAAATCAGTAATTATAAATTTCTTACTAAACTAAAAAATATTAATTTAAATGGTATTTTTAAAAACCCCAAGTGTTTTAATGGTACTAGTGAAACACTCACAAACATTGCACATCTCAAGGAAACTAAGGAGACTAGAGAAACAATTTCCATACTGATAATGTCAGTGGCTGGCTCCTTTACAGTCTGTTGAAGTCCAATATTTTAAATGAATTTCTGGCTTAAAACTTGAACACATTTTAACCACATATGGAGTTTCATATTTGTTGATGTTAAAATGGCAGTCCACAAAAGAACCTATCAGTTATGATCATGTTGCCTTTCTGTTCTTTACTCAGCATATCCAACAGATGCCCTTTTTTTTAAATGAGATATGTAAAGAAGTTATTTTTCATTCAAAAATTACCAATTCATATAACATTAATTTCAGAATCATTTCACTGCAGTGTCTGTATGGTATGTGTGGGTCAATTATGGTTTTATTGTTAAAATCAAACAGCCAAGTTGTTTAAATGATTCTTTTTTTTACTTGGACCCTTCTTTTATTGATAATGGTTTTGAATAGAGTGTACATTATGAGAGAATCTTTATGAACTCTTCTTGACATTATATATCCACTCAGAAAATTATCTGTATTTTACCACAACAATTATTACACATGGAGCATGAATTTGTTAGATTTTTCAAAATAACTGATTATTTTTAGTGTGTATTTAAACGTTACCTTAGCTTTTTTTAAATGTAAAATGAAGATTGAATATATTATCATTGGAAGTTCAAAATTAGAATGTAACATCTCTCTTCTTGACTTCTGTTCTGTAGAGCAGGTTGTTGCCCTGGATGCCCAAAATATCGTAGCTGTTTCATGTGGAGAAGCTCATACTTTAGCACTTAATGACAAGGGCCAGGTGTATGCTTGGGGTCTCGATTCTGATGGACAACTTGGCCTACTAGGATCAGAGGAATGTATCAGAGTACCCAGGTAACAAAGGTGACCACAAAGAGGTCCTTAATCTTTTAAAATGTGTTTGTTTATTTAAATCATTCTGCTTACTGTGAGCATGTAAGCATTGTCATCTAATTATTTCTTTCCTTTGAATCCTTTAAGAATTTTCTAGGTAAATTAAATTTGAGTTGACCTATTTAATTTGGGCTGAACTATTCAGCTACTATTTAAAATATATTCTTATATTCTTCACATTCAACAGATTTTATGTTCATAAAGAAAAGGGACAGGGAATTCCTACTTTAAAATAACTTTTATCTTAGTAGCACAGACTGATTGAAGCTAAATATACTGTCTTGAATATCCCAGCTGATGAAATATTTACTAAATATCAGTTGGTTCATGATACTCATTTTTTCAGTGTGGTTTTTATTGACTATGGCAGCCTAAACTTGCTTATTATAAAAAGAATTTGCTTTCCACTTTTTTGTTTTACTTAACAGTGATCACAATTTAATTTATATTATTAACGTAGAATTGCAGAATTATTTCACAATTTAAAAATGATGCCTGATCAGTATTATAGTCTTACAGAATTGTATAGAACATAATCATTTTTTTAATATTAAAAACTGAGCATAAACAAATCTAGATAAAAATATAAAGATTTTAAAAGAAGTATTTATTTCTTAAGATACCTAAGTATACTAACTTGTACTTAGATTTTTATATTATACAAATTCTGGTCTCTTTAAACCCTTTTGTTCTTTGGTGGTAATAGTTTTAGGGACAAAAGAACTCTCCAGGGAACCCCAAGATATTCTAATAACTATTTTTAGATTTATTCTAGGTAAAAAAGAAAATTTTTTTTCTTTTTTTGCACACATTTATGTGTTCTATTTTTGACATTGATAAGGTTTGTTTTGATTTAAGGAAAATTTTGTGATAGGACTGGGGATGTAGCTCAGTGGTAAAGCACTAGCCTAGGAGGTCTGAGGCCCTGGGTTCAATCCCCAGTGCATCAAAAAGAAAAAAAAAAAGGTTGCAACTACTAGGGTAAAGTAGAACACAGGAGAAGATATATTTCAGAACAGGAATTTGCAGTTTGAAATTTAATGCTTGTTCTATTATTGAACTATCCATTGAGACATTTGGATACATCATATTCATATGTTTTCCTTAATCAACATATAACCAAATCCTGCAAAACTCCTCAAATTTGGTTCCTGTTGTTTCTTCTGCAATAACAACTAAATAACGTAATTCCCAGTTTGCTTATGATGTCCCTTAATGATGGTGCTGTTGGGAGAAGAATATTTTTCCTTAAGCTGAGTAAATTAAATTTCTTCAGACAGTTTAGTTTTGACTTCTTTCAGAAAATGGTAATTTTTAACTAGATGGTTATTGACTAGATAATATAGAGCAACCATAGAAACAGTGACCTTAAATTTAACCTACCCTTTACTACTTTCATTGCTTCTTCCAAGTAATTTTTATAGAACAGGATTTTTAAGATAAGTTTTAAAAAATATTTGTATTTTTCAGATGAAAAAGGACTTATATATTAATCATCTTAATTGATTCATGGCAGAGCTTTCTAGTTTCCCTTATTTTTACTCTACCAGTTGCATAATCCTCATTTTGTTGTGGTTCACTTCTGGCATTTCAGTACTATGTAGGTGAAATAGTAAACAGAAAGAAAGGTAATTAAAAGGAGATAGTTTTATTGTGTGAGAATTTTATTTGATTTTGCAGTGCTGGAGATCAAACTCAAGACCTCATGCATGTTAGTCAAGGACTCTACTACTGAGCCACCTGAAAAAGAACTGAGTTTTTTGTTGTTGTTGTTTAAATATCTGATTTTGTATGTTAAACATCTGTATTAGGTATTATACTGTTTATCCTTCTCAGGTTTTCAAATTTTTATGTATTGGATCTGATTTGTATGAATATATATACATAGTTTTCACTGATTCTATGTTTTATAAAAGATTACCAGAGATTTTCTTTTTAATTTTAGTACCAAATCATTTTTTAGATATAAGACTTTTTCTAAGTGCCATCGTACTTAAACCAGTTTTGTAAGTTTCATACACATTATCTATAAGGGGATTTCTAAAAATTAGTGTTGATAAATTTTCATATGAACAATCAGAAAACTGAAGATTCACATTAGGCTATTTCTCCTCCCCCTCCACTACAGGGATTGAATCCAGGGACTCATGAATGCTAGGGAAGCCCTGTACCACTGAGCTACATCTCTACCCCTTTTTTTTTATTTTGAGAGTGACTCACTAAGTTGCCCAAGCTGATCTTGAACTTGCTACCCTGCTGCCTCAGCCTCATGAAAAGCTGGGATTACAGGTGTGTGCCACCATACCTGGCAGGATATTACTTTCTTGACACAATTTTGGTTTGTTTTTTGGCTTGGTGCTGGTGATTGTTCTCAAGGCCTCATGTGTGATGGTCAAGTGCTTTACCACTGGGCTACATTTCCAGCCCCCAAAACCATTTTCATGCTTGCAGATAAGAACATGAAAATTAAGCAAAATTAAGCAACATTTCAAAATTAAAGAATGTGACAATAATAAATAGGTTATATCTGAAATTCTTACTAGTTGGCTAATTTTTTCCTACTTATAATTTTGTGTGGTTTTGAAGTCACTACTATTTGGGGAAGGTGTGGAATTAGTCAATTATATCATCTATAGATTTGATTTCTGGCTAGATTTTTTTTAAAAAAATGGAGAACATAATACTTGTATATAGAAAAAAGCTTAAATTTAACTTTACCTTCCTTCCTTTCTTTCTTTCTTTTTTTTTTTTTTTTAGGGGGGAGAGGTACTAAATATTTAACCCAGGGGCACTTTGTCACTGAGCTATATTCCCAGTCCTTTTTATATTTTATTTTGAGACAGTCTCATTAAATTGCAGAGGCTGGTCTTTTAAGTCCAGTCTCTCAGACTTTCAGCAAAAAATTATAGCAGAATGATAGTAATGATAATCCTCATGAGTATATAAAACTATTTCTGGACTAATTAAACGTTAAAATTGTCATCTTGTTCAAAAATTTTATTTTCTTGACTCTTTTAAATATTTTATATCTTTGCCTGATTTTAATATTTGAAAATTCAGAAACACTTTAGATTAAAGGGAAAAATTGTTTTTTTGTTTTGTTTTGGCATACTGGGGATTGAGCCTGCCTTTTGTATGCTAGGTAAGGTACCATTTAGCTATTCCCACAGTCCAGTGTATATCTTAATGATAGAAACTAGATTAGTTGTTAGTCTAAATTTTTCAAAGTTGAAAAAAAGTTGGTGTTAAGGTTTAAAAAAATTTTTTGACAATCTGGGAATTGAACACAGGGCATCAGATATTTCTTCTGTTCCTCAGATACACCTTCTCTAGCCCCAACGTTAAGATTTTTCTTAAACCTAAAATTACTAGGAAAGTTGCCTGAGAAAAAGAAAATTGTTCATTTGTGTAATTTTGTAGATGGAGACAATACCTTTATTTTACTTATTCATTTTTGTGTGGTGCTGAGAATCTAACCCAGTGCCTCACACATGCTAGGCAAGTTCTCTAACCACTGAGCTACAACCCCAGTTCCCCCCCCCCCCCCCCGCCCCAGTCATGTGTTTTATGGGAAAAATATTTAATGCTTTGGTTCCTCAACTTTTAAAATTTTTTTCCTTTTTTGATACTAGGGGTTGAATTCAGGGCCGCGCTCCACCTGAGTTCTACCTTTGACATTCCCAACCCTTTTATTTGAGAAAAGATCTTACAAAGTTTCCTGGGCTGGCCTTAAACTTGTGATCAGTCTCAGTCTCCTGAACCACTAGGATTATAGGCATGTGCTACCCGGTCCTCCTGGCTCAGCCTCCCAAGCTGCCAGGATTATAGGTGTGCACTACTGTGCCTGGCTTCTTCAACATTTTAATAATATAATGTAGAACTTTGTACTAGTCTTTGTTAGCAGTGGTTGGAATTTTGTCTTTAGAAACCCAGCTAGTAGCAATGTTTAGTTGCTGTCTATATTGCCATTGTACAACCGTTGGACAAATGGAAAAATACGGCAGTACTAAACATATTAAGTATGCTAGAGCATATTGTCATATTTAGCAAACTGTCAAGAAAATTTTACTTTGGACCAAGATGGCAATTCAGATGTGTTTAATAAATCCAAAAATACCCATACCCCAAGACAAGGATGTATAAATCTGATTTCTAAGATTTAATCTTTTCTTTAAAATTTCAAACCACTTCAAAATTCATTCAATAATTCACTCAGTTCTTTACAGTAGATTATTTTAGTGATATCATTTAAAATGTTTGATGTGCTCTAAGCTTTAGTTACTTGAAATTTATAAGCAGTATAAAATATTTGCTCTAGAGGTCTGAGTTCTTAATGTCTTTTCAGAGATGATTATTTGGGAATCTTCATGTTGTGTGTTTGCATACATATGTATACATTTAGACTTATTTATAAATTTTATTATTTTATTTTCCTATTAAGTGCATTTAACTTCTTTTGAAAATTGAAAACATTAAGCATATCTTTTGTCCTTGATAAAGAATTTTTTAAAAGTTTATTTTTAAAATCAATACATAGAAACAAAATTGTACATATTAATGAGGTATTGCGGTGTTTTGGTACGTTAGGTTAACCATTTCTCCCCAAACATTTATCACTTCTTTATGGCAGAAACATTAAAATCCTTCTAGGTTTTTTCTTTTTTCTTTCTTTCTTTTTTTTTTAATGTATGTGTGTGGTGCTGGGGTTTGTAAACTAGGGCCTTGTGCATGCTGGGCAAATGCTCTACCACTGAGCTAATCCTCAGCCCCTCTTTTTAGCTTTTTGAGATAGACATTATATAGTTACTATCTATGATTACTCTACTATCCAGTAACACACTGAAACTATAATGTACTCATTGACCAACCTTTCCCAATTCTTCTATTTCCTCTTATTTCCCCAGTCTGTAACCATCAGTCTACTTCTCAATTTCTATGAAATCAGCTTTTTATATTCCACATGAGTGAATCATGAAATACTTGTCTTTCTATGCCTGGCTTACTTTATTTAACATTAATGATCTCCAGTTCCATTCATATTTTCACAGATAACAGGATTTCCTTCCTCTTTTTTTAAATAGCTGAATCGTATTCCATTGTGTGTATGTACTACCTTTTCTTTATTCATTAGCTGATGGACACTTAGAATATTTCACTTCCTTGGCTGTTGTGATAACCCTTAGACATAATGATTTAATTTCCTTTGGATATATACCCAGAAGTAGGATTGTTGGATTATGTGATAGTTCATTTTTAAAATTTTTAAATCCTTATTGCTTTTCATAATGGCTATACTAATTTGCATGTATACCAACAGTGTGCAAGTGTTCACCTTATTCCACATCCTTGTCAGTACTTCTCATTTCAATAATAGTCATTTTAAAAAATATTTTTTAGTTGTTGATGGACCTTTATTTTATTTATTTGTATGTGGTGCTGAGAATTGAACCCAACGTGTCATACATGCTAGGCAAGTGTGCTACCACTGAGCCAGAACCCCAGCCCCGATACTCATTCTTAATAAAGTGAGGTGATGGCTCATTGTGGTTTTGATTTCCTTTTCCCTGATGATTAGTGAGTTGAGCTTTTTTTTTTTTTTACATAAGTGGTGGTCATTTTTAAGTCTTCTTATCTATTGCCTGTTTTTAAATCAGGTTATTTGCCTTTGAATTTTATATGTTCTGGGTAGTAACCCTTTGTCAGATATTTTCTCCCATTCCAGTGTCCTAAAGCATTTTCCCTATGTTTTCTTATATAGTACTATATTATATTGGGTTTTATATTTAAGTATTTTTAAATGTTTTTATTTGTGCAGTATAGTTATCTGTGAGAGAGGATTTCATTTAATATAATCATACATGCATGGATTATGGTTAAATCTTTAACTCATTTTGAGTTGATCCCCCTCACCGTAACTGGTGAGATAGAGGGCTAGTCAGTCTCATTCTTTTGCATGTGGATGTCCAATTTTTTTAGCACCTATTTAATGAAAAGTCTTTTTGTTTAATGTATATTTTTAGCACCTTTGTTGAATGTTGATTGTAGCTTTCTATCCTGCTTCATTGGCCTCTGTGTCTGTTTTATGTCAGAAACATGCTATTGGGATTATTATGGCTTTGTTTGTAATATACTTTGACAATAGGTAGTGTAATAGCTCCTTTTTTGTTGCTTTTGCTGAAGATTGCTTTGCTATTTGTTTTTGTTTTTGTTGTTCCATACACATTTTAGCTTTTTTTAAAAAGTTCTTTGAAGAATGTCATTGATATTTTGATATAATGAATGCATAGATCACTTTGAATGGCCTGGAGATTTTAACAATATTTTGTTTTTTCCTCAATCATGAATTCAAATGTCCTTAACTTTGTGGGGGGGGGCAGGGAATGGAATTGCTTTCTTGATACCCATTTCAGGTAGTTTGTTGGCATGTATAGCAGTGCTACTGTTTTTATTTTTTAATTTTTTTTTCTGGTACTAGGGATGGAACCCAGGGGTTCTCTCCCACTGAGAGACATTCCCAGCTCTCTTATAATTTCTACTTTTTATTTTTCATTTTGAGACAGGGTCTTGCTAAGTTGCTGAGCCTGGCCTCAAACTTGTAATTCTGTGCCTTAGCTTCCCCAGTCTCTGGGATTAAAGGTGTGTGCCACCATGCCCAGCTAGCACTACTGATTTTTATATGTTGATTTTGTATCCTGCAACTTTGCTGAATTCTTTAATTATAATAGTTTCTTGTTGGACTCCTTGGAGGTCTTTATATCATAAGATCATGTCGTCTACAGTTACAAATTGACTTCCTTCTTTCCAATTTGGATGCCTCTATTTCTTTCTCTTGCCTGATTGTTCTGGCTAGAATTTCTAGTACTATTGTTGAGTAAAAGTGGTGAAAAGAGGGCATCCTTGTTTTGAGTTCTTAGTAAGCTTTCAGGTTTTCTATATTCAGTATAATGATAGTTTGTTTTTGTTTTTTGGTGCCGTGCTGTGGATCAAACACAGGGTCTTGTGCATATACAAGGCAAGTACTGTACCACTTAGTTATATCCTGAGCCCAGCTTTTTATACATGATCTTTATTATACTGAGGTATGTTTTTTCCATATCTCTTAGATTTAACAATTTTATCATGAAGGGATGTTGGATTTTATCAAATGAGTTCTCTGCATCTATTGAGATGATCATATAGCTTTTGTCCTTCTTTCTGTTAATGTGGTATATCACATTTATCAAATTGTATATGTTGACCCTGTCTTGCATCCCTGGGATGAATCTTTTTGATGTGCCGTTATCTTCAGTTTGTTAATATTTTGTTGAGGATTTTTTCATCTATGCTCCTCAAAGTTATTGTCCTGTAGTATTTTTGTTATTGTTGTTGTGTCCGTGTCTGATTTTAGTGTCAGGGTAATGTGTATTTGGATTAATTCCCTTCTCTTCAAATTTTTGGAATAATTTAAGAATTGTTGGGATGTAGTTTAGTGATACAGAGCTATCTAGCATGCATTAGTCCCTGAGTTCAGTCCCCAGCACTGCCATAAAAAAACAAAAACAAAAAAACAAGAATTGGCAGTAGTTTACTCACCAGTGAAACCATCTGTTCCTGGCTTTCCTTTCTGGGAGACTTTTCTTTTGGGCGTGCTAAGGATTGAACCCAGGGCCCTGCCCCTGCTTGGCAAGCACTCTACCACTGTGTTCCAGCCCTACTGATTGAATATCAGTACTTGTTATTGATCTGTTCAGGTTTTCTGTCTTCATGGTTTAATCTTGGTAAGCTGTATGTATCCAAGAATTTGTCCATTTCTGCTAGGTTATCGAATTTTGTTGGTAAAGACTCATTCATAATAATCTCTTTTGAGCCACTGAGTTGTAATGTCTCCCTTTTTTTTTTTTTTTTTAAATTTGTCTTCTCTTTGTTATTTTGACTAAGGGTTTGTTAGCTTTGTTTTTTTCAAAAAACCAATTCTTCATTTTTTTTTATTATCTCTGCTCAGCCTTTTTTTTTTTTTTTTTTAAGTTTTAGATGGGCACAGTACCTTTATCTTACTTATTTATTTTTATATGGTGTTGAGGATTGAACCCAGTGCCTCACACATGCTAGGCAAGCACTTCACCACAGAGCTACAACCCTGGCCCAGCTTTTTTTTTTTTACCCCTCTTGTTCTTAATGTGTAAGATGCAATGATGGGTTATTTGAGTTCTTCTGCTTTTTAAATATAGATGTTGATTGCTTAAAAACTCACCTTTTAGTACTGTTTTTATTGTCTTACATAGATTTTGACATGTTGTGTTTTGATTTTCATTTGTTTAAAGAGATTTTTGATTTCTGTCTTGTTGTTCAAGAATAAATTGTGCACTGGGAATATAGTTCAGTGGTAGAGTGCTTGCCTAGTATGTGCAAGGCCCCGGATTCAATCCCCCATGTTGCATCCCACCCCGAAAAGTTCCTTAATTTCTGTGTGTTTATATAGGTTCCAAATTATTTTACTTCATACATGTTTTCCAGTGCATTATAATTGTACATAATGTTGGGATTTATTTTTACTTGTTTGAGTTTTTAAAGTTTTTCTGGTTATTGATTTCTAGGTGTTTGTTTGTTTATTTTTGTTTTTGGTACCAGGGATTGAACCCAAGGGCACTTAACCACTGAGTCACATCCACAGCCCTCTTTTGCATTTTATTTAGAGACAGGGTCTCACTAAGTTGTTTAGGCCCTTGCTAAGTTTCTGAGGTAGCTTTGACCTTGTAGTCTTCCTGTCTCAGCCTCTTGAGCTGCTGGGATTACAGGTATATGCCACCGTGCTTAGCTTGATTTCGGTTTTGAAAAAAAAAAATTGAGACCTGTTTTATAGCCAATTATATAATCTGCTCTGTAAGCTGTTCCACCTAGTGATAAGAAGAATGTATTCTGAATGTGTTGTTTGGAATGTCCTGTAGAAGTCTTTTAGGTCTGGTCCATTTGGTCTGTGGTGCAATTTAATTCTGCTCTTTCTCTGTTGACTTTTTGTCTGAATGAGATATCCGTTGTGTGGGATAATAAAGTCCCTTACTATTATTTTATTGGAGTCTGTCTTTCCCTTTTAATACTTGATTTACATTTAGTGCCCCTATATTGTGCACATATATATTTAGAATCATTATTTCCTCTTGATGAGTTGACACCTTTATCATTGTACAATGACTTTCTTTGCCTCTATTGCTTTTGATTTAAAGTCTGTTTTTATCTGATAGGATTATGGCTGCTGCTCCTTCTGGATTTAATTTGTGTAATATCTTACTATATTCCCTTACTTTCATTGTATGTGTGTCCTCTGAGGTAAAGTTTTTTTTTTTTTTTTTACAAACATTTAATTGGGTTTTATTTTTTCCTTTTTTTAAAAAAATCCATTCAATCACTTTGTATCTTTTAATTGGAGAATTTTTTATCATTGACATTGAAGGTAGTTATTGATAGGTGGCAAGATCTTAGTACAACCATATTGTAATTTGTTTTCTGGTGTTACTGTAGTTCTTTTTCTTTTTCTTTTTTTTTTTGCTTTCTTACTCTTACAGTTTTCCTTTGTGATTTTGTCATTTACTCTGGTAGTATGTTTTGATTCCTTATTAATTGTGTTTGTCTCTGCAGATTTTTGTGGATACCATAAGGCTTACAAAAAAAATCTTTTGATATAGCAACTATGCTGAAATAATAGCACCTTAACAAGATTGTAAAGATAAAAACAACAACAAAACAAAAAACCACTACTAAAAAATACTACACTTGACTCCATTCCTCTGCACATTTTGAATTTTTCATATCTCATTTTACATCTTTATTTATTGACATTAATATGGTCATTATGGTTTTGGTTTTCATCTTCATATTAAAAATATGAAAAGTTTACTTGTGATGAATTCTGTAACATTCTGTTGTGATTAAGTATTTTCTAATTTGTTATCTGTGAAAAAATGGAACTTGGGAAAACAATGTAGTAAATTGTTACCACTCAGTATAATTTTTTTTAATTTCTGAAAGCTGAGGAAACAAAGCAGATCCCTATCTCTGTTGTTAGTGTTTAATAATCTACTGGAAGATGAAAGGAGATACTTTTTTCTTCAACATAGTAATGCCACAGTAGAATGTATTTCTTTGTGTAATATGTACTCAAGAAATTAGCATTTGTGGGCTGGAGATGTGGCTCAGCGGTAGCGCGCTCGCCTGGCATGCGTGCGGCCCGGGTTCGATCCTCAGCACCACATACCAACAAAGATGTTGTGTCCGCCGAGAACTAAAAAAAAAATATATATATATTAAAAAAATTCTCTCTCTCTCTCTCTCTCTCTCTCTCTCTCTCTCTCTCTCTCTCTCTCACTCTCTCTTTAAAAAAAAAAAAAAGAAATTAGCATTTGTGTTATAGGGCAGTATTTTGGAAAGGAGAGTCACTGAGTTTAAATTACTTTGCAAATTTAGAAGATTTTTGGTAAACTTTATGACTAATTTAATACTAAAGCTTCTAAGACTTTACAGATTCATTTATCCTTTAACAGTGCATTCCTTACATAGTATTTGCCAAGCACTATGGTAGGTATTAGGGATTCTAATGCATATAAGTTACATAGTCGGCCTTTATGGAACTTATTATTTAGCAGAGGAGATTAACATTAAATGAATACTATGTACACTGGTAATTAGTAATAACATGCTGTGAAGAAGAAAAGCATAGTGTTTTATGAGAATGTAGTATTTTGAAATGTTTGGTTTTGCAAGTTCAAGTAGATAACTGAAATAGTTTTTTCCCCAAAATATTAAATATAGTGAACAGATGAATGAAAGATGTGTTTAGTGCACATAATAATAGTAAGTTTACTATTTACTAAGAATAAACGGCATAGTTGTAATTTCCATGTTTTTTCATTCCTAATTCTTTCTGCATTACCAGTGTTTAATTTTGCTATTGAAAAAAAAAAAGCATTTTATTACATTTGAAAATTTGAAGGTACGTTGGATCCTGCTAATTTGTTGGATTCTGCTAAATTTTAGCACTACAGACTCTCAAGCTTTGTAGTTAAGAACATAAATCCACTAAATAAAAATATATCTAATAAAACAATATGGAATTAGAGTAACTCTCCTTTTTCCTGCTCACAATTTGATTTGCTGAAGCTGCTTCCCGAAAATCATGGGTATCGACACTCTATTCAGAACTTGCTCTGGACTCTCATTTGGCAGAATCAGGTCAGATGGCAGTATCAGGTAAAGGGAAATAAGAAACATGTTTTTTTTTTTTTTTTTCTCCCCACCCCCCCTTTTTTTCCTTGAAAGCATTCACTCAGGAAAAACAGAAAGACCAGGAAAGGGGGAAGTATTATATAACATGATTTGGGATGGTTTGAAGCACAAGGTTAATAGATAACTTGTAGTGTTTTTTTTTTTTTCCTCCCCCAGTTAGCCTTTAGAATTGCATTGCAATTAAGCAAACATTAGAAAGAGAGGTGGGATTATAGAAGTATTAGAACAAAACACAGATGACAGACAGAAAATATGATTTAACATATCCGTGATAATCATAAATGTGAGTTAATTTAATTTCCCTAGTAAGAAAGTTAGATGTCACTGATTGATTGATATGTAAACAAAAGGATGACCTAAAAGGAATAGATTTCATAATTTGTGAATTGGTAGAAAATATGATAGGAATCCTTATTGGTTCTAAGGAATCTAATAGAGAAGAACATGTATTAAACTAGACCAAACACCAATTTAAATCATGTACATTTATTTTACAAATATATTGCCTAGTTTCTGAATTGTCAGAGCACTATGAAGAGTATTTGACATGTGAACATTGTTCACTTTGCTTAAGTATTTTCTTTGAGGGTTTTTTCTTTCATAGCTTTTGCTTTTTTTATATTTAGATCTTGATTACTGATTTTTTTTAATATAAATTTTTTGGTAAATTGGCCTTAATTGAGGTCAGTATGAAACCCTGCACATAGTACGTATTCAGTAAATAGCATGAGTAAGTGACATTCAAGATCCATTTGTTAAATGGAATGAATTGATCCTGCTCTTTCTTCTTTTCTAGAAATATTAAAAGTTTGTCAGATATCCAGATAGTACAGGTTGCTTGCGGTTACTATCATTCACTTGCACTTTCTAAAGGTAAGCATTGTTTTTATTTTCTTCCAATTTATTACTGATGCTTTGAGCAGAAAGGGCTCTGACTTTTTAATCTTTTCCAAGATTGTCCTGGTTCTTCTTGATCCTTTTCATCCAATATAAATTTTAGTATTAGCTTGTCAGTTTTTTTAGACAAAGAACTTGATGGAATTTTGATATTTTGTTGTCTGTAAATGAATTTGAGAAAAATCTTTACAGTATTGAGTCTTGGGATATTGAATATCTCTCTGTTTTTTAAGTCTTTTAACATTTTTCTTAGTATTTTGTTTTATGTGGAGAGATCTTATACGTTGTTGTTTAATTAGTTTTTTTTTAACCTTTGTATAATTTATTTTTATGTGGTGCTGAGGATTGAACCCAGTGCCTCATATGTGCTAGGCAAGCACTCTACCACTAAGCCAGCACCCCAGCCTAGATTTTTTTTCCCTCTTAGGTATGCATTTTTTTTCTGTTTGTGAATGGTGTCGTTTTTAGTTGTTTATTATAGTGATGAAATTTATTTTTGTTTTTAACTTTTCACTTCATAATTAAAAACTATTTTTTCATAGCTGGGAAAGAATGGCCTCCAATCTCATTTTAAGCTCACAGATAAACTTTTTGTGACTAAAAGTAGAGAAAGTATTTAAACATACTGTTAGCTTTGTGTTCCTGTTTTACTAATTTTTTAAAAAAAATATTTTTTTAGTTGTTGATAGGCTTTATTCATTTATATGTGGTGCTGAGAATCACACATGCCAGGCAAGTGTACTACCACTGAGCCATAGCCCCTGCTCTTTTACTGATTTAATTTAATCTTTATATTCCAGCTGAGAACTAGGACATAGGTTAGTAAAGAACCTGCCATTCTTTTTCTTTTCTTTTTTAAGACCATTTATGAAAATAAGTTCCTGGGTCTTTTTTTTAATCATCATCATTATATTATTAAATTAAGTGAATGTCTAGGGTGAGCTACTATGAATAAAACACTGGGATAGAATTGTGAGGAAACAAACAAACCAAGACAGTTTTAATATTTTAATATCTAAAGTATAGTGGGAGAGGCAGATATCCAAATAGTTTGAGGAAGGAAAAAAATAGTTAATATTTTGATCAAGATAGAAGTAAAATCCTTTGAGGTAAATAAAAAGTCATTGGTTCTGATTAATAGAATGGTAGCATAAAGAGAAGATTGCTATTTGGTATGAGTCTTCAAAGATAAATAGAATATAAGAAATATAGAATTATTAAGTGGTTGGGGTGTTGACAAAGTAAAGACATACTAGTAAAGACATGGAGCCAAGAAGGTGTTGTAATTGAGTATTGGCATATGGTTTTATGAATTGTGAAGGTTATAGGAGATATATTTCAGTTGAGGCTGAAATACAAACAAAAATGTATTACAAAAAAGGACCTTTAATGTTGTATTAAGGAATTTGGATTTCTGTAGGCATCAAGGAACGAGGCATCTCTGTATTCTTTGCTGTTGCTCTGCTGCCTTCTTTTTTGATATTTTGGTAGTTAGATCCAGCATATATTTGGACCCCAAGAATATACAAATGAGGGCAGTTTTCCATCTTGACCTTGTGTTTTTTTTTTTTTTTTTTTTGGTATGTGTGTGTCTTACACAACTTTTTGCTTTAGCTAGTATCACATTCATCTAACAATTTGTTGAACATTTAGTGTGAACTAGGTACACTGTAGTATATGGTGATAGGCAATACATAGGCCCTCATGATACAGCCATACAATGATACATACTACCATAGGGTTGTAAAAAAAAAAAAAAAAAAAAGTTTGAAGTATCTAGAACATTTAATAGGGAGGACTGTCCTTAATCTGGGTAATCAGGGAATGAAGACTTCTCCTGATAGAAAGTAGAAGGGTACCAGATAAAGATGAGGGGAAGGTTTAAACAGAGGGAACAACAAATGTGTGAGGAGCAGCTATTGAAAAATTCAAAGGAAGACAACTAGGATTGGAGTACAGTGAGTGAAGGAAAGTATGAAATGAGATTGGAAACATGTAGATCATACAAAGCCTTACATTCTTCAAAGTGTTGTCCCCAAAGCAATTAGTAAACACCAAATTTTTTTTCCAGGCAAACAAAATTACCAAATCTGCCTTTTTATAATATTGCTATCCAAATATGTAAATGTCTTCTTGTATGCATATAGAACATTTCTGAGAGGCTGAGAGGACTTACTAGTAAAAGGTAGAAATAGTTGTCTTAGAAGAAGAATTTAGGGACTTAAGTTATGGAGGGAAGCTTACTTTTTTTAAAATTTGATACTGGGACTTGAACCCCAGGGTCTCTTTACCTCTGAGCTACATTTCCAGTCCTTTTTCCAGTTTTTATTTTGAGACAAGATCTAAGTTGCTTAGGGCCTCATGTAAGTTGCTAAGGCTGTCTGAAAGTTATGATCCTCCTGCCTCAGCCTCCCCAGTTGTTGGAACTATAGGCACATGCTGCTGTACCTCATAGATGCTTGCTTTTTTAAGTGTGTACGATTTTGTAGTAGGAATTTTTTTAAAAATGCTTGTGTACTGTGCTTGGGTTGTGACTCAGTGGTAGAGCATTTGCCTAGCACTTGAGGCACTGGGTTTAATCCTCAGCACCACGTATAAACACGTATAAACAAACAAAAAAATAAATATTTTTGCACTGAAGCACTTAACTAGTTTAATGCCAGTTGTTGGTTTAATAAAGATAAAAAGATGTCTGAAGTTATGAAATAGTCTGGCACTGGGGGAGTAAAACAAACTGGGGAAATTTACATAACCAGGTACAATGGTGAAGAACAGATCTGTCATTTTTCTTTAGAAAGGAAATTATATATAATCTATTGATATGGATATGTATAAGAGAGGAGGGATTATTAATGATGGTTCCCTAGTGTGTTACTGAATAAGTTACTATGTTATTTACTGAAACAGGTGTGGAAGATAGAGTGGAGATCATGAATTCAGTTTGGAACATGCTGAGTTAGAAGTGCATTTGACATATCCAAGTATGAACGTCAGGTCAACACTGGGTTATATGGATTTTGCTCAGGAGAGATTTGGGCTAATGATAGATTTTGAATGTGATCAGCATACAATTGATAACTGAAGTTTTGAGCTTTAGATGAGTACCTCTTGGGAGATATTGAGGAATATTAAAATAGAAGAATATTAAAAAGAGCTAGCTATTGTGAAGGATCGTAAGGACAAGATTATCCTTACTTAGATAATTCTCAATCGGTGTAATTAATCAAAATAAAATGTAAAATGTTCTTATAGATAATACTCTAGGTAGTAAAAATATTTTTTATGTTTATATGAAATAAACCTAAATGCTACAAAGATCATGAATGTTTCCATCTACTGAGAGGAGTAATGTCCCCAAATAGCAGATGATCTTCAAATCAATTTTTTTTGTATGTTAATAATAATTTTGTGATTTTGTTATTTGTTTTATTTTTGTTTTACAGCAAGCGAAGTTTTTTGTTGGGGACAGAATAAATATGGCCAGTTGGGTTTAGGCATTGAATGTAAAAAGCAAGCTTCACCACAATTGATTAAGTCTTTGCTTGGAATTCCGTTCATGCAAGTTGCAGCTGGAGGAGCCCATAGTTTTGTACTTACCCTTTCTGGAGCTATCTTTGGATGGGGACGCAACAAATTTGGTCAGCTAGGTCTTAATGATGAAAATGGTAGGTTCTCATTATAGTTCAAATGTACTTTTTAAAAGACATGCTCTTTCGAGTTGAATGATTTTTATTGTGTCAGAGAAAAATGTGTTCATATTTTCAGAGGATAAGACTGATATGTTAATTTAAAAATATCTTTTGATAGCATTTTGAAGGAATGGTGGGAGGCCAAAAAAAAAGGTTTTATTGTAAATTATAGAAATTATATCTGAGCAACATTTTTGGATGTTCCTTAAAAGACAGTTGAAGAGCATTCCTTCAAATTGGTAATTAGCATGTTTCATTATTGGCCACCATCAATTGAAAGAAGCCGTAAAATTATTTTGAGAAGGGGCTGGGTGCTTGCCAGAATACTGCCCCTCGAGAAAGGAAAACAAAACAAAAACTTCTGTAACCTGAAGTTTTAAATCTGTATTTCAGAGAAATACTTACATGATCTGGGTCAGTTAAATTAATTTTTTGGTTGCTTTCTCTTCTGACAGCGATACTAGAGTCTTGACAATAAAATACTTTGAATCATAAGAAATTTTAACTATCTTAAACAATCAGGATCTTGGATGTGATTTTTCATAACTGCAGTTGATTAGCCAATATGGTACATAACAAAAATGGTAATTTCATAAAGTTCAGCATAATTGTGATGACTGAAATGTACAAAAGTGAGTTTTTGATCGAGTAACAACAATGATAAACAAATAATATTCTCAAAGAATTAACTAATAAATCTATATAAGAAAAATGTGCCATGATACAATAGTATATATCATTACTGCTACAAAAATAGCAGAAAATAGAGTTTTCAATCTACTAAGTAGAATCCTGTGAGCATAATCACAAGGTAAATATATAAAGAATGATGTGTATATAGAAAATTAGAAGCAGTTAAATAAATTTTTTAACTTCCTTGATTGCTCAGTCTTGTGCTTATTGGCATATAGGTTGCTGTTAAGTATTTAAATCCTTACTTTATCACAGTGTAATGGGTAGATAGGCCTGGGAACCTAAGTTTGTAGGCTCGTACTGTAAAATCATTGACTCATAGTTAAAATTATTCAGTCATCACTGTGTTGAGCTTGGGAAGCTGTATAGAAAACACATTTAAAAGAATTTCAATTTAAAGAATATTGTTAACATCTCTTATTGGAATTTTCAGATAGGTATGTTCCTAATTTACTAAAGTCACTAAGATCTCAGAAAATAGTTTATATTTGTTGCGGAGAAGATCATACAGCTGCGCTAACCAAGGTATTGTACTCCTAAAACTTTATTATTACTCATAATAGTTCTTTCATAATTAGTGAATGTTTCATGATATTTATATTAAAACTTTAGGTTGAAATTGATGTTTCAAAAATAACTAGTAAAAAGACCTAGGTTATTATTTATTCTTAAAAACAATTTGCATTAATTTTCAGTCTTAACATTATAAAATATGAATTATGATATACTTCTTACATGTTATGTATATTGTGTTTCTCAACAGTTACATGAAATAACTGGTTGAATAATATTTTTGAAAAAATTATCCCATTTTAGTTCATCAGAATTGCCATGCTATGTGTATCAGTCCCATTTATATTACATAGCTTTATCTAATTTGAAGTTACCTTCTATTTACTTATAAACATTTTAGAACATGTAGTAGAGGAAACTTAATTTCTGTTATTTATAGCCTGAGTATTGGACAATTATAGTGAACTTTCAACACAGTTTGTCTATGGCTTTAACATTTTCATCTCTCAATTTCTTGGGTGTGTGCCAATTCACTATTAGTACTGCTTAGTTTTCTAGTGTCTCAAGTTAAATGAAAATGAAAATATTCAGGCTGCAGATGTAGCTCAGTGTTAGAGTTCTTCCCCAGCATGAGAGAGCACCAATCCCCAGCATCAAAACCCAAAGCAACAGCAAAAAACTCCATTCTATTAACCTTAACTGAAAAAGTATTTATTATAGTCATTCATGTGAACATAAAGAATTTGGCAAGGTTTTCATTGACTAAATTAGAAAATGGTGTTTTTATTTCTTTATGTTTGTCCTGCAAGTAGATAAAATTAAGAAGGAAATTATCTTTTAATAGACTTTTAAAATTCTGTACTTTTATTCTCTCATATTGAGAATTTTGGCATGACAAAGATTGTTTTTAGTCATTGTCAAATTTAGTGAATTTTAAAAAATGACCAATTATAGAAGTTAATGTTTAAATATTTAATCTTACTTGCTGTTAGTAAGGAAGTCTTTACTGTAAGTACTTACCAATCCTGTTATGTTTTGTTGTTTTTTTATCATGCAAATTACAATTGTAATTACTAAAGTCATATTTTTAATCACTTTGTTTTATAAATTTTAGTCATTCTGTCTTTGATATTTGAAAGAAATAATTCTATATAGAAATAACAAAAATATTTTGTGTCAAAATATGTTTCATATGGTATCTAATTTTGTGTGGTAATTTGTAATAGACTAATAATACTTTTCAGATTGAATCTATCGAATAACCATTTACTATCCCAGGATAGTAACTGTATCCATTGAAAGTTTTAAAAAATGTTTTCTACCAATCTTCTGCATTTATCTTTCAGAAGACAATAATTGGTGATATTTGTTTACTAGAATTTTTGGCATACATTATTTTAAAGAAAACTAGATTTTAAAATTCCAAAAGTAAATATTTATTTTCCTTTAAGTTAGAGTATATGCCTCATATCTATATATCTTCTACTTTTGTTGAAGAATTTCTTGTGCATAGATTAGCATTGCTTTATGAAGCAGCTTCCTTATGTAAATACCTACATTAGGCTAACTGCATTAAGGTTTAAAAGCTGATTTTTAAAATACAATAAATGGAAAGACATGTAGTATTAGTGAGTATGGAGATACCACCAAAACATTCAGATTTTTTAAAGTTCATTTGCAAATTAATTATGTAAATCACATATAAATATGCCTTTTGACGTAGCAATCCCACTTTTAAGAATCTACCCCAGAAAATGAAATTTTACATCAAAGGTCATAGTTTTGCTATTAAAACAATTCTGCAATAGCACACCTGTAATCCCAGCTAGGTAGGAGACTGAGGCAGAAGGATAATATGTTTGAAGCCATCCTGGGCAACTTTGTGAGAACTTGTCTGAAAATAGATATTAAAAAGGACTGAGCTACAACTCAGTTGTGGAGTAGTTGCCTAGTATCCATGAGGCTCCAGGAATGAGCCCCATTACTGCAAAAAGCAAAAATTCAAAACAAAGCATGGCCTGGGTTTTAGATGACTTAAGAAGTTAGTATTAATTTTGTGAGTGTGGTAATAGTATTAAGATTCTGTATTTTTGTTAGAGACTTGAGCCATCAAATATATATACACTTTGATGTGGGAATTGACTTGATGACCACAATTTACTTCAAAGCATTCCAGTGCTTTTTAAAATTTTCACATAAAGTACTTCTCAAAAAGGTAAAGAGGAGGCATAAATATAATAAGATGTCCATTCTTTTGCCAGTTACTTTTGCCAGTTAGTGTAACTGAGCGGTGGCTGTATAATAATTGTATTTTCTTTCTACTTTTGTACATTTGGTGCTTTCTATAAATTTTAAAAAGAAAAAAAATTGTTTATAAAGAACATTTACATTGCACTATCTGCTTAAAATCACTATTTGTGCACTCTGGTTGCATGTACTTTATGCAGAGATTTATTTTCAAAGCATAATTAGCTTGCAAAATTTTATTATGGTACTATCTTTAGGTATATGTGAAATTTTATAAATGTGTACTTCAAATTCAAGAATATAATGAGGTTAAAGGCAATTCAAATAAGTAATCATTTAGCAAAAAAATCAGCAACAACAAAAAATCCCCAAAACATTAAGTCTTTCAATGTAAAATATGTGAAAATTATATACTTTTTGGACTGGAATTCTCTTATTTTGAAGACATTTTTTCTTCAATGAATCATCTATTAACTGTTAAATTTTGAAGACAATTATAAGAGACAAAATTGAGTCCATATTTAATATCAGCTTATTTTTCTGAAAATCAGTTATTTTATTGATTTAGGCCTTCTAATAAATGGTTTTGTCTTTTTTTTAGGAAGGTGGAGTGTTTACTTTTGGAGCTGGAGGATATGGTCAGTTGGGTCATAACTCTACCAGTCATGAAATAAACCCAAGGAAAGTTTTTGAACTTATGGGAAGCATCGTCACTCAGATTGCTTGTGGAAGGTAAGGTGTTCTAGAAAAGAGCATTTTGGTCGTGATGCTGTTATTATTTAGGGTTTGTTTAGTAAATTGTTTTAGGTATCTAATAATCTGAAATGAAACATTTCCTGCTAAATGCTTAATTTGCTGCTAAGGAATCATCAGTATAGGAAAACCATCTTTTATGTAGTGGTTATAATTTTTTTTTTTTTTTTTTAAGGGAGTGCTCTCCTTTTTTTCATAGTGGCTGTATCATCTTATATTTCCACCAATAGTGCACAGGTTTCCATTTTCTTCATATTCTTAATAACACTTGTTAGTTATTTGTTCTTTTTGGTTATACATGACAGTAGAATATATTTTGACATACATACATGGAGAATAACTTCCCACTTTAGTGATTATACATGATATGGTGTTACTCTGGTCGCGTATTCATATTTGAATATAGGAAAGTTATGTCTGATTCATTCTACAGTCTTTCCCATTTCTCCCCTTTCCTTCCTCCCACTCCCCCAGTTGTTTTTTGTTTTTTGTTTTTCCAAGTAGCCACCCTGGTAGGTGTGAGGTGGTATGTCAGTGTGGTTTTTCTTTGCATTTCTCTGATGTTTAGTGATGCTGAGTATCTTTTCATGTGCTTACTGACTATATGTACACCTTTGGGGAAATGTTTGTCCAAATTCTATTCCCATTTTTGAACCTAGGTTTGGATTTTGTTTAAAAGTTCTGTATTCTAGATGTTAATCCTCTCTCATGATTCAGAGCTATTTTCTTCTTTTTTGGGGGGGGGTTGCCCTTGTATTATGTTGATAGCGTCTCCTCCCATCCCTTTGGCTAAATTGTTTCCTTATTATCTTGTGTGTGTGTGTGTGTGTGTGTGAGAGTGAGAGAGAGAGAGAAGATAAACTTTGTTTTTATTCATCTATCTATTTATCTATTTATTTAATAGATTATGACAGTGGAATGCATTACAATTCTTTTTTTTTCCTTCTCAGTTTGGGTTTTTATTTATGTATTTATTTTTTAATACATGACAGCGGAATGCATTACAATTCTTTGTGTGTGTGTGTGTATGTGTGTGTGTGTGTGTGTGTGCTGGGGATTGAACTCAGGGCCTTGTGCATGCAAAGCAAGCACTCTACCAATTGAGCTATACCCCAGCCCCTACAATTCTTATTACACATATAGAGCACAGTTTTTCATATCTGGTATATAAAGTATGTTCATGCCAATTCATGTCTTTATACATGTATTTTGTGGGTTTTTTTTGCATTACAATTCTTATTACACATATATACCACAAATTTTCATATTTCTGTTTGTATATAAAGTGTGTTGACACCCAGTTGAGTCTTCATACGTGTACTTTGGATAATGATGCCCATCATATTCTACCATCCTTGCTAATCCCCTGCCCCCTCCATTTCCTTCCCACCCCTCTTCCCTATCTAGAATTCATCTAATCCTCTCATTCTCCCCCTCCCTACTGTGCTATGAGTCAGCCTCCTTATATCAGAGAAAACATTCAGGATTTGTTTTTACAATTCTTATTATACATATTGAGCACTGTTTTTCATATCTCTGGTTGTATACTATTATCTTTACAGTATATATTTTATGAGGGTGTTGCTGTATTGTCTGGGCTGACTCCAGGTTTCTGTCCTCAACTTCTTGAGTAGATAGGTACGGGCATGCACCCCTACACCTAATAATGTCTTTTTTTTTTTTTTTAAATCTTGCTTTCTTTCTTTATTTATTTATTTATATGTGGTGCTGAGGATCAAACTCCTTGCCTCACATGTGCTAGGCAAGCACTGTACCTCTGAGCCACAACCTAATAGTGTCTTTTGGTGCACAAAATTTTTTAGTTTTCATGAAGTCCTGTTCATCTACTTTGTTCTTTTGTTGCCTGGGTCTTTTGTGTCATATCCAAGAAATGATCACCAAATCCAGTTTTGCACTGTTTCCTTCTAAGTTTTATAAGTTTACCTTTTAGATTTAGATGGATGACTCATTAGAATTTAATTTTTGTGTGTGGTATAAAATAAGGGTTCACCTTCATTCTTCAGTATGTAGATGTCTAATTTTCCCTGACCATTTATATAAAAAAGAATGTTCTTTCCCCCAGTGAATGTTTGTGGCATACTTGTTAAAAATCATTTGAACATATTAAGCTAGAATTTATTTCTGGGATGTCTATTCTGCTCCATTGGTTTATATGCCAGCACACTCTGTTTTCATTACTAGACCTTTGTAATAAATTTTGAAATCAGGAAGTGTGAATTCACCAGTTTTTTTATATTTTTTTCAAAATCATCTTAACTAATTGCAGTCTCTTGATGCCATAGGAATTTTAGGGTGGGCTTTTCTAATTCTGCAAAAAAAATTGGAATTTTAATAGTATTTATACAGACTCTGAACATTGCTTTGTGTGTCATAAACATATCTTAATACGGTCTTCTGTCCAGGAACATGGTATGCTTATTTTTTTAAGCTTTCATTCTGCTGCTTTGCAGAACTTTCTTTATTGTAACAGATGGTTTGTGTGTGTGTGTGCACACTTTAGTGTGTTCTACATATACAGTGATTTCATCTACCTCACATATAATTTTACTTCTCCCTTTCCAGTTTTCCTTTTATTTACTGTCAAATTGTTCTGGCTTGAACATCAGGACTGTGTTGAATAGAAGTAGTGAAAGAGAGCATCTTTACCTTGTTTGTGATCTTAGAGAAGATCACAATCTTTGATCATTGAATATGATGTTCACTGTTAGGCCCCCCCGACCCCCACATTTTTTATTGGTGCATTATAGTTTTACATATTTATGGGATTTGTCATTACATATATGATTATGCACACAATATTATAATATAATTTGGCCAGCATCACTCCCCAGCACTTACTCTTCTGTTCTCCATCTCGCCAATTCCATGGTTCCTTTCTTTTACTAATCTCTCTTTGATTTTTAGGAGATCCACTTCCACCTTTCTTTTACTTTTTCCTCTCAAGCTTCCACATATGAAAGAAAATACACAATCTTCTGAGTTTGACTTATTTTACTTGACATGATGGTTTTTAGTTCCGTCCATTTTCCTGCAAATTTCATGATTTCATTTTTCTTTATGGCTGAATAAAATTCTATTGTATATGTACGACATTTTCTTTTATCTATTCATGGATACCTAGGCTGGTTCCATAGTTTGGCAATTGTAAATTGTGCTGCTACAAACATGGGTGTGCATGTATCATGTAGTAAGATGATTTTAATTCTTTAAAATAAATACTGAGGAGTGCTATAGCTGAGTTATATTGTGGTTCCATGCCTAGTTTTTTGAGGATTCTTTATACTGATTTCCATAGTGATTGTACTAATTGAGTCTTACCAACAGTGTAAAAGTGTTTCTTATTCTCCACATCTTCTTTAACATTTATTGTTATTTGTATTCTGTATTCTTGATGATTGCTATTCTTATTGGCCTGAGATAGTGTTGATTTGCATTTCTCTAGTTGCTAATTTTGTTGAACATTTTTTCAGGTATATCTTCTTTTGAGAATTGCCTGTTAAATTCATTTGCCCATTTATTAATTGGGCATTTGATTTTTTTTGATGTAAAGTTTTTGAACTCTTTATGCATTCTAGATATTTGTCCTCTGTGTCAGAACAATAGCTCGCAAGGATTTTCTCTCATTCTGAAGATTTTCTCTTGACATTCCTAATTGTTTTCTTTAGTCTGTGCAGAAGCTTTTTAACTTGATGCCATCCCATTTGTTAACTCTTGACATCATTTCCTTAGTTTTAGGGGTCTTATTGAGAAATTCAATGACTGTGTCTAAAAATTGGAATGTTGACCCTACATTTTCTTCTAGGAGTTGGATAGTTCCTGGTTTAATTCCACCGTCTTTGATCCATTTGTCGTTGATTCTTGTGCAAGGCAAGAGATAGGGTCTAGTTTTATTCTTCTATATATGGATGATCAGTTGCCCCAGCACCATTTGTTTAAAAAAAGGCTGTCTTTTCTCTATAGTGTTTTTGGCACCTTTGTTAGGGATCAGATTACTATAGCTGTGTATTTGTCTCTTTACCTTTATTCTGTACCATTTGTCTGTATGTTTGTTTCTGTGCCAGTACTGTGTAGTTTTTGTTTCTGTAGCTCTGTAGTATATTTTAAAGTCATGTGTTGTGATACCTCCAGTATTACTTTTTTGGCTTAGAATTGCTTTTGCTCTTATGTGTTTCTTATTTTTTCTAATGAATTTTAGACCTTTTTTTCTAGTTTTATGAAGCATGTTGTTGGTATTTTGATGGGGATTGCATTGAATCGGTATATTGCTTTTGGTAGTATGGCAATTTTAACAATATTAATTCTGCCCATTCATGAACATGGGAGATCTTCAGTCTTCTGAGGTTTTCTTCAGTGTTCTGTAGGTTTTTTTAGCAGGGGGAGGGGTGGGATTTAGCAACAATTTATTGGATAAAACACCTGGACCTGGGTCCTGCGCAAGATGTTATGGGCGGATCTGGGCTGGGCCTGGGCTCCCTCCTTAGTCTGCTAGTGTGAACCTTTTACGGAGGCTGGGCTCCAGCTGATGCCTGCTGGTGGAGGGATGGACTTTATCATCATTCAAAAGAGTATTTGTTCAGTCTCCATATGTTCATATGGTTTCTTTAAGGGTTTGTCATATTTATTTATAATTTCATTCCATTGTGATCTGATAAGATTTAAGGAATTGTACCAGTGTTTTGTATTTGCTAAGAGTTGCTTTGTGGCGTAAACATATGGTCTGTTTTGGAGAAGGTTTCATGAGCTTTTGAGATTAAAATGTATTAAGCTTTTGTTGGATGGAATATTCTGTAGATGTCTGTTAGGTCCATTTGATTTATAATATTTTTCAGGTACAGAGATTCTTTACTGGGTTTATGTCTGGATGACCTATCTAAGGGTGAGAGAAGTGTTTTGAATTCACCCAGTATTATTGTACTGGTGTCAGATATATCTGAGACTTTTGAGTGTTCTCTCTTTTATGTAATTAGTTATACCCATGTTTGGGACATAAATATTTGTTATTGTTTTATCTAGTTGGATTGTTCCCTTTACCAATATGAAGTGAACATGTTTGTCTCTTCTGATGAATTTTGGTGTGAAATCTGCTTTATCCAATATGAGAGTAGCTATTTTGGCTTGTTTGGGCGTTCCATTTTCATGATATATCAATTTTCATCCTTTTACTTTCAGTTTGTGACTGTCTTTGCTTCTAAGTTGCATATCTTGCAAACAAATAGTTGGGTCTATTTTTTAAATCTATTCTGCCAACCTGTGTCTTTTATTTGGAGGGTTAAGACCATTTGCATTCACTGTTATATTAGAGAGATGTTTATTAATTCCTGCCATTTTGGTTTATTTATCATGTTTAATTTTGTCCTATTTTTCACTTGCTTAGCTACCCTTCCAATGAAATTTGTTCTTTTGTGAGCTCTGATGTTTGGTTTTTATTTCATTTGTGTTCAGTATTTCTTACTGCAATGCTGATTCCATAGCCATAAATTCTTCTAGTTTCTTTTCATCTTGGAAGGTTTTTATTTCATCTTTTATTTTTGAAGGATAGTTATGTTGTATGTAGCAGTCTTAGTTGATAGTTATTTTCTCTCAGGATTTGGAATATATTGTTCCAAGCCCTTCTGGCTTGTCCAGTTCATGCTGAGAAATCTGAATTGATTTTGATTGACTTGCTTCTAAATGTGACCTAATAGTTTTCTCTTGAGGATTTTAAAATTTTGTCCTTGTTCTGTATGTTAGGGATTTTATTATGATCTGTTGTGGTTCTTTTTAGATCTTGTCTCTTTGGGGTTCTGAATGCCTCTTGTATCTGTATGGTCCATCTAATTCTGAAGGTTTGGAAAATTTTCTGTTAATATTTCCCTGAAGAGTTTGTCCATTTCATTAGCCCAAATCTCACAACCTTCCTAAATTCCAGTGATTCTTAAATTTCATCTATTAATGTTGTCCCAGAGTTCTCATATAGTCTGATCACAGTTTCTCTCTCTCCCTCTTTCGAATACTGTCCGAATGTTTATTGCTGGCCACTGTGTCTTCCAGCTCTGAGATTCTGTCTTCAGTATGGACTACTCCGTTGGAGAGACTTTCAGCTGAACATTTTATTTGAATTATTGTGTCTTTCATTCATTTCCAATATTTCTGTTTGGTTCTTTTTCAATATTTCTATCTCCTTATTGAATTTCTCATTCATATTCTGTACTTTCTTTTTTTTTAATTTTTGTAGATGTAGATGGACAGCATGCCTTTATTTTATTTATGTTTGTATGTGGTGCTAAGGTTTGAACCCAGTGCCTCACACATACTAGCCAAGCACTCTGCCACTGAGCCACAGCCACAATCCCTGTACTGACTTTAACTCGGTGATTTTTCTCTGTTCCCTTGGAATTTATTGATCATTTTTATAATGATTCTTTGAATATCTTATCTGATATTTTCTCAACTTGGTCTCACTGAGTTGCTTAGACCTTGCTGTTGTTGAGACTGTCTTTGAACTCATGATCCTCCTGTCTCAGCCTCCTTAGCTGCTGGGATTACAGGTGTGTGCCACCGCACCTGGCTTGGCACAGTTTTTACTTGCTGTAGTGTCCTAGAGTAATCTACATTGAGACCCATTTGTAGGTGTGATATCCAAAGTCTTTGTTTATTTCTGTTTTTGCTATAGCTGTAGCATTGGCTATCTGTAGGTCAGACCTGGTGGCCCACCCCTAGACATTTGTACTTGGGGCCTGGTTGTCAGTTTGGGTTTGTCTCTTCTGTTTTTTTTTTTTTTTTAAGTATAGCTGAAGAACGAGTATCATTAATTTGTGTGTGAAGCAAGGTGCGCCGACTTCATTGAGTTCAGCAGAAGAGTTACTACCTTGTGAACTTGTGATATCCCTGTAGGTTTCAGTACTTCATAGAGTAGGGGTAAACAATCAATAGCAATAACTAATGCAAACAACATATGACATTAAACTAAATACTTGGTTCCTATCATAATATCTACAATGTTAATTGCCACAAAAAACAAATGGTAGGGGCAGCAGTTGCCAACAGCAAACACAGTAAAAACAGCAAAAACAGTAAGTAACCATTAACTATCTAGCATGAAAGCAAATAGCAGGTGTCAACTATAGTCATCCATAGGAACAGTATTAATGGTGGGGGCAGGAGTTATATAAATCAATTAGTGCTAAAAGTGGTAAGAATACAGTTAATTAACAGAAAAGAAAATGAGACAGAATGGTAGAAAAGAGTTTATAATTGCAGAAAGTGATAACAAAAATGCAGAAAACAGCATTTGATGGTTATAAGGAAGTAGAAAAAATACAAGTAACAAAGTGAAGGGTGAGCGAAAGAATAATAGAATTTGGCTATTACCATAAGAAGAGAGAGGTAAACAAGAGAAAGAGACAAATAAAAACAATAGAAAACAAAATCAAAATATACTAATCAAAAATCCTAATCCTCAAAAGACAAAGCAAAGAAAAATAATTAGTTTTAAAAATGCTAAAAACAAGGAAAAAACAAAAAACATGTAATATATATCTATTAACCAATCAGCACAGCAACACACACACAAAAATAAAAAAGAAAAAGAAAATAGATTCTTAATGAAAAATTAAGGAATCATTTCCACTGAGGTGGTCAAAAATAGTGGACAAGAATAGATGGTCACTGTGCCTTACTTTCTTTCCATTTCTTCTTCAGCTGTGTACTTAGAGTGAGAACAAGGATTGAACATTATTAACCCCTTCCTCTTTTTGTGGTGCTCACCAAGTTTCTACTTGGAGTGATATAAGACCATAGCTGTTTCAAATAATTCTCAGTTCCTCTTCTCCCAGTATGAGGTAGGATGAAAGGGATAGGATAAAAGGGATGGGAAGTATTGTCAGGTGGTGTTTTATCTACAGAGACCAGATGGATGCACTCCCAGGGTGAGTCTGCTGCAGAAATTTTTTTTTTTTTTGAACCAGGGATTGAACTCAGAGGCACTTAACCAATGAGCCCTATTTTGTGTTTTATTTTGAGACAGGGTCTCAACTGAGTTGCTTAGCACTTCATCATTGCTGAGGCTGATTTTGAACTTGCAATCCTCCTGCCTCAACCTCCGAGCCACTGGGCAAATTGTGGCAGCTGCAGTAAAACAGGCTTTAGATGCCAGAGACATTAATGAACAAGGGCAAATTGTGGCAGCTGCAGTAAAACAGGCTTTAGATGCCAGAGACATTAATGAACAAGGGCAAATTGTGGCAGCTGCAGTAAAACAGGCTTTAGATGCCAGAGACATTAATGAACAAGGGCAAATTGTGGCAGCTGCAGTAAAACAGGCTTTAGATGCCGGGCCAAGAACATGCTACAATTGTCAACAAGCAGGACATTTTAAAAGGAATTGCCCCATAGGAGGAGGGTTTAACAATACTAGGTATCAAAGGAATAGAATACCGGGTATTTGCCCACGATGCCGTAGAGGGAGACATTGGGCTAATGAATGCCGTTCTCAAACCACCATAGAGGGTACTCCATTATCAAAAAACGAGCAAGGACAAGGTTTTTATCCACAATATCGTGGACAAAGGCATCAGGCTCCGTTGCCAAAAAACGGACAGGGGGCCCCAATGCTCCGGGGCCCCAAACCACAAATATACGGAGCTCTGGAGGAACCCAGCAACCCCAGCAACCCCATCAGGGTAGTGCCCAGGGCATCAGATCCCTCGTCAGACAGACTAGAGGGAGCGCAGGGTTGGACATCTGCGCCTCCGTCAAATCAGTACTAACTCCAGAGATGGGAGTTCAAATCATTCCCACAGGGGTGAAAGGACCTCTTCCCAAAGGAACAGTAGGCTTATTATTGGGACGCAGCTCTTCTACTCTAAAAGGACTTTTGATAAGTCCTGGAGTAATTGATCCCGATTATGAAGGTGAAATAAAAATCATAGCCAGTTCTCCAAAAGGTATATCAGTAATGTCACCAGGAGATAGAATAGCACAGTTACTAATAATACCATGCCTACATGATAAATTTTCCAGTCATGCTGTAGAAAGAGGTTCCAAGGGATTAGGCTCCACAGGTGTAGATTGGGCTATGCTTTCTTTAAATTTAGATTCTCGCCCCATGCTAAAACTAAATATTCAAGGACATGAATTTAATGGGTTACTGGATACAGGTGCAGACCTTAGCATTATCTCTCGTCAAGAATGGCCAAAACATTGGCCATTACAACAAGCCACTCAAACGCTTCGAGGCCTAGGAGTGGCGAATAATCCCGATAAAAGTGCAATGGTATTAGATTGGAAGGATCCTGAAGGATGTGAAGGAACTATACAGCCATATGTATTGGAT
The DNA here is from genome assembly GCF_045843805.1 of Urocitellus parryii. Lineage (NCBI taxonomy): Eukaryota > Metazoa > Chordata > Mammalia > Rodentia > Sciuridae > Urocitellus > Urocitellus parryii. The sequence goes on along the minus strand of NC_135535.1, from coordinate 156,140,368 downwards.
CATCTTCCTATAAATTTATGGGGACGAGATGTCTTAGATCAATTAGGTTTAACATTAACAAATAATATCAATCAAAATGCACCCACTATTATGGCTAGACAAGGTTTTAGGAAAGGAAAAAGATTAGAAAAACAAGAACAAGGTATAGCAGCACCAATACAAATAAATCAAGGAACAGACAGACATGGGTTGGATTTTCACAAAGGGCCACTGAGACAATAAAAATTACCTGGAAATCAGAAAGACCAGTATGGGTTCCTCAGTGGCCCTTGACTAAAGAAAAGATACAAGTAGCCCATGATCTGGTCAAACAACAATTAGTGGAAGGACATATACAACCTTCTGTATCTCCCCATAATACTCCCATTTTTGTCATCAAAAAGAAATCTGGTAAATGGAGATTATTGCAAGATTTAAGAGCCATTAATAATGAAATGGTCATTATGGGACCTGCTCAATCGGGGATTCCTCAGTTGTCTGCTTTGCCAAAAACTTGGTATGTTTTAGTTATAGATATTAAAGATTGTTTTTTTTCAATTCCAATTCATCCTGAGGATAGTCCACGTTTTGCATTTACTATCCCTGCACTAAATCATGAAGGTCCTGATCAGAGATATGAATGGAAAGTACTCCCTCAAGGGATGGCTAACAGCCCAACTATGTGTCAAATTTATGTTAACAAAGTAATCCAGCCACTTAGAAATCAAAATCCTGAGCTACAAATATTTCACTATATGGATGACATATTATTAGCACACAAAGCTAAAAACACATTGCTAGAATGTTATGCCACACTTACAAACTTATTAAAAAATTATAATCTAGAGATAGCAATAGATAAAGTACAATTAAATTTTCCAATTAATTATTTGGGAGTTCTATTATCCTCAACCATGGTCCGTCCACCAAAAATTCAAATACGAGTAGATCAACTCAAATCACTTAATGACTTTCAAAAGTTATTAGGAGACATAAATTGGATAAGGCCTTATCTAGGTATTCCAACAGGAGAATTGGGACCTTTATTTGATATCCTAAAAGGTCCATCAGATCCAAATTCACCCCGAATGTTGACGCCTGAAGCAAGAAAGGCATTAAAAATCATTGAAACATATATGGAAAATATGCATTTGGATAGAATTGATATAAGTTTGCCTTTATTATTTATTGTACTATCAACAAAAAATATTCCTACAGGAGTATTTTGGCAAGAAGGTCCATTATTATGGATACATTTATCTTATTCTCCTAACACTATTCTTACTAGGTATCCTGAGGCTGTAGGACAATTAATACTCAAAGGAATAAAAACAGCAAAGGCAGTGTTTGGAATTTCTCCTAATAAAATTATTACTCCATATACTATGAATCAAATTGATGAATTAGCTAATGAGTTAAATACTTGGGCAATAATCATGTGCAAATCTAATGTTTCATTTGATAACCACTTACCATCTAATCCTTTATTGTCTTTTTGGTCATTGCATCCTGTAATTTTTCCAAAAATGACAAGAAAAACACCTATCATTGTTGAGAGCCACAGCCAAAGGGGCCCCAGCAAACTTCCAGCTGCCAGCAAACTTCCAGCTGCCGGCTGATGATTGGCTCACAGTGGCCCCAGCAACATCTAGCTGATTGGCTCCTCTGCGGTGATGTTCATTGGGCTGTTTCCCTGCCCTTCAAGCTGCCAGCTGATGATTGGCTCACAGTGGCCCCAGCAACATCTAGCTGATTGGCTCCTCTGCAGTCATGTTCATTGGGCTGTTTCCCTGCCCTTCAAGCTGCCAGCTGATGATTGGCTCACAGTGGCCCCAGCAACATCTAGCTGATTGGCTCCTCTGCGGTCATGTTCATTGGGCTGTTTCCCTGCCCTTCAGACTACGGAACTGCTCATTGGGGGACTTCTTTGGCTCCGCCCACGCGACCTAGCCAATCGGCCTCAAGAGCAGGAGGATTGGGGGAGGTGGTGGTTGGTGTGTGGGAGAGGCTTGTGGAAGCCGGTGGTGGCAGTTGGGCTCTGAGGGTTTTTCCTGAGGAGCTGTTTTGTTTGGCGTTTGTAGTTTTAAAAATAAAGTTTGTTTCTTTTGACAAGTGGCTCCTGAATTGTGCCCAGCCAGACTGCGGCATTATTTTTTTTTTTTATGAGCGCTCAATCATATATGATATATGGACATATGTACATTCAAACATATAACACAAAACACAAGTGTGCACACATAATATAATACATACAACACATAACATAATAGTAAAGGCCTTATAACTTTTTACAGGTGAAATCTCCATTGCAATGTTTAAAAACTCAATAGTCAAAAAAGAAAACAAATAGAACTGATCAGCAAAACATTAACCTAGGTCTGTATGAGCTCAAAAAACAAAATAGAACTTCATGATATGGGAAAGGGCAATAATAAAACAGATATTGAAAAAAGCATCCTGGTTCTGTCGCAGATGTAAGGATAGCCAAATTGGAGTTTTGGATATCAGCTATTATTGATTTGAGCCAAATCATCTTCTTTTTGGTCTGTAGAATTCGCTTTAGTTAATCTCTCTGGAATCCAAATTGGCCGCTGTTCTCCCTGTGGAAACACACAAACAGACCCCCGACTTGGTGCTGATAACGCCAAGGTCGCGGGTTCGTTCCCCGTACGGGCCACCAAATGCCGCAGTCTGGCTGGGCACAATTCAGGAGCCACTTGTCAAAAGAAACAAACTTTATTTTTAAAACTACAAACGCCAAACAAAACAGCTCCTCAGGAAAAACCCTCAGAGCCCAACTGCCACCACCGGCTTCCACAAGCCTCTCCCACACACCAACCACCACCTCCCCCAATCCTCCTGCTCTTGAGGCCGATTGGCTAGGTCGCGTGGGCGGAGCCAAAGAAGTCCCCCAATGAGCAGTTCCGTAGTCTGAAGGGCAGGGAAACAGCCCAATGAACATGACCGCAGAGGAGCCAATCAGCTAGATGTTGCTGGGGCCACTGTGAGCCAATCATCAGCTGGCAGCTTGAAGGGCAGGGAAACAGCCCAATGAACATGACTGCAGAGGAGCCAATCAGCTAGATGTTGCTGGGGCCACTGTGAGCCAATCATCAGCTGGCAGCTTGAAGGGCAGGGAAACAGCCCAATGAACATCACCGCAGAGGAGCCAATCAGCTAGATGTTGCTGGGGCCACTGTGAGCCAATCATCAGCCGGCAGCTGGAAGTTTGCTGGCAGCTGGAAGTTTGCTGGGGCCCCTTTGGCTGTGGCTCTCAACAGTGCGCCACAATGCCTTGCTCTGCTGCAGAATTCTATGAGGGGAATTCTGTGGTGGGGCTTAGGTCTAATCAGGCCTCAGGTGTTTTGTTGGGTGGTGTCTGCTCTGGAGAGATGTGATCAACATATCCCTAGGGCTTGGTGATTGCTGATATCTGCTGGGAGTCTGGATCTCTGGAGCCTCCCAAGGATTCTTCTCCTAGAGTATGAGCACCAGTCTTTCAACCCTTTCCCAGGCTTAGTTCCTGAGTGTATTCACACCTACCTGTTCAAATTCCTGACCCTGTTTCAGCTGGTTGTGTTATCTGCCAGACTCAAAGCGAAGCAAATTGGGCTTCCTTTGCTTTTCCAACTTGAATCTTCCTGGGCAATACATTATCTGTACCTGTTTTGTTTCTGTTCTGTGAGGTACACCCCAGGCCACACAATAGGTGCTTGCCAGGACAGTATAGGCATGTTTGCTAAGATCTTCCGGTTTCCACAGCAGCAGCTGCAGTATGGCTGCTGCAGGATGGCTCTTGCCTCAGCTCTCCATGTCCATTTGGGAAACACTGGGCACTTTTTAACCACCAGTACATGGTGCAGCCTCTGAATCCACTAAGGGCAGACTGCCTTTCTGATATCAGGTTTCTCCGTACTGTTACTGTTCTCTCTGTGCTGAAGCAGCATAGCTACTGCTACCGCTGCTGCTGGCTAATGTGATTTTTCTTCTTTGTTTAAAGTACCCAAATTTCTGAGTCTCTTAAGACACTGTGTCCCATATTGAGTTTTAGTGAAATCCTGCATTCACCCTCCTCTCTGAGAAGCAGTACTCCTTCTGCTTGAATCCTGAGCCACAGAGCAATGAGGAATGCAACTTTCCTCTAGCCCCTACCTTCGACAGTCCACCATTGGGTTTTCTTTTGACTTTCCTTATTTTGGGTAGTTTTTCCTCCTTCCCAGTTTGTCAGGTTTTTGTTGTTTTGTTTATTTTATTGTTTAAGTTTGTCAAGTGCTCTTTCTGTAGCTATTTGAATTATAATGTGTTGTTTTTCTCCTTCATTCTGTTAATAAGGTATACCACATTGTTTTTCTCCATTTTGAACCATCCTTGCATTCTAGGAGTAAATCTTGTTTGGTCATGGTGTATAATCGTCTTAATGTGCTGGTGTTTTTTATTGAAGATTTTATTGTACTTTATTGAAGGTTTTGTTTGTCTTCTGCAGTACTAGGGATTGAACACAGGAGATCCCCTGCCCTTTGTATTTTTTATCTTAAGACAGGATATCACTTTTTTGCTGAGGCTGTCTTAGAACTTGAAAGTCGCCTGCATCATCTCTCACATCGCTGGAGTTACAGACGTTCACCACTGTTCCAAACTATTGAGTTAACAAGGAATAATGATCTATAGTTTTCTTGTAGTCTTTGGCTTTGTTATGAGGACGGTGCTGACCTCATTGAATTAGTTAGGAGATGTTTGGAGAAATCTGAGAAGGATCCCCCCCCCCCAAAATATCCAATCTCAGATGCTCTGTTTAAGCAACAAAAAAAACATTCTCAGACATTCATAATAACCCTTTCTGTCACATTACTTTTTTTTTTTTTTAGTTTATATTTTTTTCTGTTAACAGAGCCTTCCTTGCCCCTTTCCTGTGATGTTAGGGATCCTGCTGAAGGCCTTGTATATGCCAGGCATGTGCTACTGAGCCACGCCTCAAGCCCTGTCCTGGTCTCTTTGGGTTATTTGCATGAAATATTTTTTCTAGCCTTTTCATTTTCAGTTAGTTTATGTTTCAGATCTAAAATGAGTATCTTGAAGAGAATGTGTATAGCCACATGTAACAGCAATGTTCTAGTCTTAATGGTCCACATGTATGATATAGTCCAAAAGATTATGATAGAACTAAAAAAATTGCTTTGTCACCTGTAACAGTATAGCCATCAAGACATGAAGCATAATAAATTATTCCTGTGTTTGTGGTGATACTTGTGTAAACAAATCTGTTGCACTGCCAGTCATATAGAAATATAGCACATACAATTATGTATAGTATGTAAGACTATACAACTATGTGGCTTATGTATTTACTATGAGTTCTATAGTATAGTGTGCTCCTATTATTTATTAAGTAAAAATATTTAATGAAAAAAACTATGCCATGTTACTCTAGCAGGAGCCTCATACATCTCATGTTTACTGAACCTCTTGGTTTTGTCATCTTTCTATTGTGCTTGATTTAATTTTTGTTCGTTATGACTCCTATGTGTACAAAATCCACTGCAACTATTGAATGAATGACCTGGAAAAAAATATAAGTAAGGACTACAAAAATGGAAATTCAGTGATGGCTCTTCCTTGTAGTCAGACATAACCAATTCCATCATAACTATGATTTTTGAAGAACAGGGACAAAGTGATAGCAGTGGGATATTAAGTGAAATCATGCAGGTACAGAAAGACAAATTGTACATGCTCTCATATGAAAACTAAAAATGTTGACCTTATAGAGGACTAGAATAGTGGTTACTAGAGGCTAGGAAGGGTAGAGGTAAGGGGAAGTAGGAAAGAGTTGATAAATGAGGGGGGTGGAAACATACAATTAGGAAGTTTAAGTCTTGTATTCTTTAACATAGTGAGGTGATTAGTGATTAATTTATTATATATTTCAAGAAACTGTTTTGTGAATGCTTACAATACAGAAATAATAAATGGTTGAGATGATAGATATACTCATTTCCATGTTTAATGTATTTAATGTGTTGTATGTATGTGTCAAAATAGCATACTGTACCCAATCACTACATATGATCATTATGTGTCTGTTTAAAAAAAGAATAAAGGACTAGAAGTTGTTAAGGATCTGCTTCATTAAACACAAAAAGATTAATAGAAATTTAAAAAGTGTATGTATTTGTGATTGGAGAAACATCTAATGACCTGGATTGAAGACCAAACACAGAAGCATAACTCTCTCAGCACCATGAGGATCATGAGTGAAGCAAAGTTTGTTTGTATTACTGAAAGAAAAGGCTAGACCTGACTATAATAAATTTATTTCTAGCTCTGTGTGGTTTACATTATTCAATCATCATTATTTATTACGTCACGTGAAAGTAGTTAAGTGTGAGTGCTGATGTGAAGGCAGCTGAAGAATTTTTTGCAACTCTAGATAATTTGGTTATACAAGAAAATTACAATCCTGTACCTTTCCTTGGGTGTGTAATTGTGACTTATATCCCTCCATATATGTGGTTGCTTTTGAATGTCCTAGACCTCCCAACAGGGGAAGAAGGAAAAAAGTGAAGGAAGGATAAAAGGGGTGAGGGGAAGAAGAAAGAAAAGAAAAGACTGCACCAGCCTTATAAGTCTTCAGCCAGAATGAGAAGGGTACAACAATAGCTATCTACCTTTCTGCATCTTGGCAGTCAGAAATGATAATAAGTGATCAAAACTCTATTCCCAGTATCTGGATAAGGTCCTTATTGCCCACCCAGGCACCTGTAAGCTATTCCTGGAACATGTTCATTGATGTGTGATGCAGAGAAGCCAGATGAGTAGCTACTGCTGTGCTGAGAGCTGAGATTTCCTTGAATTAGCTACAATTTTCCATCTAACCCATCTCCAAGAAGTTGCAAGCTTCGAATAGGCTAAATAATTCAAAAATGGGTATATCAGATAGACTCTGCCAGTGTAATTGTTACGTAGGTGGGAAAACAGATTCTTGGTGTGTCCTAGGCTATCATTTTCTTAGAATTCTCCTGTCTAGCTACAGTTTTGAAAATCCTTCACCCTCCTGCTCTATCATGCCACTGTTGCCATAAATTAAGTACTGTATGTACTTGCAACTTGAATACCATCCCCTTACTAAACTCCTACTAATAACTTATTTATGTATATAATCATATCTGTTAATCAGTTTGGTTGTTTCTTTCCGTTTTTTTTACTTAACATTTATATAATTGTCTTGCCTTAATGTGTTGGTTGGGACACTAGTATAATGTTAACTAGAAGTTCTGAAGATAAAAGAAACATCATGTCCTGTTTCTTTGTGGGAAAGCTTCCAGTATTTCACAATTGTTTGTTACAAGATTTTTGTAGATAACCTTTATCAGATTAAGAAACTTTCCTTTATTACTACTTTTTATTGTGAACAGATGCTAAGTTCTCAGCTTATTTCAGGATGATTATGATTTTTCCCTTTTAATCTGTTAAATTTCTATAAATTATGGCAAATTATGTTAATGAAATTTTCTAGTAAACAGCTTTGTTTTTCTGGAGTAACTGATTTGGTTATCAAGTTTAGTCTGACAAATTGAGAAATGTATCCTTATTTTCTATTTTTTAAAAGTAAAACCAAAAGGTTGGTAGAACTTGTCATTAAAGCCAGCTGGGCTTGACATTTTTGTTTTTAAAAATATAAAGACATTCTTTTATTTCTTTGGCTTCAAAGGTTGCTTTTGTTATTTCTTCTTAAGTCAGTTATTTGGAAGTAGTGTTTTTTTCTAAGAATTTTAACTTTTTAGTTAAATTTTAAGCTCACTAAACATTTTATGTCTGAGCTGGGTACAGAGAGGCACATGCCTATAATCCTAGTGACTTGGGAGACTGAGGCAGGAGGATTACAAGTTCAAGACCAACCTCAGCTACTTAGCAAGGCTCTCAGCAATTTATGAGACCCTGTCTAAAAAAATAAAAAGGGCTACATAACAGTTACACTGGCAGAGTCTATCTGATATACCCATTTTTGAATTATGTGGCTCAGTGGTAAAGTGCCTCTGGATTAAATCCTCAGTACCAAAACCAGCAAAATAAAAAGGTAGGATATATTTTGGGAAGAGCCAACATTTGTTTAATTCTGCTCTAGAAGAATAGGAATGACTAAGTGAAAGACTACAGAAATAATGGTTGAGAATTTTCCAGACCTGACTAAAGACATAAAACCCAAGACCATAAGGCCTACTTAACAATATTTAACTTATTTGTAAACATAGTTAAAATATCAGAGTTGTACAGATTCGTGAAGAGTACATTGGTTTTCATTCTGTAGTTTCTTAAGTTTGTTTTGACCATAGTACCTCCATAGGGGTCTGGAGTAATAAATATATTGATGGGTTTCCTTAGAAGAAGGAAACATTATTGCTGTTGTGATGGATGCCAGATTACTTGCTTAGTTCTTAGCCTAAAACTTTTTTTGAGTGGTGCCCAAAGACAAACAGGGAAAGTGGAGGAAGGACCTCCTTGGACATCTTAGTTGGATGCTACTCCTGTGCCGAATCATCTGTTGTAAGGGATTTTAGTATAAACCTTTGAACATTTAAAATTTGAATATTTTAAACTTGAGCATTTTCTGAACCATGCTTCTGCAACCTACCTGTGTGATACTGAATTGATTTGTTATAGATTAAGGTTGTTGATATTGTACAAAAGTTTTATAACAATTGTTTTTATTTATTTTTGAAGAGAAAAATTAATTTCAGTTATTATATTTTTCTTAATGTAAATTGTTTGGAATGTAATACTAAGTCTGAGGTTTTCTATCATTTTAGGCAGCATACTTCTGCTTTTGTCCCTTCATCGGGACGAATTTATTCTTTTGGTCTTGGTGGTAATGGGCAGCTGGGAACTGGTTCAACAAGCAACAGGAAAAGTCCTTTCACTGTAAAAGGAAATTGGTTTCCATATAATGGGCAATGTTCGCTAGATAGTGGTAAGTAATATATTACAGCTGTGTTACACATACTAAGGTTTTCAATAAAATGTTGTTCTTAAGTGATGAAGCTTTTTATGTTTTTAAGTTAAAATAGCAAGTTTAAGAACAATGCATATGGTTGCTTAATTTGTTTATTATATATAGTTAAGGAAATTCTTGATAAAGTAAAAGTGGTTTCTAGAAGGTGGGTCATATAAGAACTAAGTGGTGGCTAGAAATCAATGAGACGGAGTTTTTGTTTTTAAATTGGTAAAGTTAAAAATAACTAAACTAACCAACTTAACCATTTTTAAGTTCAACAGTATACAATTACTAAATACATTAATATTTTATATAATCGTTCTCCAGGACTCTTCATCTTGTAGAATTAAAGCTCTGTGTCCATTAAACACCAGCTCTTTATTACACCCCCACCACTATCATTGTGCTTTCTTTCTCTGAATTAGATTTGACTCTTAATGGAATGGAATCATATGGTATTGTTTTTTTCTAACTGGTTTACTTAGCATAATGTTATCAAGGTTCATCCATGTTGTAGCATGTGTCAGAATTTTTTATTTTTGAAGACTTAATGTTCCATTTTATGTTTATATCACATCTAATTTTACTTATAGGCTTTACTTATTTCCACCATTTAGGCTATTGTGAATAATACTGTTGTGAACATGGGTGTACAAATATCTGAGATTCTGCTTTTAATTATTTTGGGTGTACACAGGAATTTAAATTGTATATCAGAAACTAATTTTTTAAAGTTTAAAGTATATAAGTCTACCTATTCAAGATAGTAAATTTTTAATTTTCTTTTTATTCCCTTTTTGTTTTAGCCAAATGTGTATTTCTTTATTTTTATTTCTCTTTTTGCAGTAGATCTGGGTTTTCTTATTGACATATAATATGAAATATTAGAAATATTTGATGCTATTTTTGCATTCATTTGGTTACATGCTATAATGAAGATGTACTTCCTTTTTATGTTTTCTTTACCATCCTAAATTGTTGAACCCAGTGTCCCACGAATGTGAGGCAAGCACTCTACCACTGAGCCACAACCCCAGCCCTCTTTTAAAGATCTTAATAATCAGATATGGTCACACTCTGAGGTATTGGGAGTTAGGATTTTAGATGTGAACTTTTTTTTTTTTTTTTTTTTTTTTTTTTTTAACCAGGGATCAAACACTGAGCCACATCCCTAGCTCTATTTTGTATTTTATTTAGAGACAGGGTCTCACAGAGTTGCTTAGTGCCTCGCCTTTGCTGAGGCTGGCTTTGAACTCGTGATCCTCCCTCCTCAGCCTTCCAAATGGCTGGGATTACAGGCATGTGCCACCATGCCCACTAGATGTGAACTTTTTGTGGAGACAATTCAGCACATCACAGGAAGGCAAAAATCAGTGTGAGAGGAAATTTGCACATTTCATTAAGATACATACAACCACAGTCCATTTGCTGTACAGGGGCAGAGAGATAAGGAAAGTACTGGGAGATGAGATTGTTTAAATTACGTAATGTCATGTATGAATATGGAATAATGATCCCACTATTATGTGTAATTATAATGCCCCTATTAAAAATAAATTAAAAACTTAATGGAAAAAAATGGTTTTAGATTTAGAAATCAAATTCCAGTTAAAACTTTCAAAGTAGATGGGCAGACCTGAAGTAGGTGAAATGATTTTTACCTTTACAAAATTTCTTGTTTTTCTTTTGTTTCCTGTCTTATTTCATATTCTCTTTCTTTCTTGAAACAATAGTAATTAAATGGTTTTGCAAAAAAACAGTTAATAACTGAAGTATGAATTATAAAGGAAAAAATAATCATGGGTACTTAAAAAATTGTACTTGCTTACCTTTTTTACTAAAGTGACAATAAAATGGTTCAAAAAATACATAATATGGTTGAAAGTAATTTTAGCACTCTCATAAGTGAAAAACTTTGTTGTTTTCCTCCTTAAATAGTGAAAAGCAACATGAAGCATAGGAAATTATTCTAGTAAGACAGAATATGTGCTACCTAGAAGATTCCACAAAAGTGTACAACAACATTTTATAGGCATGTATCGGTAAAAAAACAAAACAAAACAAAAAACAGACTTCATGAAATTTGCTAAAATTTTAAACCATTTTAAAATCTTAGAGTCACATATAAACTCTAAGGCAAATAAAATCCAGTTACCTAATTGTGTTTTTAAACTTTTATGTTCTAGAAAAAAGTGATACTTTGGCTTTGTGAGTGTTCATGAGGCCAAAATAGTCTCTGTATTTTTAAGTTTTCTGGTTGTAGATGTATACAATGCCTTTGGTGCTGAGGATCGAACTTAGTGTCTTACATGTGCCAGGCAAGTGCTCCACACTGAGTCACAACCCCAGCCCCAAAGATGTTTTTTATGTTAACATGTAGTGAATTCATTATTGATGATCTTCAAATAAATCAGTATTAAAATTTTTTTTAAGTTGCAATATGTTTAAGTATTAATGGTTTCAGCTTACATAAATAAAAGCCATTTGGGATACTGAATTAAGTCCTAAGGGAGTAGGTTGTTTCAGAGACCATCAAAATGCCCCCTTTTCTTTTTAAAAAATTTCTGCAGTACTGGAGATTGAAACTGGGTACTCTACCACTGAGGTGTACCTCAACCTTTTTGGTTTTTTTGAGACAGGGTGCCTCTGAGTTGCCCAGACTGGGCTTGAACTTGTGAACCTCTTGTGTCATTGGAATTACAGGCATGTGTCACAGTGCCTGACCAAAGCTGTTCTCTTTTTGGGCTTGAGGTGTTGCTCATTGGAGCACATTCTAAGATTACATGAGGCCCTGGATTTGATTCCTAGCTCTTCAAAGAAAAAAAGAACTGTTTGTTTGTTTGTTTCAAAAGTTTATAGTTTTCTCTGATAGTAAATTTTGAAAAGTGTAAGGAGAGAATGAATTAGCCCTTCTAAATGTGGCATCATATACTATAAAACTAAGAGTTAAATCAGATTATTGGTACACATGTAGACATTCAGTGAATCCTTGTATATGTGTTATATGTTGGACTTATTTCAAGTTCAAACTCCAGTTCAATGGCTGTTTGGAGTAAGTGTCAAACAACAGTTTGGGGATAGAGGTAAAGTGCCATAATTGTTTAGATTGTGTGTTGTAGTGGAGGGAGGAAATGCCTTTTCATTAAGACAAGGCATCACTAAATTTAGAAAATGAGGAAAAATTACTCAATACATGAAAATAGCAGGGACAGAAAAGTCAAGTCAGGTCCTAATCTCACAGTTTACATTAAAATATATTTGGGCTGGGGTTGTGGCTGAGAGGTAAAAGTGCTCACCTGGCATGTGCAAGGTCCAGGGTTCGATCCTTAGCACCACATACAAATAAATAAATAAAATAAAGGTATTGTGTCCAACTACCACTAAAAAATATTAAAAAATAAATATAATATAATCAAGAGTAAAGTTCTTTTGTTGTTTTGTGGAACCCAGGGGCTTTCATTAGCCATCAGTACCATTGTACCATCAATAGCTACCATTGAACTACATCTCCAGTTCTTTTTCATTTTTTATTTTGAGATTGGATCTGACAAAGTTACTGAGGTTGGCTTTAAAGTTGGGGTCATCCTGCCTCAGTATGGGTATATTAGTTTGTTTTTGCACCTCTGTGAACGAAAGAACCTAACAGGAACAACTTAGAGGAGGGAACATTTTTTTGGAGCTCACCATTTCAGAGGTCTCAGTCCATAGACAGCCAAAGATAGCAAGGCTGAAGAGCAGGTTGGAGAAAAACACCTCATAGTGGCTTTGGGGACAGAGGAAAGGAGGGGAAGAGAGAAAGGGGAAAGGGCCAGGTCACAGGGAAGATGGATCTTTCCAGGGCATTCCCCCAGTAACCCATCTCTTTCATCTCCTCCCTACTTGCCTACAGTTATCAACCAGTCAGTCCCATTCAAACTAGGATGGACTGATTATGTTACAGCTCTTAAATTCCAGTCATTTCAACTTTAAACATTACTACATTAACAAAGGAGCTTTTAGAAAAAAAAGTTTGTAATAATTACAACCTAAGGTTAGTATCGTAAATATCAAAAGTGTTTTTTCATGTTGATGAGGAAGACATTGAAATATTCAGCAGATAAATAAGACATTAATAAGATACCCAATAGATAAAGGAAATTAATGTTAATAAAAAATACAGAAATTTATTACCTCTTTAGTATCAAAGAAATGCAAATTTAAAAAACAAATGGATAGTTAATAAATGCACATGATTGTGTACTAACATTCCCTTTCCTATTACAGGGTTACTGTATAGTAGATTGGGGGAAGCTAATTGTCCAGCTAAAATATGAAGAAATAATGGAGCCTATATTACCATTTTAAACGCACAATGAATTAATGTTCTAAGCATTGAGCACGAGTGCTTCCAGGAATCACAAAAAAAGGAACTGAACCAGACATTGTGTTTCCTGATGGAAGAATACCCCCAAACCCCCAGTATAGTAGTTTTACTGAAATAAGGTGTGATTGAAGCCTTTTTTTTTTTTTTTTAGAGAGAGGGAGAGAGAGAGAGAATTTTTTTTTTAATATTTATTTTTTAGTTTTCGACTGACACAACATCTTTGTTTGTATGTGATGCTGAGGATCAAACCCGGGCTGCACGCATGCCAGGCGAGTGTGCTACCGCTTGAGCCACATCCCCCAGTAATATTGGGAGAAACCATAAATATAGTCAGCAAATCCAATCTCCAGCAAGTTGTACATGATAAATGACTAGATTTCTCAGACTTTTTGGAGTAACAGTTGGAAGGAAATTAAGGAAACTAATTTCTAGTGCCTAACCTAGCTCCTATCCCGTTCATGTATTCTAGATTAGTTATCCATCTTCTAGGGAATTTTTAGTGGGCAGAATCACTTAGGGACAAATAAGCAACATATTAATAAATCTTTTTGGGAAAGGAACAATTTCATGTATACTTGTGAGAATGATGTGATTTTTTTAAATTAAACAATCAGCTTAATCTGTTCTTGAAATATATTTTGGTCATAGGGCATTCTTGTGACTTGTGAAAACTTTTTTATTAATGTTTTGAACTCTGAAGCTTTTATTACTATGTGCTAAGCTAGATGAAATTTATTTTATATTGTTTATTCATATTGCCAAATATTCACTTAGTTATTTTACAAATGAAACACTTTACTTGATAGTAGGGAATAATAAAGAAACTTAAGATGTGGTCCTTGAAGAGAATTTGTAATTCTGTGTAGCAGGTATGGTAACTAATAATATAAGGTGAAGAAATAGAAAACTAAAGAGATGGAGGTCATGTATTATATTTAGAAATAACTAGCTTTAATTTATAGTAGCTGTGTGTCATCTTTTAAGCAGATAAATTGAAAGAGGAACTGATTTTGCATTATGAAGTATTCACTCAAGTTTTAATTTTTACTATGTGTATATATGTGTGTGTGTACACAGCGCGCACACACACACACACACACACACATAGATAGATTTTCTAGTTGTCAATGGACCTTTATTTTTTATTATGTATATGTGGTGCTGAGAATCGAACCCAATACCTCACACATGCTAGGCAAACACTCTACTACTGAGCCACAACCCCAGCTGAGTATCCTTTGTTTAATTTTAAGCTATCTTGCAGCTTTCATTCTGTTTTTATATTATCTTTAGTTTAAATTGAAATGTAATGAGGTAGACTAATTCTTGCATGTATGCCAGAAGGATGAATTGTAAACTTATTAAATGCTGCTTATGCTTGTGGAATCATTAAACATTCATCCTTTGGTCTGTCTCATCTTCAGAGCAATCAGAATATTTCATGAGTGGGAGGTCTAATTAAATTAGATGAGTATGACAAATTCAGTAGTAATGTGATGTTCTGGAAAATATGTTGTGTTTTGGATTCTAATTTTTACATTTTATTTGTATTATAGATTCTGAAGAATATTTCTGTGTAAAAAGAATTTTCTCAGGTGGAGATCAAAGCTTTTCACATTACTCTAGTCCCCAGGTAATAATAGTCATGTAAATTATTTAACTACATAATTAAAAAAAATTTTTTTTCATTTGTTCTTCTTAGTTATACATGACAGTAGAATATATTTTGACATACTATACATACACAGAGTTGTATATGATGTGGAGTTAACATTGGTTGTATATTTATATAGAAGAACATAGGAATGTAATGTCCAATTTATTCATATGAATGTAATGTCCAATTTATTCTAATGTCTTTCCTATTCTCATCCCCTCTCCCTTCCCTTCATTCCCTTTTGTCTAATCCAGTGAACTTCTGTTCTCCCTTTCCCTCTTGTTGTGTGTTAGCATTCACATATGAGATCATTTGGGATTTGTTTTTTTGGGGATTGGCTTATTTCACTTGGCATGATAGTCTCCAGTTCCATCCATTTACCAGCAAATGCCAAAATTTCATTCTTTTATGGCTGTAGCTCAATAATTTCGAGGAAGTTTTAAAACACTTTATGTTCTTTACATGTTACAGAGTAATTGCTTTAATTTTTATCCAAGTCTACAAAATTTATATTTTTATCTATAAGCTAAATTTTTTGTTTCATGTGTTTACTGGAGATTAACTTTTGTTAAAAAAAATATAATAGGAGGTTCTTAGATTTGAATTATAGATAACACCCCTTCCCTTTGACTAATCTCCTTAATTTTATAATTTAGACTTGTGGGCCACCAGATGACTTCAGATGTCCAGATCCTTCAAAGCAGATCTGGACAGTGAATGAAGCCCTGATTCAAAAATGGCTAAGCTATCCCTCTGGAAGGTTTCCTGTGGAGATAGCCAAGTAAGGAAAGCATATTACCTACACAAAGACAAACGCAACTTCTCAACCTTGTGGTAGAGTAACCTTTACTGGGAATTTTCATTTCAGTTTTAATTTCATTGAAGTTCACTCACTGCATGGTTTATATGTATAAAAATTTAAATATTTATAATTTTCATAATGAGTATTTTTTTAAGAATTTAAACTTTGTTTATTGTTTATTTGTTTTTTTATGTGGTGCTGAAGATTGAACTCGGGGCCTCACCCATCCCTAGGCAAGCACTCTACTACTGAGCTACAACCACAGCCCATAATGAATCTTTTTAAAGATCTCATTTAAATTTGTACAAGTTTCAATTCTACCGTAGATATGTTAAATGATAAACTGTGGAATTAGCTATTTTGGGATTTGAAATATGTCCCCTTTGACGACATAATAATCACTCTTAATTTTTATACTCTCTGAAAGACTTGAATACTCCTTTTTTCTTGAATATTGTGCTTATAAATTAATTTGTCTAGTAGCGGTCAATGACAGACCTCTGTTATTTGGTCAGTGTACTGCCCTGGTCCCATGAGATTATAATGGAGCTAAAAAATTTCTGTTGTCTAGTGACATTGTAGCTGTCATAACACAATGCATCACTTGTGTTTGTGGTGATGTTGGTGTAAACACTGCATTGCCAGTTACGTACAAGTATAGCACATTTACTTATGTACAGTGGATAATAACTTGATAATAAATGACTGTTATTAGTGTATATGTTTACTATACTGTGCCTTTTATTGTTACTTTAGAGTTTACAGTACAACACTATGTTATGCTACATTGTCAGCAGTTTCATACATCTTGTATTTGCTGAGTATCTAGAGTGCATCACTCTTTCTTGTGCTTTATTTAATCTTGAGTGGTTTTGTCAATCATAGTCCTAAGAGCAATAGGCTATGGATATACACTATATAGCCTAGGTATGTAGTAGGCTATGATGAATTGTTGAATGCCCCATTTCTCAGAACATGCCCTTTTGTTAAATGATGTATGACTATTTAAGCTGTTTTGTTATTTTAGATGTCTAAAAATTTTCTGAAAATCCCAGTGTAGGCCTGAAAAATAGCACCCACGGTTACCAAATATCCAGGGTTATCCAGTGACCAAGATTATCATTATACCATGTAGAATTTTACAAATTAAATGTGCATGCTTAAAAAAAACACTTAAGAACATTGGCCAGGGACAGTGGCATATACCTTCAATTCAAGCTACTCTGGAGGATAAGGCAGGAGGATTGTAAACTTGAGGCCAGCAGGGAAGTTCAGGGAGATCCTATATCAAAAGAACTAGGGAGTGGAATTCATGCTTAGCACAGGTGAGGCCCTGGGTTCAAACCCCAGTTTTGCAAAAAATAATGTAAGAATATCATATTTGTTTGATAAATTAGAAGATGAAAAGCACATTTGAGAAAATTAGGGCATACGATTATACCTTTTCAAACATTACATAATCTTCAGTAAGTTACATAATTCTGATTCATTTTAATTGGGTGTTGTTTAGAGGAGTACTCTGTACCGTTAAATATTAGATTGACTGTTCATTTTCATTTCTGTAAAAAATGACAAACAAAAATCATTTTTTGTGACTTTTAAAAAAAATTTCTTTTTAGTGAGATAGATGGAACATTTTCTTCATCTGGTTGCCTAAATGGAAGTTTTCTAGCTGTTAGGTAAGTGGCAATTCCTTAGTTTGCTGAAACTTTTTAAATTCTTTGTATTAAATATATATTATGGTGAATGATGTTAAAAAAGTTTTTTTTTTATTGTCATTTTTTTCTTCTTTAGCAATGATGATCACTATAGAACAGGTACCAGGTTTCCAGGGGTTGATATGAATGCTGCTAGGCTTTTGTTCCACAAACTTATACAACCTGATCATCCTCAGATATCTCAACAGGTTTGTTATTAAAGTATTTCATTTTTATAATATTTAGCTGAGGTTTTGATTCCATGTTATTTTATGTGTTGTAACCTAATTAACTTCACTGTTTCATGGACTCCTTATGATGTCCTTCATGTAATTTTATTACATGCACTAATAGAAAAATTCAAATTGGACTTCATTTTATAGCATTTGTAATTTCGCTGTGAGAGATCTGTGTATCTTTCCAAATGTTAATAGATTCTGAATTAATATCATTGTTTTGGTTGAGTCTGTTTATGATTATAGAGGTAGAATATTTATTATACTTTCACACAAGATTTTTAAAGTTATCTTGGCAGTGCTTAGGCATTAATTTTCATTGTGCTCCATGGTACATTTATTGTATGATATTGTCTTATCTTTTTATTTCTTCACCTTTTCATGTTTGCTATAATACCATTTTTTTAAGTGAATTCATTTTAAATGAAGTAGGTTTTACTTTTTGTCAAAATATAGGTGGCAGCTAGTTTGGAAAAGAATCTTATACCTAAACTGACTAGCTCATTACCTGATGTTGAAGCATTGAGGTTTTATCTTACTCTACCAGAATGTCCTCTGATGAGTGATTCCAACAATTTCACAACAATAGCAATTCCCTTTGGTACAGCTCTTGTGAACCTAGAAAAGGCACCACTGAAAGTACTCGGTAAGAATTTCAGTATTTTTTCTTTTGAAACCTTTTCTCTTTAAATGAAAAATGCTGATAAGTTCTTTTTGCTGTTTGACATTTTGCTACCTTTCTTTTTTGACATAGTTCTACAGGGAAAAATAAAGCTATTTTTCCTTTTGTCGATTTTTTTTCCTAGTCATTTGCTTCTAATTGTTGGAGTTGCTGAAAGCAAAACTTGATAGATACAGAATTTTAATTAAACATAACAGCAGAATTGGTATCAAGAAAGAAAAATTGTTATCTTTATTTCTCTCCCTCATTGCCTTGAGAGTGATCTTGCTATTAAAGAAGTAAACGAGGAAGAAACAATTAAAACTGAATAAACATGGGTTTTATATCATCCTTGAACCCTGATGGTCAACCCTTTGCCTCATGTTTTCTTTGCTTGCTGATTTCCTAATGTTTGATTTTATTTTTCTGCTTGTAGACAAGATTTTATTCCTCATCTAATCTAGCAGTTCTGTCTCTATTTGCTGTTTTTTTTTTTTTTTTGGCCTAACCTTTTCTCACTTTAATCTTTCTAAATTATATGGATTTCATTTCTGACTCCTAATCTTTATAGTTTGCTTGCTACATTTAATCCATTGCTTTCCTTTCTGATAGTATTTGCTAAATATATGGAGTGGAAATAAATGAGTAATAAGTACAAGAGCTTTTAAGATGGCGGGTGAGCAGAGGAAGCAACAAGCAAGGGATGGAATACTGGAATCTGAGGAAATTAGGTAGTAATAGAAGAGTGAAGCAGGAATTCATATTATTTCCCTATTTCAGAAGATTTCTTTTTCCCTACTTGATTCATGAGATTGTAATATTTATAGTTAGGAACAACAAATTGTGAATGTGGAAAACGACATACATGTTACAACTTTACATTATTAAGTTTCCAGGAGTTTCTTGCATTGTAAAATTGGTGCTATACAACATTTCAGCTTTATAGTAAGCTGAGAGAGAAAATGTGGAAAGATCCATAAATATTAGAGCAAAATCATTTTAAACATCAAAATTCTGATAATAAAAACACTGTAATAACTGGTTTTAATATTAGTTACAGATATATGGTGGATTTTAAAACATAATGTAGGAAACCAATAGTGTAAATTCATAGGCTTTTTATACTTTATTTTTTCTTTGAGCACTTTTATGGACAGTATATTTTAACTTGGTGGTGTTTGGGTTGGGGGGTGTTGGACACTGTAGACATGTTATATAAAATATTGCTATGTGCACCTTCTTGGAATTTTCAAAGGGTTAAAGAATCCCTGCTTTAGAAGAAAGTCAGTATGGTTTTGAAAATTGTGAATTTTTTTATTCATTTTATTTGCATGTTCACCCTTTAATAACAGAAAACTGGTGGTCAATACTTGAACCTCCACTATTCTTCAAGATAGTAGAACTTTTTAAGGAAGTTGTGGTACATCTTTTGAAACTCTACAAGATCGGCATTCCCCCTTCTGAAAGAAGAATTTTCAACAGTTTTCTTCATACTGCATTAAAGGTTTTAGAAATATTACATAGGGTATGTCCAATAGTTCCTTTATTTTTCTCTTTTCCCATTCCTACTAACAGATTGATAATGTTCATTTTAACATTAATATATTACATATTTAGATTGGCATAAAATATAAAAATTTGGAAACATTTGTAGTTTGTTTTAAATGAAATAGTATATCTGTACTTCAGAGTTTTGGTCTTACTTCAATAGGCATTTATAAATAACTTGTTTATAGTTGGGCAGAACAATAGCATACTAATGAATTAGAATTCTTATATTTTTCTTGTGAAGAACATAATTTGTTTAATAATACTTTTTTTGTTAGTTATAAGTGGTTCTCATATGAAAAAGAGTGGGCCTAGTTCTTTTTATGAATATTTAAGCTTATGGTTCTTTTGCTATTAGATACTAAAGGCCTCAAAGTAGAATGTTTCATTTGAAACAAATGACTAATTTGAAATTGGAACCATATGTAATTCATTAATTTGCCTATTGTTCTTTCCTGCCCTTCTTCCCAGTGTAAGAAATAGTACCCTTTACACTTGTAGCAGTACAGTTATATGAAGAAGTAGAATCTCAGCTGTTTCATTAAAGATGGATTTGAGTCATCCCTGACAGTTGGTAGGTATATCTTTGTTATGCCATTTGGTATTTTTGAGTTATTATTTATATGAGACATGACCTAAGGGAGAAGCATTTGTTTCTAGCCTATAGAGTGACTGAAAACCTCAGATGAATCTTTAATCTTTAGTTTCTTTTCCTTAACAGCTTCTTTGTATTTCCAGATTCTTCTTGCCTAGTGATGAGGTAAATAATAAGGGGATAAAGGAGATAGTCCTTTTGTTCTCTGTAAGAAAAAAGCCTTATGGATAATTTATTTTCCTTTTTATTCTTTTAGTGAAGCTCCCGAGTATTTTTCTCAACTGCTTAACTTTCTGAACTTTTTCCTTTTTTAGTATGTCTGAGATTCCTAGAGAAAACTAATTTCTCATTATAATTAAAGAAATGAAAGCCATTTCTTTCCTAGAGAACAGGTCATTGCCCAGAACACAGCTTTCTTGCAGCATATCAGGGTCTGGGTCTGCAGCAAACTGCTGTAATGAGGATACTCTTAACTTCATGGGATGGGTCTCTCCCTTTCCATATACCTTTTGCCTAGGATTCAAGACATTAATTAGATTTTTTTTTTCTTTCCTCTGAGCAACTTCTTCCTACTATATCCGCAAACCATTTCTTTTCAGGTGGACCTATTCATAAGTGATTACTCAGTCTGTTTGTCTTCGTTGTTTACTCATCTTTATTCCCCCTTTTAAAGATACTATTTTTCCTTAGCTGTGGCTTTTTCCACAAGAAAAAGAGAAGGGAGGATCAGGGGAGGAAATCAAACATTTTGTCTTTCATAACTACAGAAGGGACTTGAATAAGTAACTTATTTGCCTAGCTCAGAAACCTCAATCTCTACCAAGGAAGAAAGATACAGAGTTCTATTTCTAAAGGCTTTTTTTTGGCGGGGGGGGGGGGGGGGGGTAAGATTAAAATCTGGAGTCAGGCAGCACTTTATTCCATGGAATAGAATAAGTATTCCTCAGTAACCTTTTTGATGGAACCCATATTAGGATTCCGTTTTTTGTTAGGTTAATTTTCCCTTCACCTTCAACTAACATTTATTGCTTACTAACAATGTCCAGAATTGGAACCTCTTCTGTGTGAGCACTTTGTATATATTACTCATTTAACTTTTGAAAACCCCATAGTGTTGGTATTTTGCCCATTTTTAGATTGGAAAATGAATCTAAACATTAAAGATCATGAACCATTGAGTAGCACAATTGAAATATAAATCCGTATCTACTTCCAGTGTCCCTGCTGGATCCAATGTTTCTCTGTGTTAGCATATACAGTAACATGTTTAGGAAGGGGATTTGCTTTTATGTTAAACCTCTCAATCTTCTGGATGGCAGATACTATGGTATTATGTTATGGGAGCTGGATTAGGAATCAGAAGATCAAGGTTTTAATCCTTTTTTATGCTGCTTCATACCAGTGTGATTTTTGAACAAGTATTTCTCTTCATCATATATGTAAATGAACAGTTATATACAAAGTAATTAAAATACCAACCCCAATAGTTTTCTAGGATTGATGTATGGTTTAAATATTATATGTATGTTGTTGTACATTCCAAAGTCAGTGATTTCATTATCACACATCACTATTTGGGTGGAAAACCACTTATTTTGATTGATTTATTGGGTTAAAAGGAAAATGGGTTCTTGTTATTAAATACTTTAAAGCAGAATAATACTGGTTGAATCAGAGTCTTTCTCTCTCCACCCCCCCTCCCTCTCCCTCTCCCTCTCCCTCTCCCTCCCCCCACCCTCTGTCTTTGGTATTGGGGATTGACCCCAGGGATGCTTTGCTATTGAGCTATATTCCCACCCCTTTTTATATTTTGAGACAGGGTCTCACTAAGATGCTGATGCTGGCCTCAAAGTTGTAATCCTCCTGCCTCAGCTTCCTGAATTGCTGTGATTGCAGTTGTGTGCTACCATGCCTGGCTGGGATGAATCTCTTAAGCATCTCCTTCTGGATGTCCTTAATGCAGTCAGTTAGTTATCTTTTACCTCTTACTTTAGAGAAAACTTGGCTTCATCCTATTCTACCATAAATAAATACCTATGGATAATTAGCCACCAGGGATGATTTATTTTCATCTTTAAAGAAACCCAAGTTACTTATCAGAAACTTTTTTTTTAAGACACTCTCTGACAACCGTATACATTATGTTTGACAACCGTATACATTCTTCTTTCTGCTCCATGGTTAAGAATTAGGGAAAAATTCCATTGTTTCCTTCTTGACCTAACCCTGGAGCAGGATTAGAAACTAGAAACTGCATATTGTGTTTCCTGTTCATTATAGGTTATGTGGATGTTCTTGTTCCTCCCATATGTCATGTCCTTTGGAAAGCTTTTGAATTAAAAATCATTTCCTGTGCTCCAAATGGCATCATAAGAAAAATACCTTTGGTACCTGCTGTCAGGAATGGACATATCAGAAATAAGTTTACTGGCAAGTAATTGTGTTATTTCTGAGTTTTCACACAGGACATTGTAGTGATACTAGTATGACAAAAGAAAAGCCTTATACTATCTGTCCAGCTTAGTTGCTATATATTGTGCTGATCTTCTAAATCAGTGATTTTTTTTCAAACTTTTTTTTTCTTTTGCAAGGACCTCTTAAATAATATATGTACTCAATATACCACCCCTGAACTGAAGTTTGTAAACCAGGATTCTAAATTGTAATAAAAATAAAAGTATTATAATAAAACATATACAGATTTTATGTATTTTAAGTAGTAATTCTGAATGTATAGATTGTTTTGAACTTCTGCCATGTGATCTCTTCTGTTTTTATTTTGTGAATATTTATTGAGTGCCTACTGTATGCTTATTATTATATTAGATAATAGGGATGCAATGATAACTAAAAGATGTGATTTCTGCCCTTGTTGAGCTTATAAAATCAAGGGGAGTTGTACATATACAAGTAAATAAACATTTATGGTATACATGGTAAGTGCTTGATTAGGAAAAATGTAGGTTGCTAACTCTGAATGGTTAAGGAAGACTTCTTGGGGCAAAGGATGTCTTGTTAATCATCTACCTATAGATTTTTATTCTATTTTTTGAAACTCTTGATTTTTATGTGTTAATTTGTAATGTATGTCTTCTGGGATTAATCTTATGTTCCATATCTGATTTTCCTATTTTAAAAGCAGTGTTAATTAGTTTTCTCTTTAGTTATCAAATCAGTGGATCTGAATTAACTACCAGCCAGAAGCTTTTCACAAGTCTTAAGTTTGAAATTAATCTGTTTTTGAAGCAAACCTGTTTTTTTCATCATTAATTTTAATTCTAGTATATTAGCATTTCTCTTAAGAAAACTTACATAGCCAATATCCACAAGATATGCAGACTGCCAATTACAGCATAGTTTCTTTCCTTTTAGGATAAAATATTAAAATATTAAGGATAAAATATATATACTAGTTCAATGGAACGTGAATGATCCAGGGTCATTAAATTTTAGAGTGACTAATGTGATTTAAATGTGATTAGAAGCATATATTTATAAATTTGAATATGGGGAGGGAAACCATCGTGTTTTGTATAATTGTGGGGGGTCTTATTTTTATTTTTTTGAAAAGGAGTTTGGCTAATGATTTTAGTTATTTAAAGCAAAATACTAAAACCTCTAGGGCCTGATAGTAAATATTTTATGCTTTGCAAGACATACAGTTTTTGTGTCTCAACTCTGCTGTAGACAGCATGTAAGTGGATGGGTATGGATGTTTTTCAGTAAAACATTATTTATGAAAACAGTGGGTGATATGTAGGCCACAAATGGTTGTTTGCTGAACTCTTGCTCTACGATGAAGATTTTGATCATAAAGTAGGTGCCTTTGTTTTATTTGAAAAACCAGTGATAGAAGTTTCACTCTAGTCTCTTTCTTCCAGATGAGTACCTTAGCCACAGTAAAAAATTAGTCAAAACAGTGAACAAAAAAAAAGCTCAAAGTGCTTTTGTCACCGAATAGAGTGGTGACAAAAATCAACTTTGTACTAAAAATAGTATTATTAAGTCTGTTCTTAAATTGGGTTATCTGTACTTAAAAGAGTAAGCCAAAGAAGCAACCATTTTAAACATTCATAAAAAGAAGAAATGTGCTAAATATATATTATATGCATTTATATATGCAGATATGGACATATTTTAGCAATTAGAGAGTATGAATTAAGAATGCATTGTATGAGAGATGCTAATATATTTCAGTCATAGATTGTGTACTTATTATGAAACACTCAGCTTCAGCCCCCAGCATTGAGGGTATGGGGAACGCTTGATGTTAGAGAGGCTTGTGACTCTTCTTTATGTGACCTAGGTTGACTTGATTGAATTCTAAGTCTTAGTATACTCATCTATATGATAATAATAATAGTTTCTATTTCATGGGATTATTTACATGAGTTTGGGTACAGAAGATGTATTTCATAATGACAGCTATCATTATTGGAACATAAAGTTTGAGTGAATTTCAAGTAAAGTTTAATTTCATTCAAAATTTTAGCTTGCCATCTTGATATGAAGGGTAAAGACCTGACATTCCTCCTACCCTCTCCAGGCAGGAAGTGGTAGTGGTATAAGGTATATGTGTTCTTATTTTCCTTTGGACTTCAGAACAAAAGGTTGAAAAACATGGAAATTTTATAAGCTGTTCTCTTTACCAAAAACTTGGACAACACATTTCAATAAAAATGCAATAAAAATGCATAGACATACAGATGGGTAAACTATATACATATTTCTTATTTGTCCAAATGTTCTTTTCATATTTATTGAGCTCTGTTTGGACACTGGCATTGTCTGGTTAGATTTACACCTCTACTAGATAATTTCTTTGGTTCCTGTTCAGACATTGCTTAGTTGATTTAGTTAGTATGTATGTGAATTTCGGGAAAAAAAATGTAAAGTTGCTTTTGTTATTTCCCATAGGAAACTCAGCTAGTTTAGTTTGATGTTAGATCAACTTTCTTTATTTCTTTTGATAATTTATTTTTCTTTTCCTGAGTAAAACATCTCTCATGTTAGTATTTGAATCATTGTTTTACTCCTTACCTCACTTTAAGCTGCTAATACCACAGTGAGGTAAGGAGTAAAACAAAATGATTCAAATACTAACATGAATCATTTTGCTGTCTCCTTTAAGGAAAAGGGTGCTCAGTTAGGTCTTTGAGGTAAATTTTTCTCTTGAGCGATTTTGATACCCTCCAATTACTTAAAAACAGTTTGATACCAAATTCCTTATCCTTCCCAGCTCCTACTCTTGCCCCACCAAGATTGACTTCTTTCCTGGCCTGTGTAATTGTATGTGTATTACCAGCTTCCGCTGCCCCTTTATTGAAGGGTTAAAATATTAAAGTTGTCTTTAACCCTTCACTTGACTTTTCTATTCATTTAACTACCATCACTTCTCCATTTTTAAAAATTTATTTATTTATTTGGTATTGGGGGTTGAGGCAGGGGCATTCACCACACTGAGTTATGTCTTTGGTCCTTTTTCTGTTTTTTACTTTGAGACAGGGTTTCACTAAATTACTGAGGCTGGCCTCGAACTTATAATCTTCTTGCCTCAGTCTCCCCAGTAGTTGGAATTATAGGAATGTGCCATCACACCTGGCTTCCATTCATTCTATCACTTGACTCAAACCTTATTTCCCCATGTATTGGTTCTTGCCACAATATGCTCTACAACAAACATGCCCAAACTCAATGAATAGTGAGCATTTATTCTAATTCTTACTAGAGTGGACTGTGTTTTGGCCTGAAACCTAGACTGTTTAGCTCATCCTAGCTTCTTGCAGCACTTTTGGTCCAGTTTTGAACCATGTAGTTTTCCTGTTCCGTGGACCAGCAGTTCATCTGTGGCAAATATATATAAATTTTGTCTCCTTTAGTTCATGTTATTCTCTGCCTAAAATGGTCTCCATCAAACTTTACTTCTTGACATCCTTTTTATTTTCCCTCTTCATTTATTTATATTTCATTTTATTTCAAGTTAGTATTTTGTAATAAAATATTAAAAGACAAATAAATTAACATCTGTATGCTTCCTTTCTAGATTTAGCAGTTAACTTGCTGTCAAATTTGTTTTTCTCTATTATATATACATTTTCATAAATCATTTTAAAGTATAAAGCAGATATCACCCTTTAATACTTCAGCATTTGCTAAGAATACAGGCATTTTTCTAAAAATAGTGATATCATTCAAGGAATTTATAGTCCTAGAATATCATCTATCCAGGGATATTTAAATTTTCTCATTTGTAATAAGTTTTTTTCAATCAATTGTTTAAAAACTAGAGTCTGGTTAATTTCATTGTTTGCATTTGTTTATTCAATCTTGTTATGCTCTTTTCCAATCCACAAGCGTGTATATATCTCTTCATTTGTTTAGGTCTCTTTATTTTCTCTCAACAATGTATTGTAGTTTTCAGAGGTCTTTTACATTTTTTAAAAAGTCACTCCTAAGCTGAGCGTGGTAGTATATACCTATAATCCTAAACACCTGAGAGACCGAGGCAGTAAAATCGCAAGTTTGAGGCCAGCCTTGTTAACTTAGTATGAGACCATCTCAAAATAAAAAGTAAAAAAGGGTAAAGGTTGTAGCTGGGTGGTAAAGTACTGTGGTACTGCAAATACATAAATAATTTAAATATATAAATAATCCCCAGTATTGCAAATACATAAATAATTTAAAAATTAAAAATTATTTGTAAATGTTTTATGTTCTTGACTGTATTGTAAATAATTGTTTTTATTTTCAGTTGCTTATTGCTAGTATGGAGATATTCAGTTGAATTTTTGAATATTGAATTTTCACCCTGTGGTATGGTTAAATAATTATTTCCTTATAGATTGATTTGAATTTGAGCACACAGTCATGTTATCTTCTTGCCATATATATATTTTGTGGGGGGAGATGGTTGGATTCTGCTCCATCCACCCCAACCCTTACCATAATTACCAGGGATTCTAATACAATATGAATTACTGATTACAGTGGTCATCCTTGCCTATTTCCCATATCTTTGAAATAATTAAATACTTTACCTGTATTTCGAATACTTTAACTGTAGGGGTTTTGTTTTTTGATTTTTGGTAGGTGGCTTTGACTGTTTGAAGAAGTTTCCTTCTGTTCTGGTTTGCTGGATGTGTTTATTATGAATGCATAATATTGAATTTTATCAGATGCTTTTTCTGCATCAAGATGGTTAAATCATCCTTGCCCTATAGAAATGAATTCCACTTTAGCATTATGTGTTATACTTTATTGTTGGATTTAATTTGCTAATATTTTGTGACACACTGTCTATGTTCATGAGGGATGTTGATCAGTAATTTTTATTTCTCCTATTGTCAGTTTTTGCTTTCAAAGTTATTCTGGCTTCAAAAAATGAATTAAGAAATGATCCCTCTTAAATAAAGAAAATATTGATATTATTTGTTCCTGACATGTTTGGTAGAGGACCAGTAGTTTAGCTTAGTAGTAGAGGCTTGCCTAGCATACATACGCCTTGGGTTTGATCCCCAGCACTGAAAGAAAAAAAAAAAAACTGATTCACTAGTGAAATCATATTGGTTCTAGAGTTTTCTTTCAGGAAAATTTTATATTAAAATATAGGGCATTTCTTCTTCAGTCAGTTTTTTGTTGTTGTTGTTTTAATATTTTTTTAGTTGTAGTTGGGCACAATATCTTTATTTTATTTATTTATTTTTATGTGATAAGATCTTTTTTATGCCTGATAGTAGTAATTTGTGTCTCCTCTTTTTGTCAGTCTGGCCAGAGGCATATCATCTTTTGTAAAAACCTATTTACTTTTTTTCCTCTGTTTTCTGTTTTCTCTTTCATTGATTTATGTTTTCTTTCACTTGATTTGTCCTTAATTTTTTTTTTTTTTTTTATGTCCTGCTTTACCAGCAACCCACAAATTTTGGTATGTTTTAGTTTTCAGTTCAAAATATTTTCCCAATATTCTTATCTTCTGGTTTCATCATCTGGGTCATCTCTGAATCTGACTCTGTTGATTGTTTTGTTTCTAGACACTTTTTGTTTTGTTCTTTGTTTACTTGCTTTTTGGTATGTTTCATAAGTTTGAGCTGCAATAAAGTACGAGCTGAAGTAAATTCAAAGCCTGTAAATGGGTATACCTGGTCTTTCTGGCTATTAGTGTGGCAATTAAGTCAGTCTAATCAGGAGTTAAGCTGGAATTGAGTATTTATTTGTTTGTTTGTTTGTTTGTTTGTTTGTTTATTTTAGTTACTGTAATTGCACCACAAGCCTCAGATTCCCCAGATACTGCTTTGGGTTTAGAGTAAAAGTGGGTGTTAAAGAGTTCTTTTCTAGTTCTGCTTGCCTGCTCCATAGAGGGATTTCTCTTCTCACTCTTCTCCCTCATCAGTAGTATACTTGAGTTGATTGTTACTTGGTGCTTTCAAGATTGATAGAGGGGAGGGGAAAGAAAGTCTTCTTTTTCTTGCTCTTATTTAAATTATGTGTACCTGAATCTTAAGATGGGACTTAAGAGTTGTGCCCCTCTTCCCTCTAGGAGCCAGATTCTTCTTTGCATCTTTAGTGTGTCTTGTGTGGAAGTAAGGTTATGAGGAATTTCCAAATATATTTTTTCTTACCGATTTTTAATTCCATTATGGACAGGGAACATATTTTATATACTTTGGATTGCTTTCTTTTGTTTGTTGGAGGGTATCTTCCCCACCCCGAAGTCTCACCATATGTATTCATGTTTTAAGAGTTTGCCAAAGAGGTGAGGGGAAACTACATGCAGATTTGGGGGCTTTCCCCTCTGGATTCCTTTCTATGATTTTTTTTCCTTCCTCATTCTCTGGCCAGGCCAGCAGTCCCTATCTCTCTGACGTATGTATGGCTCCTCTCTGGTAAGATGTCTGTTTTCTGCCTGATCTCTTATCTCCTACTGCTCATGCTGATTTGGGAGTAAAATATGTTTTCTGTAGGTAATTAATTGTTTCCATGCCCTTTTTTTTTTTTTTTTTTTGCCTTATTTGGGCTGCTCTCCAGTATTTTTATATATTTGCTTTATTATATATGGTCCAGAGTTTGTAAATTGTTTTTGTCAGATGGATTAATTACAAATTATTCTGCCATATCTACCCCCAGAATTCCTCTACTCTCGTTTAATTTGAAACAACTCTCTCCTTTCTATCCCCATTATCTTGACTTTTTACAAGTCCTGGCAAATAGTAAAAGTCCCACAATCTGGATTTCTCTGGTTGTTTTTTCATGGATGTAATTCCTTACATCTCCTCTGAACTGGAATTTAGATCACAAGAGTTGATTAAATTCAAGTTTTCTTTTCCTTTTTTGCACTATTATTAGAAACACAGCATTTAATTATCCCAGTATTGTTAATGATTACTTTGATCGCTTGGTTAAGGTCATTCTCTACATTGTAAAGAGTTATTTCTCCCTTTGTAATTATCAGGTAATCTGTGGGGTGATAATCTGTACCCTCTTCATTTTTCACATCTTATCTATATGTCACCACTTAAAGTTTATTCTAATGAGATGTTAGATAGATTATGACACTTAACAAGCATTAGCTATTAGTACTGTTATTTAAGTCCCTTACTCTAACCTGAAGTCCTTATAGTTTCTAGTTTATTCTAATATACCTTAATTATATATATTTTGTTCCATCTTATGGTTATAAAGATATTTACATCCCTCTTTTCTATTAGTTTTGTGTACTGAATACAGTTGTCACATCTATGAATATGGTAGCACTTAACTAGCATATTGCATATAGTAGGCACTCAGTAATTATTTTTTTACAGGAAGTGAAAATTAGCTAAGAAATCACCAAAGGCTTTTTCTAATTAAACATTTTTCAGTCTCTGTCATTGATTTTAAACTTAATTATACTTTTTTTTTTTTTTAGGTAAATGAGAAGGCAGGACAGATTATACAGTATGATAAATTTTATATCCATGAAGTACAAGAATTGATAGACATAAGGAATGATTATATCAATTGGGTCCAGCAGCAGGCCTATGGAATGGTATGTTTCCCATGCATTGTGTGATTTCA
This sequence comes from Urocitellus parryii, assembly GCF_045843805.1. Lineage (NCBI taxonomy): Eukaryota > Metazoa > Chordata > Mammalia > Rodentia > Sciuridae > Urocitellus > Urocitellus parryii. Next base: position 156,109,791 of record NC_135535.1, on the reverse strand, counting down.
TTTTTGTATGTCATTTGCTCTAATATGAAAGTAACGAGTGTTTTTGAAACACTCAAGTTTTTTCAGAGCTTATTTTTCAAATAAAAACACATTACAGTGGAGTAGCTATATTTGTAAGCAAACATCCTCCTCTTCTACCAAAGACAAAACAGAGACAGATTACATTTTTCTAAAGAAAAATGCAAATGTGACATGAATTTTCAACTCTTATTTGTTTTCTATGAGCTTCTTGTTTCTCTAATGCTGAGAATACTAGAGTCTCTGATAATAGAACTCTAAGAAGGTGTTATTGTTGTGGGACCAGTGCTTCAAAATCAGAAGAAAACTCTAGGATTCTGTTTTCGATTTTTCCTTTTATGTGTTTAATTTTATTTTAGATTATTTATGTATATTCATATATTGCATACTTCTTTGCATCTAGCTAAGTGTTTAATAAATAGTGTTCCATTAAAATAGTAGCTTAACTTTATAAAACTTTAATTAGGCACATGTAATTTTAATTTAGAAATGGGTAAATAGCTAGATACAAAGAAGCTTTAATATTTATGTTTACTAGCCATTTTAATATACTTGAAGTCAACTTTTCTGCTTCCAGAGCAGGTAATTTGTATCCAGTGGTTATAGAAGTGGTTTTTGTTGCTTGCTGGGCACCACCTATAAGCTTTTGTATTAAACATTCTTGGCAGTTTATTCACCAGCAATTCTGGTAGTGTCTGGAATGTGTCAGGTAGAGATTTTTTAAAAAGGACAGTACTTTTTGAACTTGGTTTGCATGTTATTTTTAGGATACTCTCACTTTTAAGAATTAAAACACTGGTAGAACATCTCTCCTTTCCTTGGTACTTGACTAGGAGAGACTCATTGGGTTTTTGTTTGTTTGTTTGTTTTCTTCTCTAGAATCACTGGAAGATGAGATCAGGTTTATGGCCATTTTTTAGATTTAGATCTATTTATTTGTCATTCAACAAATACTTATTGAGAATCTCCTGTGTAAGAGGTACTAACTATTTGAAATACATTGGTAAACCAGACACATAAGGGCCCAAGTTTTCATGGAACTCATAATCTAATGGGCAAGATTAACATTAATCAAAGCAAAAAATATCAGTGAATAATATATACTATGCAGAGAATTAAAATCAAGGGAACATTGTGAAGAATATTTTTGAGGTTGGGCCATCAGAAAATACTTGTCTGCCAAAGTATGAGTAATAGTCTGATGAGAAGGATCAACTTTGTTAGATCAGAGTAGGGAGAATTTCAAGAAAATGAAAATCTAGTGGAAAACAATAGGTGCGAATAAACTTAACATGTTTAAAAGACAAAGTCAGTATATACAGCTAAAATATTGGGTGAAGGGGAGTCAGAGAAATGAAAAGAGACCAGATCATGAAGAGTTTAGTAAATTGGGATTAGGAATTGGAATTTTATCTAATAAAATTTACTATGATAAATCATTGGTAAGCAGTGGGAAGTATAATCTGATTTATATTTTTGATCATTTCATGGGCAGTGTAGAGAATGAAGTATGGGAAATAGGGCAAAAGTGGGAGACCAGTGAAAAGGCTATTTTAGAAAACTAGGGGAGAGAGAATGGTGGGTTTGACTAAAATAGCAGTTGTGTAGACTAAAGAAGGAAATGGATTTGGAATACTTCTTGAAGGTAAATGGGACAAGTGTCAGGACAAAAATCACTGATAAATTGGCTATAAGGTGAGGAAAGAAGAGAAATCTACTAGGGGATTAAAAAGGAGTGGCAGGTGAGGTAGGAGAAAAAATAGGAGTGTTTTGAAAACCAAAACTAAAAAGTAATGAGAGCCTGTGTTGAATGCTGCTCAGAAAGAGAACAAAACTGTAGAATTAAGCAGTGAATTTGGTTACAAGGTTATTAGTAATCTTGATAATGGCATTCTAGAGTTGGGGTATTGCTAAAAAAGAAAATTGGAATATAGAAAGCAGTATCAACAACCATGGGAAGGTCTGCTTTGAAGATGAGCAAAAAAGTCAACTGGTACCTGGAAGGGATAGTTTTTTAAACAAGAAAATAACTAACCTCAGAAAAGTTTTGAACAAGTATTTCCTTTTTCCTTTCCTATTTTAATAAAATCTCTACCCTAGGCAAAACTCTTCTTTCAAAGCACCTGTGAGAGAAGTAGAAATAACTTATTTCTTGAGTTTTTTAACCTTTCCTCAGCAAGACTTGTTTGGGGGCTCATATTTTATCTTTGAATATACTGAAATGGCATTCTACAGGACATAACAGATGCTTAACTACAGTGTAAAAGTAATTAAATTTGTTTACCACTGAGAAAAATTGTTGCCCATGATATACTACGTAGGGCACCATAGGTCTTTGAACAGCATTTTTGAAGCTGTAGTGACAAACCTTTTTAGAGAAAAACAACTTCTTAAGAAGCCCTATGTTTACTTACATATTTGTATGATTATCTTAAATAAATATTTACACACATTAAACTAGTTCTAAACTCTATTCCTAAGCTCTTAAAAGAACTATAAAATCATAACAAATTTATAACTGTAAATAACACTACATATTTTTATTTCAAATTAATTTGATGTGGAGAATTATTATCTTCTGATTAGGAATTCCAGCTCACAACATAAACATTGGTAGAAAGCAGTGTAATCTAAGAGTGTCTAAGTTCAAATTCTACCTAAGCATTCATTCAGTTCTGTGTCCATCATCTGATTTCTTTAAGGTAATAGTACCTACTATATATATATATATATATACAGTTGAGATAAGTGACCTGATCTCTCTGAAGTATTTAAGGTAGTTCCTGGCATATAGTTAAGTCTTACTAAATGGTGCTTATTACTACTGGCAGGCTGACACAGGTTGTTCATTTGGCAGTAGTCTTTTTTTGAAGTGTCTGATAACTGTCCTCTTGCTGCATTTTTGTGTCTGTACAATAAAGAAACATTTGCCTTTAGAATGAGATGTGATATTCATTTGTCTTTTCTTCATAGATTGCATCATTTAAGTATAAAGTCTTACACAATTACATCTTGTTGGATGATAGAACCATTGCAGGCATTGAAATTTCATGCAGTACTGGCTTTTTATAATTCTGGGATGTTTATAATATTTATAGGATATAAGTTTAAAGGATATATATTTATAGGATATAAATTGTCTTAGTTTTAAGTTTGACTAAAATTTTTTGTTATTGATCCAAAAAACCACTAAATTTAAAACCATCCCAGAGCACTCATAAACTCTCTAAGCATATATCTCCTGGGCATCTACAAACCCAGTTTGAGAAACCATGTCTTGGAAACACTGAGAAAAATTGTTGCCCATGACATACTACCTAGGGCACCATAGGTCTTTGAGCAGCCAAGATCACTGTGAATTATATCACTTGTCCTTTAACCAAAATTTATATCTGTTAATATAAATCATAAACAACATGCATTTGACCAAGTTAATAGAAATGATACCTGTGATACTTTTTTTTTAAAGTAATTGTACTGTGGGGAAAAGGTATTGTTTGAATGTTCACTTTTCAGTTTGATAGTTCTGTCATCCAAATTCACTGTAGTATATAGTGATAGTGATTATCATATCAAATTGAATTTCATTAGGGAGCTATTTCAGCACTACTGTTTTCCGATAAGAGCAAGGCATTAAGGTCTACCTTTTTGTTCCTGGGTCCTCTTTGCCTTCTCATTCTCTTAAATCTATTATATGGTTAACATACTTGAGAATTACCCACACACTTTTCCTTCTCTCCATTTACTGACAGACATGAATTTAAATAGGTGGTTGTGGCAGTGAAAGCTTGTTCTTTATTTAATTTTCAAAGTGGATTTAATAGAAATCAGAATCCAGAATCCATGACTTTGGTTTGTTTTGATCTCTCTTTGGGAATGAAGGACTGACAACCTACTTTAAAGGTCTTCATACAATTTTTAAATAATTTTTTAATCTATAGTATGACATCTGACCTCAGAGAACTACTTTTTTTTGAGAGTGCAACATACTTTAACACAGAACTCTTAATGATCTCTCTTTCCAAATAAGATTATACTTTCATTACTAGTCTTAATACTGGGTTGAATGCCATGTTGACCCTATAAATCAAGTTTTAAAGAATCTGTTTTGTGATAATATAGTGTATATGTATTTGAATATACATATGAATATCTATACATATGTGCACATATGTACTTACGTACTTATACACACAAATTTGTGTACTGTTACAGTTATGGTCTTGAAATAATTTCATTGCTTCAGTGAGAAAAAGTTTAAAATATTCTTTGATAGAACATAATGACGAACAATAGTAAGAAACTTGTTTCTCTTAGTAACCATTTTATTATGTATGCATACACACATCTTGTATATGTTAAATATAATAAAATTTATTTTTAAAGTCATAATTTTATATACATATATAAATATAAAGCTTTATCTTGTGCTAAATACTACAAGAAAATTATTTTGTCTTTATGCCATAATTTGTTGGGATTCTCCCCCCCCCCCATTACCTTTCTTTTCCAGTCAAGGACTTTTAAGAATCCATCAAGAATCCATTATGATTCCTAAATCTTAATAACTAAGTTCTTGACTTTCCTTAAACAGGTTGATCATCGTTAATTTCAGAATCCAAAGATGCTCAAAAAGTTTTGGACTTTGGAGTACTTTGGATTTTGGACTCTCAAATTAGGTTTACTCAATCAGTAAAGTGTATGCAATATTCCCAAATCTGGTCCCAAACATTTCAGCTAAGGGATATGTCCTTTTGTTTTGCTGAGATTTCCTAATTTTCCACCTCATCCCCTTCCATTCTCCTGTCCTATCTAGTCTGTGGTTTTGTTCCCAAGGTTCTGATTTTGATGTGTGAAAATACACAATTGGGTTCCTTTGCTTTTTATCTCCCTCTGCTTGTGACCCTTTGGCAACATAAAAGGAGCATGTATGTTTTGTCTTTTTCTCTTTTTTTATCTTCTGCTATTTGATGGTTTTTCTCTACTTCCTTGATTCTGTACTGACTTGCACATCTCATACCCTCATTTAACTTTGCTCTTCAATTGCTTATGAAAACACCTTCATTAGTAGGTAACTACCAAACTCTGCCATTTTTCTTCCCCTTTTATACATTTCATTACTATACATGCATATCAATATATAGCAAATAAAAATTGACACATTCAGCATAAAATATAGAAGGGTCTAAATTGGGTCTATCATGTTTGAATTACAGTGAGATTCAAGTTGTTTTTTTAAGATTTATTTTTTTTCAAAAACTGGAATATACTTAGGTGAGACACGTACCAGATCCAAATGACTTTAGACTTTGTTTTGTTTTGTACCAGAGATTGAACTCAGGAGAGCTTAACCACTGAGCCACATCTCTAGCCCCCCCCCCCTTTTTTTGGTACCAGGAATCTAATTCAGGGGCACTTGACCACTGAGCAACATTCCCAGCCCTATTTTGTATTTTATTTAAAGACAGGTCTCAGTAAGTTGCTTAGCGCCTCGCCATTGCTGAGGCTGGCTTTGAACTCGAGATCCTCCTGTTTTAGCCTCCAGAGCCCCTGGGATTATGGGCATGTGCTACTTCGCCCATCCTTTAGCCCTTTAAAAGTTGCCGAGGCTGGCTTTGAACTTGCATTCCTCCTGCCTCAGCCTCCCAAATCGTTAGGATTATAGGTGTGTGTTCTGCACCCAACTGCCTTGGACCATTTGTACTAACAAAAATAATGGGTAAATTTGTGAGAATTTTAGCCTTTGATACCACATAATATATGTCACAAATCTTACTTATTCAATATTAATGGTGCTATGCCTGAATCATCACTGTATTTGTGCTATGGAATTAAGTTGTTGCATATTGTCTGTGGATAGCTGCTGAAATAGCAACATGACCTGCTCACCAGCAAAATAAATAAAAAGATAGACTTGTGGAACAGCTGAATAGAGGAGCTTTGGGAAGATATACCAGTATTTAACTTGCCTAGGTTGAGTTTCTTCCCCCTTTAATAAAATAAGGATGTTGACTAAAGTATATTTGTACTCCCTTGTAGCTGTAGTATTTCCCAGAAAAATCCATCATTTACAACACTAATGTTTATTTTGCTTTTTTTAAAGCTCCCTTATCATTTTTAAAGACATTAATGTGTTGCAGGAATTCTTGGAGTGATCATAATGTCATATTCTTGCTCTATGCATTAGATCATCAAACATAATTTAGAAACATTTATTTCTCTTTTGACTGCCAAGACCACCCTTTTTATTTGAGTTGCCTTAATGTTCAGTATTTTTTCTTTATATCGTCTCAGAGTAATTCTGTATTATGCCCCTTTTTACAAAAACTAAAATAAAAAATCATTGATGTTTAAAGCATCCTTAGTGAAGTCCAGTTTAGATCATGAAATCCTAACACTTCATCTGTGTTTGGTTTTTTAAAATACATAATATAAAATATCTTGTTTTTTTTAACATTCAATAAATACCTCAAGATAAAAAAAAATCTTGTATTTTTTTTAACTTGTTTTTGGCAAATAAAAACGAGTGGTGGCTTATTATCCTTCAGGTTGTCTCCATGTAGCATTTTAATGTGTTAAACACTTGACTTTGTCCAGATTAACCAAGGCTTTTAAAGTCAGAGATATTTTCTCAGTAAAGAATCTGAGCCATAAAATTATTTCTTCAAGATGATATCAGGTTTAGGACTAGTTTCCTTGTTCTACCTAAATTCTACAAATGGGGATACTTATTTGCTGAAACCAAATTTTATTATATTCAGGCTTTGATAATTTTAGGATCACAGGATACCTAAAACAAACTGTTACACTTACATAAGGGGCATATAGGAAGGGTAAGTTTTGTTGTAGATGTATTTTCTACCTTGTTAATTCAATATTCAACTGTAGCAAAGCATATGAAATGCTACTTTGAATAGAAGTAAATTTGGACACTAATATTGCTCTTTCCTCATTATTGTTGCATTCTGCACTGCTGTTTTAGGATGTCAGCCATGGATTAACTGAGGTAAGTTTGGTGTAATAGTCTTGTGTTCAGAATAGATACACTGTTTTTCCAAAGATTGCCCTTTGTGTGATTTAAAAAAAAAAAAGTGTGTGTGTGTATGTGTTTTTAAAAGTTGTCTATACAGATTGTTCTGTATAACATTTCAGAAGAATTTTCTGAATATTTAAACTTACTTTAGTTAACATTACTCTGCATGATGCCTTTCAATAAGATTGCTTTAAAAAATAGTTGCTCTTCTCCTTATCTTCCAGTAAAATGCAATGTGCCCTTAGGGAGGAAAAAAAACTTTTAAAATTTGCCAAGTGGCTACCTAATAAAGCAAAGAATACTTTAGAGATGTAAAATGATTATTTCTAAAACTAATAATTGATATTTGAAATGGTCACTAAATTAAACTTTGAATAATCATCTTTTTTACTTTGTTTCATGTATTTTCTTAATGTATCAAGTTTGACTTAAGTAATCAGTAGCCCTGAACCACCTTTTAACTCTTGGGAACATTATAGCACTTCTTTTCTCTGTTATAGATGTTAGGTTTTGCTTTGCTTTTTTGTTTATTTATTTGATAGTCTTTTCCCAGCATTTGAACCAACGAAGTACTTTGAGTTAGATTGAAATTACAGGTTTGATATTGTTTGCTTCCTCATTCTCAAACAGAAGTACATAAATCAGTTGAAAACAGGGCTGGAAATACAGCTCAATGGTAGGGTGCTTGCCTGGCATGCACAAAACCCTGAGTTCCATCCTAGCACTGCAAAACAAAAAAGAGAAAAAGGAAGTTATTTTGAAGCCAAAGGGCACTTTAGAAATATCTAAATCTTTTTGAGTTTCAGAGAAGTAAAATGACTCCATGATCTGTAGCTAAGTTAAAACAAATACAGGATAGAGGCAAACTTTGTCACATACAAATATTGAAGAGTGATCATTGACTGTAAAATGCATGTAACTTAGCATGTGTCTTATATATTGAGAACAAAGTTGAAAGTGATTAGACAATATTTGATTAGTTTGGTTTGGGTGGCCCAAGGTGAGAGAGAGAAATAAAAATAATACAGATATAGGATAGGAAAGAGCTGGAAACAGTATTATTTTAAGAATTGTTAGGCTGGGCACAGTGGGGCACACCTGTAATTCCAGTGGCTCTGGAGGCTGAGGCAAGAGGATTGCAAGTTCAGAGCCAGCCTTAGCAAAAGTGAGGTGCTGTAAGCCAACTCAGTGAGTCCCTATCTTTAAGTAACATTCAAAATAAAGCTGGGGATGTGGCTCAGTGGTTAGGGGCCCCCAAGTTCAATTCCTGGTTACACCTCTGCCCCCCAAAAAAAGAATGGTCAGAAAAATTGGGAATGTTTAGCACAGAATAAAGACAATTGAGGGAAAGCATGGTTAGAACCTCAAATATTTAAACCATGTACACTTGCCTACAGAGGCAAAACAAAAGCAAGTGATATATAGAAATACAGGTTCAGACAATATAAAGAACTTTCTAGTCACTTAAAAAGAAGGGTATTGTTTCATATTCTTTTTTGAAAGCCTCATAGCAGAGATTATCTCAGGGCTGACACAAAAATATTACCTTGTTGGTTAGATGGTAGAAATAGTCATCCTTTAACTGCGAGAATGTGTGACTGCTGATTATAATTCTTTGTATTTTTATGTACTGTTAGAATAGCATTCAGTCACTGTGTTAGGATAAATAAATGTAAAGTGTCTTAATGCCTGTTAATGGTACTCTGAGATCAGCTCTCATAACTTTAACAGCCAACAGAATAATAACACTAATGAAAAATTATCTTGAATGTTAAATGTGTGAAAATGTTCTTTGGTTCATAATTTTGGCAATGCCACTCACTATGTATCTGCTATATGAAGGATGGGGTGATTAATTTTCTGTGGCTTCAGTTGCTAGGATAGTTGTCTTAACATGTTAGAGCTGGACATAGTATTTAACATGGAAGCTCTCAATTGTAGAATAAACCTAATTCATTGAAACTTAGAGTTAACATATGCTAAGTAAAAGATACTTGTTATTTATGATTTTACAGGCTCTTAACTATATAGTTACCTCCTAAAATTAGGAATTAGACTTATTCAAGTAATTTATGTAATTATCAGTAAAAATTCTATATTCAGAAATAAGCAACGTTTTCTTCGTAATTCCCGAACTAGATGACTAAATAAACCAAGAATGTGATCATCTTTACAAGATATTACAGCACCCACAGTAAATATATCGCAAATCACTTGAACTAATATATTAATTTTTTATTTCCAGTTGGCAGATATCCCTGTTACAATCTGTACATATCCATTTGTATTTGATGCCCAAGCAAAAACTACTCTGTTACAAACAGATGCAGTTTTACAGATGCAGGTAAAATATTGTATAATAATCTGATTTGACAATATTTTAAAAATTGTTTCTGTGATGTTTTTAAAAAATAAATATTTGATACTTGCTCATAATCAGTAATCTTCGGGGACATTTGATAACATTGTAGTGTGTCATTTACAGAGTACCTTGAGTAGCTAGCCAGAAAGAAGACTTGTGTACCTATGAGAACTACTTACAAAAAAGTGCTCTGATGGAGATAGAATAATTTATCCTTAAAAGATTATATGTCATTTTTTTCATTATATAAATATGTAATTTTTCTTACTAGTTTACTTGATATTGTTAACTTGTTTCAAAATCTTTGTTCTCTGTCATTTATATACATAGTAAAAAATATAAATAACTAGAGATGAGTTGATATTCAAGTGGGAAGCATCTGTTTACTTGTTAGGAGGATATGAAATTTCCTTGAATAAAGTTTTAGTAATAAAATCTTTTCCTGAGGTTGGTAATCGTAATCTTTTATTCCGCTCTCCTGTTTCTTTCTTCCTGATTTTTCCTGTTTTTGAGCATTTTTTTCATTCCTAATGAAGATTTTTAGTTTATATTACATTTAATTTTAGTTTACATTATGACTTTGAAGAGTTACAGTAGATTTGCTTTATCACTTGTAAATAAAAAAGATGTTGAATTTACTCAGGTATAGAATATATGACTATAAATGCTAAGGATTAAGGAAACTATTTAAAAAGAGATTTGAACATTTAATATTCTAAAAAGACTTTTAAAAAATCAAAAACACCCAAATTTTTATTCTTTTCAGATAAATGCATTTGTTTTTCTAAGCCCTTCCAAACATTTTAATAATAAATAGTAGGGATTATTTTAGAGATGTGCTCATTTTCATCACCAGATAAAATATTTTGTAGGGTTGTATATATTAACAGCTAGTAAACCAGTATTTTTTTTAAAAAATTCTTTCTTAAAATAAGTTAATGACTTGTGCTTTAAATATGGTATATTTTGTTTTAGAACAAGATACAATGTACTTCCTTGGCCAAATTGTTTTATAGTCTCTTTAAAGGTTTGTTTTATTCTGGGTTTGTTTTTTTTTTTTTTCTTCTCTCTCCATCCTGACCCTGCAGTTATTATTTTACATCTTTAGGAAAAAACAGTGCTCAGATTTAGCAATATTCGTATAGTTCTGTGCTTGCTTACCTTAATAATTTTGTGAGTTCTGCATTAATATAAAAAATTTCAAAAGGGTATGCTTTATGGTCAGTTTACTAAATTCTTATGCTATAACTAGATGCTGTGTGAATTCAATAATTTAGGAATTATTCCTGAAATTATAGCATACCATCTAACTGATAGGTAGATGTTAGCCTATACAGTCACAGTAGCTTCTTCATAGCATTGCTATTAAAATTTTTAATCTTTTGTTTTCTAGATGGCTATTGACCAGGCCCACAGACAGAACGTCTCTTCTCTTTTTCTCCCAGTGATTGAATCTGTGAATCCCTGCTTAATTCTAGTGGTGCGTAGAGAAAATATTGTAGGAGATGCAATGGAAGTCCTTAGGAAAACAAAGAACATAGATTATAAAAAGCCACTCAAGGTAATTTGCCAGATTCTTTTGTGTAATTGGGACTTTTATTTAGAAGCTGTTTCAAGTTTTCTTGTTTTTAGTGTATCTTTGAGACTTAATAAATAAAATAATTACAAAATGTATAAAAACCTGTAAATTGCTGAACTCTTATTAGTAATATATAGCATGTTACAAGGCCTCCACAATTTACCATATTTTCTTACAGTTTATTCAGTGTTTGCATTTTGCTATTTTAGGTTATATTTGTTGGAGAAGATGCTGTGGATGCAGGAGGGGTACGCAAAGAATTTTTTTTGCTCATCATGAGGGAATTATTGGATCCTAAATATGGCATGTTTAGATATTATGAAGATTCCAGGCTCATTTGGTTTTCAGATAAGGTAAAATATCCAACCATCTAATTTACTACTTTGTATATATGCGTAGATTAATCAAATTACCCCAGAAACAGTTATTACTGAATTCCTGACATATTTTGTTCAGAGATCTGCTTTAATACAGTTTGAAAAATTTTAAACCATTAGATTAAGAGTTGTCAAACACATTAATGCTTACCACGTATGTCAGATTACACAAAATTTAATAAGGAATGGTCACCCTGAAAGTAATGTTGACCTTTTCCTTCTGTTTACTTCAGTTTGGAAATTGAATCATAATTTTTAGAATAACTTTTCTTCTGGGAAGAGCTAATTTATCATCAGAAGTTATTTATGTTTCTTTTTGGGAAGAGTTGGCAAACTATGGTATATGAGCCAAAAATCTTGCCACCATATATTTTTGTAGGTAAAGTCACACTCATTTACCTATTATCTGTGTCTGCTTTTGAGCTATAACAACAGAAGAGTTCAGCAGTTATAACCCAACAGAGCCTAAAATAATTACATTTGGCTCTTTTCAGAAAAAAAATTTGCTGACTTATGATTAAGTAAAATGAATGGTTTAGTTTGCCACAGCTCAGTTAAAAGGTATTTTAATTGAATATTTATGTCATTTATAAAAATCTTTATTATTTAGTTTTTCTTTCACTGGCTGTCTTTTGTGATAATAACAGTCATTGATGCTCAGTACCTTAGCTTTAATTTGTTAGAGGTTGCAAATATTGCTACTGTGATTCTAATATTTCTTTTTTATTTCCTAGTTTGGATATTTCTTTATAGAGAATTTTCCCTACACTGTTTGATTCCTTAGTTCCAGTAGGTTGAGTTGATTCTCAAGTTGGTATGGAAAAGGGTTCTATTTAGTTACTAATCTTTTAAAAGAATAAGTCTGGGGGCTGGTGTTGTGGCTCAGTGGTAGAGCGCCTGCCTAGCATGTGTGAGGTACTGGGTTCGGTTCTCAACACCACATATAAATAAATAAAATAAAGATCCATTGACAACTAAACAATATTAAAAAAAAATAAGTCTGTTCATTAGGGATCTCAGTGTTGATAATTCATTTTTTGGTTTATTTTCAAGTACTACTTTGTTTTCATGGATTTCAATATATTTGGTATTTTTTAATACATTGTATGTTATTTTTATTAATGCTCATATTTTCCTGTCTTTGTCCATGAAGAGTCATCAAATTGTTGCTTAGTTCCCTTGAAGTAATTTTAGTACTTCTCGGCAGCCCCTTGATGCAGGGTGTACTTGTTGGACAAGCTGTTCCAGACTTACACATTTATTATCTAACAATACTGCCAATATTATGATTAGCGAAAATATTTTTTTAAATTGTTCTTTTTGTCCTTATCCTATGTGCTAATAGATACACAGCTAAATAATGTTTTGATATCACTTGAAATTCTTATATACTGGTTATTCCACCAATAAAAACATTTAAATTAACTTGTGTTTTATTTTCAGGGATTCCTTGTTTAATTTAGTTTAGAAGAATATAAAATATTTATTTAGTTCCAAAGTTAAATCTATAAAATAAGATATTAAAGAAGTTAAAATTTAACTTATTTACTCCCTATAAACTAGTTTAAAACTATAACTTAGTTTTAAAATAAATTTTGTGAATTAGCCCTTCTTTTTAACAAATAAAAGTAGGCTGCAATATATTATATACCAAAGTCAGTTTTATTGTTTTGTCTATGGTCATGTAAGCTGTTGTCGTTGCTGAAACCTAGGTGAAGGATATGTGGAAACTCCAGTATTGCAATTCTTGAATCTTTAAAGTGTTTTAAAATTGGTATTTTTAAAAATCAGGGTATAGTGTACATATTTTATCAAGAAGAGACCTTTTAGCTTGGTATGGTGGCACATGCCAGTACTCAAGAGGATTTGACAGTAAAATTGACTAGTTCAAGGCTGGCTTAGGCAACATAATGAGACCCTGTCTCAAAATAAAACTTTAAAAAGAGCTGAGTTTAGCTCAGTGGTAGAGTGCTTTCCTAGCATGCACAGATCCTGGGTTCATTTCCAAGTACTGCTAAGTAAATAAACAATTTGGGTGGGAGATTGTAGCATGTTTGCATGTTGTGATTAATTACTGAGAAAGAAACACTGCTGTCAATTGTAGGAGCAAGATCCTTTAGTTGCAAAGAAAGGATAGGTTTATGTAGTAGCGGAGGATTGACTATAATTAGATATATAGATCTGTATTAGGAGGGAAGGCTCAAGAGGGGTTGGGGGAGAGTGTGGGAGAGAGAGAGTGTATGTGTGTGTGTGTGAGTGTACAGATGACTTGATAATTTTGATAGGAGGTTGTCAAAATTCTTGGAACTGATTCTGGTTTACAATGAAATAATACACAGAGTCTTTAAAGAGTTAAGATACAGAAAATGTATAGAAGATTTGAGGAAGGAGAAGGTGTGAAGTTATCCTGAAGGAATGGAAAAATAAGTTAACCATATAAATAAATGTAGGATTAGACTGGCAATCTTCAAGACTCACTTGAAGCTTAATGTTACTAAATTTAAAATGAAACCAGTTTGCATGGATAGAGGTAAAGACAAAGACTGTTGATTTGAACAAGGTTGTGGTTTTTAGCAAGTGAGTATGACAAAAGAGAATGATTATATTAATGTATCATGGAATTTAAGCTTTAAGAGGACTTGATGTGGAGATAATATCAGTAAGTAATTGTTGAAGTCAATAGCTTGTAGATATTGGTAGAATCAAATTGTAAGGGGAACTGAGAAAGTTAGAGGTAGTGATAAATTAGAGAAAGCTTGCATTTGAGATTTGGAGTGTTCCATGTAACCATGGGAATGAGATGTGATGAAGACATGATTATTAGAAATAAAAGCAAGTCTGGGATCTAAGAAGCTACTGTGTGTAATTGCTGATGTTTCAATCTCCTGTTGTACCCTCTAGCTGAAAGATTTGTAAATTTTGTTGATCTTTTAGTTAGAAGAAACAACTTCTGGCTTTCTTGCTTCTATGTATTTACCTATTCTATATATTTTATCTCCACTTTAATCTTTTATTTTTATTTTCTTTCTTCTACAGATTGTTCTTCCTAGCTCCTTAGGATGTAAAGTTAGTTGTTAACTTGAGGTTCTTTTTTAAGTTATTTACAATTAATTCCTTCTAAACACTGCTTTCTTTGTATCCCATAAGTTTTCAAATATTATATTTTCATCTTTCTAGTCTAAGTATTTTTTAATTTTCTTTTTGATTTCTTCTTTGTTGGTTGTTTTAAAGAGTGTATTGCTTAATTTCCACATTTTTCAACTTCCCAGATTTCCTTCTGATACTAATTTCTAATTTCATTGCACTGTGGTTGGAGATTTTTTAAAAATCATTCTAGTCTTTTTTAAATTATTGAGATTTGTTTTCTGACACAATATATTGTTTAGCCTGGAGAGTGTTCCATGTACACTTTTAAAGAATGTGTATTCTAGCTGGGCGTGGTGGCATAGGCCTGTAATCCTAATGGCTCTGAGGGTCGGGCATTCAAGACCAGCCTCAGCAACTTAGTAAGGTACTAAGCAACTCAGTGAGAACCTGATACAAAATAGGGCTGCGGATGTGGCTCAGTGGTTGAGTGCCCCTGAGTTTAATCCCCAGTACTCCCCGGCCCCCACCAAAAAAAAAAGAATGTGTATTCTTCTATATTGGGTAGAGTGTTTTATGTATGTCTGTTAGGTCTCAATTTATAATATTTTTCTTTTTTCTTTTTTTCCTGACTTATCTGTCTAGCTGTTTTAGTCATTATTGCAAGTGGGATCTTTTTTTTTTTTTTTTTTTTTTTTTTGAGAGAGAGAGAGAGAATTTTTCAATATTTAGTTATTTATTTTAGTTTTCGGCAGACACGACATCTTTGTTTGTATGTGGTGCTGAAGATCGAACCCGGGCCGCACGCATGCCAGGCGAGCACGCTACCGCTTGAGCCATATCCCCAGCCCCTGCAAGTGGGATCTTAAAGCCACTGACTCTAATTATAGAATAACATTTCTCCCTTCAGTGTATTTTGTAGTTGTGTTGTTAATACATGTTTGTAGTTGTTACAACTTCTTGATGAATTCTTTTCTCAGCATGCCTTTGTTTTTTCTAACAATTTTGTCTGGTATTAGTCTATTTTGTCTATTATTAGCATATTCACTCCAACTCTGTTTTATTAATATCATGAAATATCTTTCTTCCAAGCTTTCATTTTCATTTTACATGTATCTGTGGATCTAAGATAAGTCAGTAGACCGTATATAGTTGGATCTTGTTTGTTTAAAACATTCTGCCAGTCTTTGATTGCAGAGTTTAATCATTTACATTTAAAGTAATTGATAAAGAAATGCTTTTATTTTGCTCTTTTTTAATATATATCATACGTTTTTCTGTTAATTCCTCTATTACTGCCCTTTTGGTGTTTGTTTTTTTATGTACTTACTTTGATTTCCTGCTTATTTCCTTTTCTGTTTAGTTATTTTCTTACTATTGCCTTGGAGTTATAATTAACATCTTAAATTTATAATAGTTTATATTTATCTATATAGCTACCTTTGCCAGAATTCTTTTTCTATGACTTTGTATTACTGTGATGCATCCTTTCATCAGCCTGATGAAGATTTTAGCATTTCTTGTAGGAAGTTACACTAAGCTACATCTCCAGCCTTTTTATTTCATTTATTTATCTTAGAAACAGGGTCTTGCTAAATTGTGAAACTGGTCTCAAACATGCAGTCCTTCCTGCCTCAATGTCCTGAGTCTCTGGGATTATAGGAATGCACCATCACATCCTGGCATTCCACTATTTTTTGACAATCATGGTTTTTGGTGGGAAATCCCCCCAAAATAAGTGGGCTTAGTACAAGAAATTTCATGAGTTCAATATCATTAATAGTGAAAAATGTATACTAAAGTAAATTGTCATTTTAAAACCCATGACAAAAAAAGCATTTGTTGTGTATATAGTATGTATGACATTGTGTATATATAGTATGTATGACATTGTGTATATATAGTATGTATGACATTGTATATGTAGTATGTATGTGTGACATTTTTCTGGACTGAAGTGGCAGAAGAAACTAGAACAGAATAATTAGTAAATGTTTTAACTATCTTTTGAATTAGAAATTCTTCCTTAAGAAGCAAAGCTATGTGTGGTAGTATGTGCCAGTAGTCATAGTTACTTTGGAAGCTGAGGTAGGAGGATAAATTAAATCCATGAATTTGAGACCAGTCTGGGCAACAAAACAAGACCCCTTTCAGTAAAAAAGGATGCTCTTGCCCTACCCCAGTTTTTCTGATGCTGAGAATTTAACACTTTTTGAGTGTCGCTAAATTGCCTGAGCTGGCCTTGACTTATGATCTTATGCCCTCGCCTCCTGACTAATTGGGATTGCTGTTGTGTGTTATCATGCATGACTATTTGTCTTTAAAAACACTGAGGCTAGCTAGTGACTGAACTAGGTCTATAACCCAAGTCTAATTTAAAAAAAAAAAATTATTCTCTTAATCATTCTTTTCACAGAATTTTTTATGTGTATATTTTACTTCTTTGAGCATGAGGGGAAAAAAGTACTTTCAGGTTTCTTTTTGTTTTGTTTTTGCAATGCTGGGATTGAACCCAGGGATGTTTTACCACTGAAATATATCGCATCCCATTTGTATTTTTTATTTTGAGACAGGGTCTTGCTGAGTTGAGGCTGGTCTCAAACTTCCCATTTTCCTTGCCTCAGCCTCCCTAGTTGCTGGGATTATAGGTGTGCCTCCCAGTTAGACTTTGATTAATTGATTTTTTTAAGCTTTGTTTTAATCTATATTTTCAACTATAGTAAAATAGCTGATTTAGCAAATCATCATACTTTTTGCATGATGTAATGTGCAACTATTAAAAACCATGTTCTGGAAGAACATTTAATGAATGACATAAGAAAATACTCATGGGTAATTGGAAAAATGAAATAAAAGTTTGAATATAGTGTTTTTAAATTATTTTTCTGAATTTATAGTAGATGGAAATATTTTAGTAACATACATATTAATGGATTCAGAGTGATGATTTTGTATGCATATATACTGGTCAGATACACCCTCCCCTACCCCATGCATCCACCTCTCCCTCTTTCAACTTTCAGGTTGCCTAGATTGCAGATATATTTTCTTTTTTGTGTTTTTTTTTTCAAATAATATGTATTTTTTTTAAATCAGGAAAAAAAAATTATAGTGCCCATTTTACCTTTAATTTAGTGTTGCTTTTTTTTTTTTTTTTTAAATAGTGCTGAGAATCAAACCCAGGGTTACGCAGGGTTTTGCCCATGCCAGACAAATGTCCTACCACTGAACTATATACATTCCCAGACTAATTACTTCATGACATGGAACTGCCCCCCCCAAAAAAAATTAAAAAAACAGTTGTGAAGTCATATATATATATATAAGTTGTAGAGAACTTTTAATAGTAATATTATGCCATGGAGATACTAATGCAATGTTTGAAATTTTTTTCTTGTTCATTACTTTTTCTTCTATTTGTAATCAGAAGAAAATTTAATGTTTTAACTTGGAAGATAAGTCTAACCTTTTTTTCCTTATATTTGTTATTAGACATTTGAAGACAGTGATTTGTTCCACTTGATTGGTGTTATCTGTGGATTAGCTATTTATAATTTCACTATTGTGGACCTCCATTTTCCTTTGGCTTTATATAAGAAACTCCTGAAAAAGAAACCATCCCTTGATGATTTGAAGGAACTAATGCCTGATGTTGGGAGGTTAGTTGTAAAAAAGTATCAGGAGTAGGATTTGGGAGATAAGAAATGGGAAATGTACAGAAAATTTTCCTTCTAGGATTAATATTGTTGTTTCTATTAAATTTCTGAAATAAATTGCATTCTAAATAAATGAATATACATCCTATTACCAAAATCAAAATTTTCTACCTTAAAGACTAATCTTCAGTATGAAGACTAAATTTTTCAGTGAATGTCTGAAGTTTTGTCTTCAGTGCTTGATTTTTAGTGTTTTAAAAGTACTTTACATATATCAGATAATAAATGTATGAAGATAGTGTTTTCTGAGAGTGGTTAAATAATTTATTTGGACCTCTGATTATACCCTCATTTCTACTTTGAACAGATAAAATTTTTTCAAATTTATTACATAAAATAGAGTAAAAATTACATATAAATAAGAACAAATGCTGAAAATGGGTTGATACATGGTCATTTTATTCAGAGGAAGAAAGAAAACCTGTTTTTTCCCCCATCGTTATTTGTAAGTTTGATAGTGTGCATACTCTGTTCTGAAACAAATGTAAAAATACAAATTAATGAAAGGATTTTATCAAAAGGGAATGAGAAATACGTACTTATGCAAACAAAATAGTCAAAATACTTAATGATATTTTACCTTAAAGAAATATACATTGTTTTACAGAAGTATGCAACAATTATTGGATTATCCAGAAGATGATATAGAGGAAACATTTTGTCTAAATTTTACGGTAAGATGAAAAACATAAATTAGTCTGATTATTCATCATCCCTTTTATTTAACAGCTTTGCCTTGTAGTTTCATTTTGAAGATGCGACTCTTAATCTTTTAGCTAACATTTATTGAGCATTTGCTATGTGCTAGACACAATATATATGTTGTTCCATTTTATCCTCAATAATCCTGTGAGGTTAATATCATCCTATTTTACAGATGAAGGAAGCTAAAATTAATAATTATATATTAGAGTGGGTACTCAAATCCAGCTATGTGACTTCAAACCTTATGTACTTTATTATTATGCTGAAATGGTGGAGCACTCCTGTAATCTCAGCAACTGGGGAGGCATAGGCAGGAAGATCAGAAGTTTGAGGTCAGGGGCTGGGTTGTGGCTCAGCGATAGAGTGCTTGCCTCGCATGTGGAAGGCCCTGGGTTCGATCCTCAACACCACATAAAAATAAATAAAATAAAGGTATTGTGTCCAACTACAGCTAAAAACAATATTTAAAAAAAAGTTTGAGGTCAGCCTGGGTCTTGGGGATGTAGCTCAGTAGGGATAGCATTTTCATAGCAAGCTCAAGGCCCCTTTAATCTCCAGTACCACAAAAAAAAAAAAAAAAAAGGCAAAAGATCCTTATCCAAGTGTTTGTTTTTGAATCTGTGATTCTGCATTTACAGAGAAGCAAGAGGTTATTGTAATGTGAATAACCTTGCAACTTAAAAGATTAATTTCCCCAGATATATCTCTTTCTGTTTTCTTGCTCGTTTTGTCTAACTCACTGTTGGATGAGTTAGTATGATATGTATGCAAATTCATTGCAGTGTTATTTGGAAATGAAATTGCAAACTGTGTAAAAGATGCAAAATTTTATGAAGTTAGCAAAAAGGGATGTTGAATGGCTGATCTAGTCACATACTAAGCCATTGACAAATGAGAATCTGCCAAAAATAGACCAGTTGGCAATTAAAGAAGAGAAAATCAGCAAGGATGATGATAAGGCACTTCAGAAGGGAACATTTAATAAATATTGTGAATTTCACACTTGAAAAAATGGTAAAGCCTTCAGTCTATTTTTAATTTTTTTTCATACATATTTTTTATTTCAGACTAGAAACCTGATTCTCAGCATAGCTTCCCAAAAATACCCATAATAAGATGCCATGTTACACAACTGTCTACTAGCTGCATGATATCAGGAACATTCTATATCGCGCTCACCTGGCATGTGCGGGGCGCTGGGTTCGATCCTCAGCACCACATACAAATAAAATAACGATGTTGTGTTCACCAAAAAAATACATATATTAAAAAATTCTCTCTTAAAAAAAAAAGAACAATGGGAAAACTTCCATTGTATCTCTCCATTAATGCCAAATTATATTACACAGAATTGTTTCATATACCTTTGATTTTTTTTTTAAGCCTCTTGGCATACATATTTAGAACTTGATGTTTACTCTATTTATCCATGTATTAAATTGATGTATTAGTCTGAAATCCTGCTCCCCTCTGGTCTTTCAGAATACTGCCCATCCTTCTTTCTACAAGTTTTAGGTAAAATTAAACTTTCCTTCCTGTGTGGTCTGGTAAAATTTTGTTTTATGGCATTATTTTATTGTAATGATTGTTTATATATCACATTTTCTTCTTTTTTATTAGATGGTAAACTTTAGAGCAGAGATGTGTTCATTTCTTACTTATCATTCCTTTTCTACCATAGTATTTTTACAATTGCTAGATTTTCATAAAAGAGGATAATATTCAAAAAAAGGAGTAAAGGAAGGATATAGAAGTGGGAATGGCAATGTTTGTTTAAAAAATAATTAGACAAGTATGAGAAATAAAAGTTGCAAAATAGCCAAACACCTGTGATTAAATATATTTTGCAGATAGAGTAATATGGGAGAATAGTAGTAATGTGGGAAGAATGCATAGCTCTTCTAAGCTGAATACATTCTGATAGTTTGATTCAGTCACTCTTCTAAGGAAAATATCCTAATTTTCTACTATGTTCTAAATATTTTGTTCACAATATATTCTGTTTCCTGTGCTTAAGTAACCAAACATTTGATAATTTATAATTAGTCATAGTAAGATATCAAAATACTAGAGTATGAAAATTCCTAGTTGTGGCTTTAAGCAGAATTCATAAATAAGTGATGGTGCAGAATTTTGTCTCAAAATTATTAGTTATATCTATGAGACAAAAGGAAGAATATAATAGTAGATTATTAAAATACTAAGTTTTGAGTCTGACATTTACTTTTTTTAAAAATTTAAATTAATAGATCACAGTTGAAAACTTTGGTGCAACAGAAGTGAAAGAGCTGGTTCTAAATGGTGCAGACACAGCTGTTAACAAACAAAATCGGTAAGTGAATTATAGCAGCATCAGTGGGAGTGATTAAAATTGCAGGGCTTTCCTTCCCCTCCCCCCCCCCCAACATGTCACAACCCTTAGTTTTTACTCAGGTAAAACTTGGACTGTTTAATGAAGAACTAATATGCCTCTGCTCCTGAAATGCCCTTAAGACATCAAAAAAGGAATGAAAAGATCATAAATTAAAAAAAAAAAAAGAAAAAGAAAAGTGAGAGGAGATTGTAGCAAATGCAGTTTTGGAAGCCAGAAAATAGTGCTTAGTTAAGATTGCAAACCAGGGCTGGGGTGAGCACTTGCCTCGCACGTGTGAGGCCCTGGGTTCGATCCCCTGCACCACATAACAATCTACAACGAAAAAATAAAGATTGCAAACCCAGAAAGCTGCAATGTAGAATGGAGCGGAATTGCTAAGAAGACTACCAGTTCATGTTGTAGAACAAAGGCCCAAGCACTAAGAGTAAAAAACATCCTTTTGCAAAATGCATGGAGTTTGTAAACTATTTTTAAAAGAAGCAGTTAGAAACCTTTCCCTTAACACATCCAGTAACCTGGCAAATGTCCTTCTCTAGCTTATGCAGGAGATTAGAAATATACCTTTTAGAGACATTCAACTGAAGGGACTGTGGTTTGAGATACCTAGGCATAGCTATGGGAAAGGAGCTGAACTGAAAATAGGGAGATGACGTGAAATTCTACAGCTCCCTCTTTCTTGACCCTTTGTATTAGATCTTTTTCTGAAGAAACTGCCTATGTTTTATATGTGAATGACTAGCCAGTGAGTAGACATTTAAGGAAGGACCAAAACAGTTAAAAAGAATGGCAAGGAACAGGAACAATGCAGAATAAAGAATAAACTTCAAAAGAAACTGAAGTCAGTATCTTCAAGGTGCCAACATCCAGATGGATTCTTTTAAAAACTGAGAGGAAAAATTTATTGGAAGAAATGGAATGAATTAAATTTGTCAAAGAAAATGGTACCCAGAAACTTCCCAGAACTGAAGTTTGGGAAGCCTTTCAAGATTGAAAGCAGGGGAAGTAGGAAAATAAGACACATACCAAGGCAAAATATACAAACTAAATCCTTCCAGGGGAGAAAAAAGCAGACGACATACAAAGAATTAGGAATCAGAATATCATCAGACTTATAAGAACAACACTAGGAAACTAGAAAATTTAAATTCTGGGAGAAAAAGCATTTTAATTCTATATTCAAATTATCATATATGTCATTATATATAAACATTTTCATATGTGCACATTCTCATAGAACCTACTTCTGATGCCTCCATCTCAGATATGTTGTACCAACCAAAATAAGTAATTAAACCAGGATAGAGAAAGGTACAGGATACAGTATAAGAGAGAGGCAAAGAGGATTCTTTTGAAGGAACAAAAGCTGTGTAGAAGTTTCTCAAAGAGTTAACAATCTGGGTTAGAGCAAGAGTTTGAAGGAAATTAGGAGAAAAATCCAACTGATGCTACCTGATATATTTGAATGATTATGGAGGAAATTGACAATTGTTTTGGAGAAGTTAGGGATAAAGTAGCACATGAAGGAACACATTATAATTTTTGTTTTAAGAAAAGGTAAACACAGGCTGGGGTTATGGCTCAGTGGTAGAGCACTCAGCACGTGCAAGGCCCTGGGTTCGAGCCTCAGCACCACATATAAATAAATAAAAGTGTTGTGTCCAACTACAACTAAAAAATTTTTAAAAACTACATATAAAAAAAAGAAAAGGTAAACAGAATACCCTGCTGCTCAATTATGAATAATATTTGTAATTATAAAAGTGTTAATAGTGAATACTGAACCAAAATCATTATAAAATGAGAATTTTGGGGGAGGAAAAATAAGAGCAGAGCAATTAAGTAAAAAGTAAATCTTTACCTTTCCTAATAGGTTTTCAGTTCATTATATAACATTTAAGATTGAAAAATCAAAGAATAACACTAGAACTATGTTGGCAGATGCTTGAAGATAAATATCAAAAGGAATAGCAAGAAAGAGTTAACAAGACCGATATTGGCTTCAAATAGCAGGAATTCCTGGTAGATAAATGCAGGACAGAAAGCACTTTGTTTTCTTCTATTTTGTCTTTAGACAAAGTTAACAGTGGGTTTGGCTAGGGACATGATCCAAACATTGTAATCCTGTGTTGAGAGCCACAGCGGAAGGGGCCCCAGCAAACTTCCAGCTGATTGGCTTCTCTGCAGTGATGCTCATTGGGCTGTTTCCCTGCCCTTTCAGACCACGGAGCTGCTCATTGGGGGACTCTTTTGGCTCCGCCCATGGGACCCAGCCAATCGGCCTCAAGAGCAGGAGGAGTGGGGGATAGAGAGGCTTGTGGGAAGCTGGTGGTGGCAGTTCCGCTCTGAGGGAATTCCTGAAGAGCTCCTGTGGTGCAGCATGTCATACTTCTGCTTGATAAGTGGCTCTTGATTGTGCCCAGCCAGACTGTGGCAATCCTGACTTGATTACTTAGAAGCTGTGTGACTTTAAATAGATAGTTGATATCTCCATACCTCAGTCTTCTTTTCTGTAAAATAGAATACTCAATTATATGTACTTCATGGGGTTATTTTGAGGTTTAGGTGAGGCAATAATTTTAAAATAGGACCTATCTAGCACATGTATGTGCTCAGTAAATGTTGGCTATTAGAATTATTACTACCAATAATACACTATGCATATGTCTTACCTTGTAAAATAAAACTGTTGTTAAAATTAATTAAAAATTTTGAAGCACTTCTAGCTTTTTTTTTAAGTTTTTGAGAAACTTTGATTTAGATTTTTTTCCTGCTTTTAAAAAGTTCCTGAAAATTATTTCATGTATATTATTGAGAAATTAATATAAGAATTTTGACAAAAAGTATGTAAAATTATTTAGCCTTTTGTGCTTGAGGGTATAATTAGTATAGATGAAATTTAACTTTCTAAATGGATGGATTGTAAATTATGCCTTACCTAATTAACTTTTTTCTCATCTGACTCTAATATTGTATCCTATTGGTTTTTCCTTAGGCCCACCAGATTTTATTTTACAATGGCCTCCTTTAGCCAGTTTTTCTGCTACTTATAAATTTAGTTTGGGATGGATAAGAATATTTGTAGATGCTTAAATTTACTCATATTCCCATTTACAGAAACATTATTATTTGCAAGACAAGGATATGAAATACTGAAATCATTCTCCAGTGCCTGTTCTCATTATTTGTTTAACTGAATTGCTTCATAAAAATATTTGTGAATAGCAAAACAAAACAAATTGATTAAAATTTTTTGTTATTCTAGTTACTGGATAAAGAAATTTCCCTTTTTTCTGTACAGTATTTTTTGTATCCTAAGAGACAGAAGACAATCAACTGTGTATGTGTGTCTGTATACTGCACATACATTTAAAGAAAAATAAACTTATAGTCTTTTAATGATTATCCTAAAAGAATATTTAATACCTGCTACTTGGTGGTTGTTTTTGAAAATAAATTTTTGTTCAGATTCCTTGGAGTCCACTCCAAGGAGAAAGACTCCTCTGTCAAATAATCTGAGTCCCAAAGCTCTCATTTTTTCACCACACAATATTTGTAACAGATCACTCTTTTAGGAATGCATGTGAGGTGATACTACAAATTTTCATTAATTTGTGACTTTTGAAATTATTTTGTTAGCCATTTATATCATTCTGTTAATTAGCAAATGATATTTTTCTATTAGGAATAGTCTAAGAACTATGAATGCTTCATGGGTATATCTTAATTTTTAATAGATTTATTTATAATAACTTTGTCCCCTTTGAGTCAGTCCTGTTCATATTTTTTCTGTTTTATATAGTTAAGTAGCAAAAGGCATAGGAGCACAGTTTTAATCAGACTATGTTATAAGTGATTTTTATGCATGTATGTATTTTTTTATTTCTAGGCAGGAGTTTGTTGATGCTTATGTGGATTACATATTCAATAAATCAGTGGCTTCCTTATTTGATGCCTTTCACGCTGGCTTTCATAAGGTCTGTGGAGGAAAAGTTCTTCTGCTTTTCCAGCCTAATGAACTACAATCGATGGTTATTGGAAATACAAATTATGATTGGAAAGAACTGGAAAAGGTAGGAAAAAAACAAATCTATGACATTATTTAAATGGAAAGACCAAGACCATGGCTTATTTGTAAAAGTCCTGCCCTTTTAGTTTCCATTTTTATACAATTACTTCATTTTTATAGGGACACTCTACTGTTTTTGCTCCACAATGAATATTGAACTGTTTTTGAATTGAGGGTAGCAGTTTTATATTTTGTGGGTTTGATGGTAGAGATAGAGAAAAATGTCATCTGGACCACAGGCAGAATAGAAGCCCCAGACAAAATGGTGGGTTTTCATTCTGCCTCAGTGTCGGGAAACCATTGTGAAAAGCATTTGCAATGCATAAGATTTTTTTCTCTGATTAATCTCAGTGTTTACTTTTTTGCAGAGAAATAATGAGTATGATCTTCATTTCTGGTGCCTTATTTTTAGGGAGAAAATTAGGAAAGTTTAATTTTCTTCTCTAAGTAATTCTCAAGTATTTCTTCAGTTAACATTTAGTAAAATTGCTAGATTAGGTCAGCTTTAAGAAATAAGGTTATGGGCTGGGGTTGTGGCTCAGTGGTGGAGTGCTTGCCTAGCATGTGTGAGGCTCTGGGTTCAATCTTCAGCCCCACATAAAAATACATAAATAAAGATATTGTGTCCAACTACAACTAAAAATTTAAAAAAACAAAATAAGGTTAACAATTATTTTGCTAATTAATATAGCCTCCTCTGATATAATTTTTGCAGTTTGGCAGTTAACACGTATTTGCTATATGATCTAGCAATCCTAATCCCAAGTATTATGTTCATCTAAAAATCTGTAAGAGGGAAGTAGGGAATTCTTGTTTAATGGTCACACAGAGTTTCAGTTTTAAAAGATGAAAAGAAGTTTAGATATGGATGGTGGTGGTGATTGCACAACAGTGAATTACTTAATGTTACTGAACTGTATATTTACAGATGGTTAAGATGTAAGTGGATACATGCATTTCTTGCAGTTTTAAAATATATGGCTTTTTTTAACTCAGTTAAAAAAATGGGAAGATAGTTTAACCAGGAAATCAGCATTCCCCCATACAATTTAGAGGTATAAGAGTGATCTTCAGTCATCCACCTCTCTTTCTTCATCCCCACTGACATGTTCATAATCTAACTTCAAACAAGTTAATAAATTTAACATCCCTTAGAAATCAAGTTATTTTCTCAAATTGTTTGGAAGTACATTTATTATTCTGCACATTTGGAAAATCAAGAATTCAGTGATTGAGATAGTCATAGCTACAAATAGCAAGAGCCCAAAATTCAAGAAACCCATTAGCAAATATTTATTAAGCCTCTAATGAGGTCCTATGCAAGAGATTGGGGAGATGATAGTCAATAATATTGCTACATAGTCTTTGCCCTCTGATAAGGAAGCTAACTACTTTTAACTGAGTTGTGATGAATACAAGGGGAGAGTAGGGGTTTAGTGAATGGCACATATGGAGGAACTTAACCATGCTTGTTAAATGTGGAAAAGAGTCTCATTAGATGGGAAATTCTGCAAGGTAAGTCAGGACTTCATTCACTGGAATTTCCCCACAGCCCAAAACTTTTAACTAAAACTCATTATAAATCAGTTGAATAAATCAGTGATTGAACTAGGTGACATTTTAATCTGAGCCTTAAAAAATAAGTAGAAATTGTTGAAGAAGTCTTTTCTATATTGCCTATGCCTAAGGGAACAGTATGTCCAAAAATAACATTTGTCAAGCATGGTGGCACATGCCTATAATCCTAGAAACTCGGGAGGCTAAGGCAGCAAGAGGGTTGCAAGTTCAAAGCCAGACTCAGCAACTTATCAGAGACCCTGTATTAAAATAAAAAAGGACTTGGGTGGTGGCTCAGTGGTTAAGTACCTGTGGGTTCAATCCCTATTATTTAAAAAAGAAAAAAAACCTTGAAAACAAGAACAGAGAAAACATTATTTTACATAGTTTGTGTCAGGAATGGTTTAGCTAGATAGTTTGGCTCCGGGATTTCTGATGATGGTATAGTCACAATATTGACTGGCGCCACTGCCATCCAAAGGCTTGATAAAGGATATTCATTTCAACAAGGATACATAGTCATATATGGCTGTTGGCACCATAATGATGTCTGTCCATAGTAGGGCTATTTGAATGTCTTCATGAAATGTTCCCCCATAAGTGTGATCTGAAAGAGTGACTGAAGCCACAGAGGGTTATCTAACCTGATAAGCCATACATTTTTCATATCAAGTTCCCTAATGATTACATAGGTCAGGCCCATTCAATGTGGAATGTGGTGTAGTACACAAGAACATGAATACCAGGAGGCTTATTGAGGACCATCTTTGAAACTACCACAGAAAATTATTAGTGTTGCTCTTAGTAGCATTTTTGTAAAGGAGAAATACAATGTAAAAATAACATGACTTCTATTCAGGAGTAAAAGAAAATTTTTTAATTATAGGTAATTTCCATGTTGGAAATTCAATAATCCTTGAACATTATTTTAGTATTTCTAGTTTATCCTTATTCACATAATTAGTCCTATCTTGTTTTTGGAAGAGGTTTCTGGTGGTTCATCTGTTTTTCTTTCTCCTGGAATATAAGAGTGTCAAATTGCAAAATGCCCAGGAAATGTTGGGTAATCATCTGCATTGCACATTTTAAATTCCTGCACCATGGTGTCTTTATGGGCTAAGGAATTCAATTTGCCAAATTAAGACAAAACTAATATTCCTTAATCCTAATAAGAGGTTATATTGTTTTTAGAATACAGAATACAAAGGGGAGTATTGGGCAGAACATCCTACGATAAAAATTTTTTGGGAAGTATTTCATGAATTACCATTGGAAAAGAAAAAACAATTCCTGTGTAAGTATTTCTAGTTTCATATTTTATGAGGTGGGAATCTTAATATTAAACTAATTCTCATAGAATATTGACTGATTCTCTTTGGATTAGATTTTTTTTTCATAGTATTTTTCTAAAAATCTTAAATTGGAATAATTTTTACTTTAAAATATGAACTATCATCTTAATTGCTTGTTTTCTTTTATCTCAAAGGCCAAGTTCAGTTTGCCTCCAAAATATTGTTGGTTTTTAGAAAAAAAAAAAAACAGGAATTGGGGCTGGGGTTGTGGCTTAGAGGCAGAGCACTTGTCTATCTCTTGCACATGTGAGGCACTGGGCTTGGTCCTCAGCACCACATAAAAATAAATAAACAAAATAAAAGACATTGTATCCATCTGTAACTAAAATTTAAAAATAAAAACCAGGAATCAAAATAAACTGGGATTGTAGAATCCTTTTAGATTTCTAAAAAGATCTTTAGACAATCTAGCTCTTTTCTGTGTTTGCTCTTTTCTTTTTCTCTTTGATTCCACATTTCTGGGAATTTCTGTAGAAAGTATCTTTTTTTTTTTTTTCTTTCTCCAGACCTTAGTTCCTTCATCTACAGCCTCATGTCTGTTGTGTTTTTCATCTTGTTAAAATCTGAGTCCAATTGAAGTTTGACCTTTTTCGGGGGGAGTAGTACTGGGGATTGAATCCCGGGGCACTTTACCACTGAGGTACATCCTTATCTCTTCTTATTTTTTTGAGACAGAGTCTCGCTAAGTTGTTGAGGGTTTTGCTAAATTGCCAAGTCTAGCCTCAAACTTGGTGATCCTTCTGCCTGCCTCAGTCTCTCAAGTCATTGGGATTACAAGTGTACACCACTGTGCCCGGCCCTATTTTAAAAAGTTGTCAGAATTTATGTTCTCAATCAGTGACATTCCTTTAGTATTCCCTGCTATTGCCAAGAACATTTTGGCTATCTTTTCTTGATATCTTTTCTTTCTTGAGAATTGCCAAATGTCAGGGTGAATCTTGCTTGATGCATCCTGTATCATAAGGATAGTAAATTATTATTCTTTGGAAAAACAATTTGAGTTTTGGCTCACTGTTAACAATTTTCTATCAAAAGTAACAGGAACAAATAGAGAAGGGTATGTTTTTGTTTTTGTTTTAACTGCGTTTTGGGCTGGGCCTGGGGTTCGGCGGTAGCACACTTGCCTGGCATGTGTGAGGCACTAGGTTCCATTCTCAGCACCAAACATAGACAAACAAGTAAAGGTCTATCAACAACTTTAAAAATATATTTTTTAAAAAACCTGCATTTTTATTTGGCTTTTTAACTAATTCTAAATGGCTTTTCCCAAAAGAAGGTCAGTAACAGTAGTCATTAATGTTTCAAAGAATGTCAATAGTAGTAGTCATTAATTCATCAAATGTTTATTGAACACTTTCTGTATACCAATATTAAGATTACACTTTTAAAGGAAAAAAAAGTGTATAGGTGGGTAATTAGTATGCATTTTGAAAATCTTCCACAAATTCTGGAAGCAGATGTTCACATAAAGTTGTGCTATAGAACTGCACTAGGTATTCTTAGCTACTATATGCTGTTGTGTGAATGATTTTTTTTCCCCCGGCAGTGTTTTTGACAGGTAGCGATCGCATTCCTATTCTTGGTATGAAGAGTCTGAAACTAGTCATCCAGTCAACAGGAGGTGGTGAGGAATATCTCCCAGTTTCCCACACCTGTTTTAATCTTCTAGATCTTCCAAAATATTCAGAAAAAGAAACTCTACGCCGTAAACTGATCCAAGCTATTGATCACAATGAAGGCTTCAGTTTAATATAACTTCAGAGTATTTAGTTTAGTGCATAAGCATTAAACTACTTGTGTTTTTCTTGTGGTGATGAATTCAGCAACGTGTCAGGTACTATTATAATTCCTACTTGCAAAATGTTTAATGCTATGAGTATTCATGAAAGCCAAAAAATATTAAAAGAAAAATGAACTGTTAATATTAAACTTATTGTACAGAACCATGAATTTTTCCCCATCTTCCTCATGAACATACAAATATTGTGAATACATTAAAGTTTTACTAACATAAATTTTAAGAGTTTGCATATTTCAAGAATGATCTGTGAGTGCATGGAAATGTTGCTTAATTTTTCTTCAATCACTGGGTGGAAAGCCTTTAACTTTGGCCTGAAATAGTCATTTGATTATTTTTCCATTTTGTAAATAATGTTAAGTTTTGTAATAAAATAGTTATGTTCTGATACCAGTACAGTTTCTATGGTTGTAATTGAACTAAGCTGACTCTTAAAGGTTAAAAATTATGAATTAATCTTATCTGAGCTGGGCATATATATAAAACTCAGTGTTAGAGCACTTGCCTAGCATGTGTGAGGCCCTAGGTTCCATTGCCATTACACTTTTTTTTATTTTAAGCATGTTTCTAACACAGTGTGATTTTTTTTTTTTTTTCCTAGAATAAATGTCTGTGCAAACTTGAGTTTACAGATAGGAGTTATACTAAAAAACTTGTAGTTCTGCCCTCTTGAGAATCTTGAGATGCTGATAGATGGGAGGTTATCAAAAAGCTTATTTATATTTAGAAATGGAAGAACTTTGTCTCTATAGTTGCCATAGAGAAACTTTGGCTAGTAAGAAAACCAGTCACTGGATTTTTAGCTTCCAAAATTATTGATTCTGTGGGTTAGTATTTAGTCAGAATTTTTAGTACTTGAGAACTATTTCCTTGAATTTTCAGAAACAAATCTTTTTATGGTGCTGATGCTTAGTTATCTCATGTCATTAAATTGTAAAAGCGAGTTGAGTTGATGCAATACATGTGACTTTCTGCTATAATGCAAATATTTATTTTTTAAATTTATAGAAATATGCCGTGAAAACTGTTTAATAAAGAATTTATTGGTTTGATATTTAAACTTTCAGTGGTTCTCGTAAGATTCAAAATTCTTCAAAAAGTGGGCTCTCAGGGAGTTTATTACATTTGAATTGTTCCTATTCCTTTATATTTGTTTGATAGAGGTCCAGTCTCTTTATCTGTAATTCCAAAATAAAAAGACGCTGAAAATTTTTTTACATTTTATAACAGACCTATCAGAACTGTTGGCTATTTATACTATTCACCAATTGGGACTAGGAACCCCTGCAGAGTACTGCATATTTGCTAAAATTCATAATTCCAAAATACAGACAAGCACAAGGGCTTCAGTAAGGAATCACGGACCCATACTTTTCAGAAGTTTAACTTTAAAAAAATACAAAAAACTATAGGTGTCTTTTATAGGTAAAGCACTGAAAAACAATATTCTTAAGGTGATTTCCTTGAGATGGCATTCTTTCCTATGGGAATTTTTCCGTGTACCTGGTAATATTACCATTTCTCTGCACCCATTCCTTGAGGGTGGTGATTTTCCAAATGCAAACTATGTGTCAGGTGCTTTTTTCATTAGTAACCTTTGTATGCTATGAAGCTCATCTGTGAAAAAGCAGCCACTTTGGATTAACATTGAGTTCTGTATCAAGAACACTGAAGTTTATCTGTGATCACACCTGTACAAAGCTTAACTTGGGTAAGTGATAACTTTTTTCTCCCTCAGTTATAGTCTATAATATAGCAGCTTTAACAACAAGAGATTCATGATTAAACAATATGCCACTGAAGATTTTTCAAATTGCTATTTGTTTTATAAAATTAGGAAAAATCTCCTTTGCTTTGTAAATCAGAGTAGCAGGTAGGTAAATATTGAATTTGTTGTCATAGACTGGTTATTGAGTTAGCTAAACTTGAAAATACTTTTCTCTGTACACAGATGTCAGGGTGGGCCTTCTTACAGGATCCATTTATATAGTTTGTAGTATCAATGTTTCCTAACAAGATTTTTGCCCTTTTACTGTTTAGTTTAGCAAAAGGTCCAGAATCAAAGTGAAATTATACCATGAAGACCATGGGTAAACTTGTCTGAAGGCAAGGTTGAATATTTCCTCTTCTGAGCCCCTGCTCCAGCCCTTGTGCATTTTGGCCATCCAAAGCTCCTTGTGATAGTTTCACTCACCTCCTCTGCTGAAGAATTCACATATCAAAAAAAAAAGAATTCACATATCCTTAGCTCCTTGCGCTTGCCAATGTTTGCTTATAAGCCCAATCCTCTCCCTCTCCTGGTGCTGAGAATTGAACCCAATGCTTCACACATGCCAGGCAAGCACTCTACCACTGAGCCACAGTCCCAGCTCTCAAATTTTATTTCAGAAAACAAATGGAGCAGACAGGCTTATTTTGTGAGAATATTTCCTTTTCAGACTGACCTTAGAAATGAGTGTTAAAAGTCAGAAAGGCTGGGGTAGGGTCATAGCTCAGTGGTATAGTACTTTCCTAGCATGATTGTATGAGGCACTGGTGTTTGATTCTCAGCACTGCACTGTTTGTTAACGGACCTTTTTTTTTTTTATTTACAAAAAAAAAAAAAAAAAACTTTAACACAATAACTTGATTTTTTAATGTCAGTTCTATTTCTTTGTTTCTCAACTGACTATATTTTTGAACTACCTGGGGGTGCTTTTTAGTACAAGCCCTGCTTTGTGTCAGTTAAATATGTATTCATATTCCTAGGAGGGGAGGAGTTCTAAACTTCCTCAGGTGAGTATTAATTACTGGTCTAAAAAGGAAACCATTTCTTCATCACTGAAGTATCCTACTTTGAGTTTAAGGCTGAGTGGCGTATTTAGATCTTTGTCCATTTGGTTTACACACACTCCTAGCTTATAGGTTTAGGAGTTGAGACTTGTTTCAAATAAAACTGCACTAAGAAAAAAAAAAATCCGTCGTATTTCTTTCAAAATAGGGTATTACTATCAAGTGAAAGAGTATATACAGAAACTAAAATAGCTGTATAGTGTTAACAGCTTAAACCAGGTATTGCTAAGTCATTGATACTTTCCAATCTGTGCATATGTGGAATGTCAGGGATTAATAGGGGATTAAAGCTAATTTCTCTAGGGCTGACAGAACAAGGACACTATTTTTGTTAAATCTGCCTAGCAAGTTGTCTGGGGAGGAAGGTATGACACCTGAGAACAGGAAACTGCCAGTCAAGTCTTTATTCATTACATGCATTCTAATGCGCATTTTTCAGCCTCTTAAATTTAAGTACTGTCTCAAAAACTTCAATGGATTGGACTAAGAAGGTTCCTTGGTAAGCCTCAAAAGTTGATGTGGGCTATTGGGCATGATGCCTAGAATCCCACTTGGAAGCTAAGGCAGCTTTTGAAGGATAACTTTGAGCCTAGGAGTTTGAGGGAAGCCTAAAAAGTTTTAGGACAAACCACTTCTTGGGGAGGCGGTAACTGGGCATTGAATCCAGGGGCACTCGACCACTGAGTCGGGTTCACACACACCTCACTTTTGCTTTTGAACTCTCAATTCTCCTGCCTCACAAGCTGCTGGGATTACAGGTCTGTGCCACCACTATGCCTTAGACAACAGTTGAAATACTAACTTTTGGTGATAGTACAATCAAGCACAATCAGTACGGGGCTGTCATACTATTATAAATTGGCAGGCAGCATCTAATACATACAGTCTTCAAAGCTGTATAAATCCTGCAAAATTTAAAAATGTTATATAACTTATAAACAATGTAAATTAACAGGAAAAAAGTCAAATGACAATTTTAATAGACTTTAAAACAGTGTACAAGTATAAAACACTGGTTTTGTATTTCAAAAGTTGGAGGAAGATATCCAGTCATTAAACAGTCTACAAAACATATGCCAGTAGATTACATAAAAGACTATGTACAATATAAAAAGAGCTGAAAACAGTCTTCACTGTAAAAATAATTTAAAACAAATTTTTCAATTTAAAATATCATCTATAAGCACAAACACATCATGCAAATGGAAAACTAAATATACTGCATTCTTTAGTGTAGCCAAATAAGTTCAGATTGAGACATCTTTTAGGTAGGGAAATGGCCATTCAATATAATTTTCTATTCTGGCAGTAATGGTCCTAGCTGGGTATTTTATTCATAAAGAACAGCTATGTTTCAAACCCTCTTTATTGTAATAAATACTAAACCAACATAAGAATATAATTTGGGGGTAATGTTCAAAAAAAAGTTCTGGAAAATAAATGTTTTCTGTGACTTTATAAAATAGGAGAAGCTTCTGTAGTTGAAAAGTTGATCTCTAGTTTTAAGGCAGGCTAAGCTTTTAAATAATGTTAACTAGTTTTTTATTCATTAACTATTCTGCTATTACAAGTTAAAGGTTCCTCCCCATAATACCAGGCTAGCAGTTTGGTATTCATTACACCAAATCCTCCCAACAGGAGACATGTACTTTCTGGCTGAGTTGTTATTAACATCTTATTACTTTGGAACTGTAATCAGGGACCTGTTGTTTTCTTCATTGATGGAAAAACAGCAGTCCAGAATATTACACTCTCCCCAGTAGAAGTACCATTATTACAGATTCAGAAAGGCTTTGCATATTCACATCTTGGCAGTTTAATACTTGTGGAAAAGGATCAATGCCAGCTCTACCACAGTGATAGGTACTTAAACAACAATGGCAAATATTTCAAAACTAAGGAGAATCCAGGCAGGCACTATTGTTTCTAGAGCAACTGAAACATTTCCAAAGCATTCATTTGGTTTTTTTTTTTGTTTTGTTTTATGAGCCAATATAGACGTCACTACATGTCTGTAGGAAGTACAAAAGCCATCTTCAATTGAACAATAAATACAATACTCCTGAAACTCTTAGCACCAAAGTCTTACTTTGAAAAAGTAATGACAACTGAGTGCTCTCCCAAATACTTCTGACTTTCTACTTACATTGCATGTCATTTTTTAATTTTAAAAAAGTTAGCTGCCATAAGTCTTGGAAAATGCCAGTGTTTAAAAATAGGTAATTGTGCTAAAGAATCAAAAGTTCAGCAGAACAGATATTTTGAGGACTTCAAACCATTCAATGTTACAAAGAAAAGTGTGAAATAACCATTCTTTGGTCTAGATAAGCTGTTCCCTTTACATTAATTTAACATTCCAATGGCTTTTTGAAAACTTTAAAATGTTGAAACTCACTAGGCAAAAACAAAATTATACATACATACAGATGTATCATACAAATGAAACTTTAAAAGAAAGTCATGACCAACAGCTGACTAAAGATACTTAGTACCTTTCTTTAAAAAGTTAGTGTTGAGTGTACAAGTACAGGAATGGAAGTTAAAAAATTATCCATGAAAAAAAAATCTACTTGACCAGTCTATAAATAAACCTTCTGTTTTCCTTGCTCTATTGAGTTCACAAGTAAACATTCATTTTGACATGCTAAAGTTCCTAATGCTGGTGGAACAATTCCTGTACCTGGACAATTATTACATTATGATTTGTTTGCTGGATAGTTAATGTCTGTTACTTCCTGTTTTATGGATATAGCTTCATTAACTGCCTCTCGATCGCCTCCATCAGCTGCAAATCCAGTTCCTCCAGCTCTTTCCGAAACATCAGCATCATCTTCCAGGCCATTGTAGAATTCTTCAATTTCACTTTCATCTTCCATGGGTTCTTCTAAACTTGGACTCTGACATGTACCACTATCACTGTTACTGCCACAAGAACTAGAGGATAAGACGTCATCTTCAGAGTCTGAATATACTTCAGCGCCATGGAAAATGTAACGATTTGGTGGTAAA
The DNA here is from genome assembly GCF_045843805.1 of Urocitellus parryii. Lineage (NCBI taxonomy): Eukaryota > Metazoa > Chordata > Mammalia > Rodentia > Sciuridae > Urocitellus > Urocitellus parryii. Next base: position 156,073,929 of record NC_135535.1, on the reverse strand, counting down.
AACAGGTATTGATTACCTGAAATATAGTAATAAATGAAATGTTAGACTTAATTCAGTCTAGTTGGACAGTCTGGAGTCCAGTGTAGGTTCTCTCTGCCTTTTATCACCAGACTTTATAATTTTGTTTTAAAGCAAGAACTGTGAGTCCTGGATTGAAATACTAGTTCTTTGTACAGGTAGCTGTTTCTTCATGTGGAGAATGAAATAATTTTAATCCTGATTTAAAAATGAAAAAAGAGAAATCATTCAACAATTCCTTTTTAAGAAATTTGAAATTAGATGCCTAATTCAAATTCATTAAATGAAATACTTTTTTAGAAGTATTTCATCTAACATTTCCATTTAACTTTTTTCCAGCCTGCTACTTAATATACTGTGAATATCTTCCTCTCCCCACCATTCAGAATGCAGTTCTTAGATACTGGCATTGATAGCCCCACCGCCCAGTCTAAGAAACCTGTACTTTTTTTTTAGTGCTCAGGATTGAACCCAGGGCCCCCAGAATCTGAGAGTCCTGTAGATATAGGTTAATGACGACAACAAGAAGCTCATTTCCTCCCCTTAAGCCATGGACACTAGGTCAAGAAGAACTCCTTAAGATGTGTGGGGGTTTGTTTTTATTTTGTTTGGAGATGGATAGAATGATCTTTTATGTGGTGCTAAGGCTCTAACCCAGTGCTTCTGCTAGGCAAATGCTGCTCTGCCACTGAACCATAACCCAGAAGTGATATGACAGTCTGCTACATATTGTGAAAAACACTTGTCACTATTAATTTTCATGGTTGGAGTAGGAAGTCAAGTACTTTTATTCCAGTGGCAAGACAGAAAACCCCTAGCAGCACTTGGGTCATGTTCAGTGTTTAAAAAAAAAAATTAAAAATAGTGACCAGGAAGCATTTTATGTGCAAAAGGAGGCTTTTGTCTGCTCTTGTGAATTAAATGGTAGGAAACAAGGAGCCTTTAAATGGGTCCCAGCATATGATTATATTACACTTGTTTCTATAATTTTAGCTCATGATTTAAAAACATTATATTCTGCCCTAGCCTCACTGAAGAACTGGGGAAGTACTAGTTACCAAGACTCTACTTCTAGTAAAATCAAGTATAATTCCTGGGCAAAGAGTTATATATGACCACGAATCTGGCAAAAGATCTTCAAGGAAAATTCCAGTGCTAGACTTCTATTTTAATACTCTACTAAAAAATTAGCCTTCTAGCCGGGTGTGGTAGCACATGCCTGTAATCCGTAGGTAGGTAGGCTGAGATAGGAGGATCTCAGTTCAGCAACTCAGTGAGACCCTGTCTCTACAAGGGCTGAGGATATGGCTCCTTGGTTAAGCACCCCTGGGTTCAATCCCCTGGTATAATCTAATCTCCAAGTAGAACCTACTTTTTGTTAACTCTGATCTGCCTCAGCATCATTTATAATTTATAGGGAAAAGGCCCCAAAACAACTTCAGGTGAACTAAAAATTTACGTACAACTAGAACACAATCTCCATACCATCAACAAGTTTTATGTAAACATATATTATGTTTGAAGGTGTGCAAAACTGTTAGGCCTAAGTTAAAGCAGATATCTATTTTTACATTGATTAAATTATGACCTTCCCATGTGTGCTGCTTCTACTAAAACATCACCCTTCAAAAAGCAGCTTTTCTCACGTGTCAAAAGGATAGATGCTATTCCTGATATTCAGTGGAGAAGAATCATGATATGTTTTCCAGATCTGAGACTGTACATTGTAGTGGTTAAGAGAGCAGCCTCCGAGGTGAAAGACCTGAAATACAATCTGGCTCTGTGTGCACTTCCTAGTTGTTACCTTGTATGATGTTGCACATAATCCTCTTGGTCTTCCATTTTCCCACCTGAAACAGGGAAGTAATAATACTTCCTACCTCATGAGTTGTTAGTTTAAAATTAAATGTTAGATATGTGTATGAAGCAACTGACCCACATTAAGCATACAAACAAATCATTTCTACCAGTTATAGAGTTTTCAGTGGCAGAGTATATAATATAAACCTATTCTCAATATTTATCTTCCATTTTTCTTCCCATCTCCTGGAGAAACAACATATAGCATACCATTAAAAGCAAACACTCTTCACTCTTTCCTGTATTATGTAAGATACCGCTATATTTACCCGTCTGTGACTTCTGAACTTCACACAATTTTCAATTCAACTATGGAAAGCTACCCAAATCAGGGTTGGGGATTCAGCTCAGCAGCGAAACACTTGGAGCTTCCCCAATCAACTAACCTGCCAAAACTGCTAGTTTGTCCCACAAAACAAAAAAAAAGCTTTATAATAATCATACTTTCCAACAAAGTTTCTTACCATCAAGCCGCTTACTAATCTGTTCTTTTGCAAGTCTGTTGGGCCAGCACTTTCTCACTGTTTCAGCAACTGAAGTTCTTTCACCTTTCTCACCAGTATTGGAACCAACATCTTTCAAATCTGGATTTTCCACATTAACACACTCAACATTTCTAGTAGAAGTCTGCACTTCCTGTGATTTTTCTTCCACACAACTCTTTGATTCAGATACATCCAAATCATCATTAGTCTTCCCTGTTTGGTTTAAAAGTGTCACTGAAGAATCTGGTGGTGAAGTTCTTTCTGGTGAACTTGATTCTTCTGAAATATTTAGAGGTGTTGGTGGTAACTCTGATAAATGGACCAACTCTTTTTGTGTTCGTGGAGGTTTTTCGGTAATTTCTGAAAGCTTTACAGGGTTACAGCAAAGTTTGGCGTATTCACCACCTAACCTATGACACAATTCATTAATTATGACATCACAGTCTCCAAGAAGTTCTACATCAAAATGCAGATGAGGCAGAGGTTCCCTATTAATTAATATCTGAGGCACTTCGTGTGGTATGGAACCTAAAAACAGGGTAAAAAGAAAGTTAGGAATTGAAGGTGAGCTAATAAAACCATAACAAATGCATCCTGCAAAAAAAAAAAAAAAAAAAGCCTGAATTCCAAATGATACCCTCCACTGATACTTGAAAAGTCATTAAGTCATTACATTTCATCAAAAAGTTATCGTGGGCTGGGGTTGTGGCTCAGCAGTAGAGTGCTTCTAGAGCCTTAGTTCAATCCTCAGCACCACATTAAAATAAAGGTATTGTGTCCAACTAAAAAGTAAAAAAAAGATATCGAACAAGTGAGAAGCATTAAAGCATCCCAGTTTCTGATCTTGCCAGGTTGGTTACCTCTGAGCAATCTTGTAACTTTCCATTCTGACCTCAATTTCCTTCTCTGTAGAGAATGGGAATAATGTCATTACTTAATTCTTGGCACATAGGTGTTTAGGTTACGTTGTAGCTCCTGATACAAAGGTTAAAAGCCATACAGACATATTCTACACTACTTACCAGAAACTTTTTTTACATTTTCAAAAAACCATATTTGCCTATTACCCCACAGGCACAAGCCTGTAATCCTAGCGTCTTGGTAGGCTGAGACAGGAGAATTCCAAGTTCAAAGCCAGCCTCAGCAATTCAACAAGGCCCTAAACAATTTAGTAAGACCCTATTTCACTAAATTTTAAAAAGTGGGACTGAGGGCTAGGGTTATAGCTCAGTAGTAGAGTGCTCATCTTGCATATGGAAGGCAGTGGGCTTGGTCCTCAGCACCACATAAAAATAAACATTAAAAAAAAAAAAAGCTGGGCTGAGGTTGTGGCTTAGTGGTAGAGCACTTGCCTTGCATGCATGGTGCACTGGGTTCAATCCCCAGCACCACATTAAAAAAACTAAATAAACAAGGGTATTGTGTGTATCTACAACATTTTTTTTTTTAAAGGCACAGGAGGATAGCTGAGGATGTGGCTCAGTGGTTAAGTGCCCCTGGGTTCAATCCCTGGTACCAAAAATAAATAAATAAAGCATTTAAGGCAGAGAAACCCAGGTATGGTAACTTGGGCCTATAGTTCCAACTATTTGGGAAGGTAAGGCAGGAAGATCACTTGAGCCCAAGAGTTCAAAAACAGCCCAAGTAAGAAAGTAAGAACCCTATTTTTTAAAAGAAAAGAAAAAAACTGGGCTAGATGTGTAACTCACTCAGTGGTTGAGTGCCTACTAAACATGCATCAATCCCAAGGCCACAAAAGAATGGGGAGCTTACACTACTAAATTACGTTCATTTAATCACAAATCACCTATATTCTACTGCACAAAGATTTCACAGCTATTTAGGAAAGACTGAATTAAGTGATAAAGCCACCAGATGTAAGACAAATACAGAATTAAGGAGTTTGACTCATGTTTCTTGTGTTTACCTATTTGATTTACTGATATAAAACCATTTAATTCTCTGTTTTGGCGTCTGATTGTCTGCTCTTGTCCTCCCATTTATAAAAAGACATATCTGATGTATTTGAAATATCCTTCTCATTTCCCTAGCTTCATTACAGGAGAGAAAGAAGGTAGTATGAAAGCATGTTAAAGAAACTTCCCAAGAATAATAGGGTCTTGAATTACATGGAAACATTGTTAAACACATACACACACTCCTTGGGTTTATGTAAGCTAGAGCCATGTACTACCATTATGACGTGCCATGACTGTCATTACTACAAGAAGAGACTTATCATCTTGAATCCCTAAATTCTATCTTACACAAGTATATTACCCTTCTAATAAGTTGTGCATTTGAAAAATGTGAAATGTCAAAAACTGTAATATCATGGGCTGGGGTTGTGACTCAGTGGCAGAGTGTTTGCCTAGCATGTGTGAGACACTGGGTTCGATGCTCAGCACCACATATAAATAAATAAAGGTCCATTGACAACTTAAAAAATACTTAAGAAAAAAACTAATATCAATACAAATAATTTCTTAAGTTTATGTAAACAAATCAAAACTAAACTCTGCCACATTAAACACATTGCATTAAAAAGTCTTAAGTTGAAGCTGGGTGTGGAACAGTGGCACATACCTAGAAATCCCACCTACTCTTTAGTCTGAGGCAGGAGGATCACAAGTTTGAGGCTGGCCTCTGCAACTTAGAAACTCTGTCTCAAAAAAACTAGAAATATACCTCACTCAGTGCATTTTCCCTTCATCTGGATTTTCCATGAGTAAGAACTAGAATTTAGTATTCCTTCTGTTTTGACATCCCCTGGCCCTCATTAAATATCATTTGCAATAACCCCCATAAACAAAAATATCATCTAAAAAAATATAGCTTAGCTCTTTACCACTTTCTAAATAGGAAAGTGGTAAGATCACTAGAACCTATTATACAGATCCATAACCTGTGGTATCATATGCAGAAAAATTCCTCCAAAACCATCACTAACTTACTTGGAATTAGTGCTACTGGTCTTACTTTCAGGGAAGACCCAATAACAATAAGGAGATCGACTTCGTCTTTGTCATACTTCATGGCTCTATGAAACTGTTCTGGTAAATTTTCACCAAAAAAGACAATCTCTGGTTTCATGATAGCAAGTGGTTCATCAGCTGGGCACCTAGGACATCGAGGAACTACCTGCATGTTCCAGATATGGGTTGAGATAAAGTGAAAGAAAGTTCCAAGTTAGTAGTAGTCAATATTTCCACACTTTTTTAAAAATGCATTTCAGAATTATCATAGAAAACAGAAAAGCTGTAGGAAAATTGGATACAATCTAAATGTCAATTTTAAGTTTACTGATACACAATGAAACATTTTCCTGTATTTTTTCACAGTATTTTTATGAGGATTACCACAACTCCTTTAAAGGATCCAAATCTGACATCACTAAAAAGGAGAGAAAGGAGAAAAACTAACATAGCAGCTTCTTACTTGTGACCTGGGTTTTTATTTTAGGCTTATATAACAAAGGAGCCAATTTAATGATTTCAAGGTATTATTGTATTTCATTAGAATTCCCAATGGCAACACTCTTCCTGGACATTTCCCTGTCTCATAAATATTTTGCAGTGGGGCTGGGGATGTGGCTCAAGCGGTAGCGCGCTTGCCTGGCATGCGTGCGGCCTGGGTTCGATCCTCAGCACCACATACAAAGAGGTTGTGTCTGCCAAAAATTAAAAAAATATTAAAAAATTCTCTGTCTCTCTCTCTCACTTCTCTCTTTGAAAAAAAAAAAATATTTTGCAGTGGCGGAGGATACTGGTGGCTAAGGAAGAACAGATCAGAGATGAGCACATTCCTAAAATGTGGGTGATTAATTACCTGATTAAAAATATCTCCTCGTACAGCTTCACAGTCAACTTTATATTTACAAATCAGGCAAGATGCTGTTGCAAAGGAACCTAGAATCAACCAACATGTATATGGTTTATTAAAGTAATATGTTTCTTAAACATAAAGTTTAACACAACAATTTTAAGAGATTCCACATGGAAATTTAGAGAAAATGAAAAAAATACACGTAATGCATGGAGACAATTCAATCCTCAGCTGTGAAACACAGGTGTAACTGTGTCTTCTAAAACTAACTCTACCAGTGCTAAAACTCTTCAGGATATTAAGGTTCCAATTTTAATATCTTAGTTCACAGATGTGTTTTAGAAACTTTACAGAAACAATCTCATGTTACTGCAATATCTTCTAAAATGAAAAGTATATTAATATTGGTTGGGCACAGTGGCACACGCCTATAATCCCAGTGACTTGGGAGGTTGAGATGTGAGAATCAAAACTTCAAGGCCAGTCTCAGCAACTTAGCAAGGCCCAGACTCAAAATAAATTTTTAAAAAAGGGCTAAGGATGCAGCTCAGTGGTAAAGCACCTCTGGGTTCAATTCCCAGTACCAAAAAAAAAAAAAAAGTATTACTATTTGGTATTATACTTCTGATTTCATTATTTTGCATTCTATTTTTTTTAGATTATCTTCAACTAATCAGATAACATGTTAATGATGTTTAAACTCTCATTACTGGAGGGCAGCTTGCTTTCTAATGCTGTTTTTTCCTAAGAAACTAAATAAATTACCAAAAGCCATTTTGAAGTTTACTAACCATGACATTGAATTATCCTTTGGATTCCTGCAACCTGTTCCAAGGTATCTATATTCTGAGTATAGTTGCGAAGTAGTTTTCCTTCCTTATCTGACAAGGCTATGAATTTGTGACATAGAGATGGTTGGAACTGTCCAGGATATATTTCCTACATAATGCAAAAGATAGAAAAAGCTAATGTTAATAAAATAACTATAACTGGCATCCTGCTTAGGTTTAACAAAAAACTACCATTGATAATTCCCCATATATAATTTTAAAACAAAATACATGAACATTTTAAAGCATCTTGATGGATGCAACACACACCTAGAAAAAGGATTTTTGCTGTAATATGTATAAAACTCAGCAATTAGTGAACTTGGCCCCTTGAAGAAATGATCAGGTTGACCCATAAACATCACTAATAAATGACTCCTTAGGATATCAAATTCTTGCTGGCTGCAAATTCAGATTTTTGTTTAAGGAAAAAGGGGAAAAGTTTACACTGAAATTACAGATATCAAAAGTACGGTGACTTTTTAAAAAACTAAAAAGAGGGCTCTGTCAACATACGAATATTTAAAAAATTTTTTTTTGATTCATCATTCATTATAAATATCAACCTGTTGGAAGTTTAAAGCTAAAGTTTTAATTCCTTACCAAAATTGTTTTCCTTCCACTGCACAGGCACATACTGGTATAGTATAGAGTTGCTCATGAATGCTGAGTTGCTGGATTTTGTGTGTGTGTTTTTCCCCCCAAATAATGCTTCAATGCTGTTTCTTCTTTAAAAACAAAGAATTCAGATATACACATGGCAAAAAGATCAGAGAAAAAGTATCAATTTTGGTCCTCCCAACTTTTGACAGTGTTTTTATTCAATTTCATTTAGTAAGTGACTATGGCAAAGGAAGTTTCTTCTCTACTTTTTCTTTAAAGTAGTAGCACTATCATCTACTTACTTCCTTACCATTCATTACAGGCTCTAACCCATTATAATGCTAGCCAAAAAAAACAAAAAAAAACAAAAACTAGACACAACCATACATCCATCAATAGGGAACTGGTTGTGTAAATATAGCACATCCATAACAGTGGAATATGCAGCCATAAAAAACGAGGGAGACCTAGATGCACTGACCTGGAAAATGGCCCATAACATGTAGGGGGGAAAAAAAAAAAGTTAGTCACCAGTGTGTATAGTTTTGTTTTGTTGTTAACTGAACAAAAATGAAAATTTATGTATATATAGATAGGTCCATAAGAACAAGCCAGGAAGAATACAAACAAGTTGTAAAAAGAGTTGGGGTAATTTTCACTTCTGACATTATACCAAAAATGCTTAATCATGAGATTACAGATAACTATTTTTTACCTATTTCACATCTCAAATTTTAAAAACACTTTGCCATTCAACAAAAGAATACCTTCTAGATAAAACTTAATACACTTTTCCCATGATGGTAAGTATATGTATATGTCCATATGCTGCTAAAAATCTATTATACAAAAATCCAAAATGTTTGCCTTTCAAATGTTTCAAAAAAAATTCAAGAATAACTATTTGCAAAGAAAGAAATGAATAACTGCAATTTAAAAAAACAAAATGCATATAAGAAGTAGCAGCAAAAGAAGAGTTTACTAATAGAAGACTAAATATAATGGTATAGCACAACTCAGTAGTATTCCATGTTCTGGATGTTCTGGAATACTAATGAGTTGTGCTATACCATCATCTCCTACCCAGGATACTTTGTTTTATTGCCTTTACACTCAGAAAATTAAATATTGTAGCACTAAAGTACCTTCTGGGAAGATCTTTTAGCATATTTTGACCAATATTGAAAAAGGCTAGGAACAGATAAAATAGAATCTCTATAAAGCAGTAGGCAGATTGATAAAAGCATGCCAAACACAGAACAGGAAGGACGACTAACTCCGGGGCACAGTCAGAAGACAGGAGTTCTTCTAAGATTCTAAAATTGTATCTATCCTCCTTGAATTAACTATATGTCTTAACCTCTTTCAAAGGTGAAAGTAAGGAATGCAATATGTGTGGAATGCTAGATTTCACATATATACTAGTTTCCCCTTCTTGTCCAACGTGTTCAAGATAATTTTCAGCCCTTAAAGTTATGAAACAATTCCTATTACTAAGGATAATTTATGAAAAACTTTTATTTTATAATCCTACATTTTACATGTGAAAACCTTAATGATGAGTCTTAGCTTTATTTTCTTTCTAATATGAAGAGGACCATGTCAATTTAAATATAGTATTCAACTATAAAGAATATAATCAAATTATTTAGGACTATTTTAACAGAAACCAGTTCTAAGATAAGACTCTTAATTTGAGAAGTTTGCTGAAAACTAAATGGTCTATAATTTTTAGATAGGATACGGATTAACTCTTTCACATTAGAAGTATTACATGAGGGCTGGGGATGTGGCTCAAGCGGTAGCGCACTCGCCTGGCATGCGTGCGGCCCGGGTTCGATCCTCAGCACCACATACAAAGATGTTGTGTCCACCGATAAAATAAAAAATAAATAAATAAATATTAAAATTCTCTCTCTCTCCCTCTCTCTTAAAAAAAAAAAAAAAAGAAGAAGTATTACATGATAGCCAGCCTTGTTCTAAGCAAGTCCTTTTAAGGAACCAGTCATGAGGGTTGGGCCACTCTTGAGGAGATCAAAGGTTTAAGGTAAAAAAGGGAGCCTTTTTATGAAAAGACACAAATAACCCAGGATTAGCCACCAACCAATGTGGTCAAAGCTAAAGCTCAGAACTACCTATGGAATTGCAGCGTTTTCCTGGGAAAATAATGGCTTTCCTCCAGTGATGCGCTCTGCTTTTAACCTCAGGTTTCTAACAATACAAATAAAAGACCAAAACACAACTGTAATCACGGCCCCTGAAAACTAAAAAGACTCTTCGAAGTCTTAAGAGTTTATAAATCAGAGGAAGGCACACTGTTGAAAGAAAAGTAAAAAAGATTAAAGTAGTAACACCATCATCTACTTCCTTTCCATTCGTTACAGGCTCTAACCCATTATAATGCTAGCCAAAAAGAACTAGACAAACTAGCCAAAAAATTCTCCAGTTAAGGAGAATACTCATTATCTTATTTCACTCATTCTGTAAAATCACCCAAATAGACTACTCAATCTTTTTTTTAAATATTTTCAGTTGTAGATGGACACAATACCTTTATTGATTATTTTTTTAATATTTTTATGTGATGCTGAGGATCGAACCCAGTGCCTCACACATGCTAGGCAAGGGCTATACTGCTGAGCCACAGCCCCAATCCCACTACTTAGTATCTTAATCAGTACTTAATACCCTAACCCTAACCTGACAAATTCAACTGCTGTGCCAGTACACTGGCTCACGGTAATCCCAACAACTTGGGCTGAAGCAGAAGGATCACAAGTTCAAAACCAGCCTCGGCATTTGCCAGTAATGGATGGAGCTGGAGAATATGAGGCTAAGTGAAATAAGCCAATACCAAAGATGTTTTCTCTGATGTGCAGATGCTAATTTACAGTCAAGGGAGAGGGGCACTAGGGAATAGATCAGATAGAAGGGAGTGAACAGAAAGTAGGGTATCTGGGGATAGGAATGATAGAATGCATCAGACATAATTACCCTATGTGCATATGATTACACAATCTGTATAACTACATCACACACAAGAATGAGAAGTTATACTCCATTTATGAGAGATGCGTCAAAGCATCTTACTATCACGTATAACTAACTAGAATATAGAAAATGAACACTGTACCATTTAAAAAAAAAAACAGTCTCAGCAACTTATCAACACAGTAACTCAGCAAGACAATGTCTCTAAATAAAATAGAAAAAATGGGCTAAGGATGTAACTAAGTGGCTAAGCGCCTCTGGGTTCAATCCATGGTACCAAGTTTGGTTCCTTTAGGAATCTTTGTTGAGCATACATGTGTACACAGGACCACAGACAGTGAATATTTTAGGTATTAGACCATATGGTTTATGTGTATATGGTCTCTGTCACTACACAAGCTCTCCTTTATAATGCAAAAGTAGCTATAGATAATATATGAGAATGGTTGTGTTCCAATAAAACTTCATGTACAATGACATCAGAATTTCATGGAAGTTCAAACTCCATGAAATATTCTTTTGACTTTTTCCCCAGCAATTTAAAACCTCATCGTTAGCTGGGGAGGCAGTAGGGGGAAGATATTGGTCCATGGACACAAAATCTCAGAAAGGGAGAATGAGTTCACCAATATCTATTGTACAACATGGAGACTATAATTAGTAACAAGTGTATTATATACTTGAAAACTGCTGAGTGTAGATTGTGAATGTTCTTATCCAAAAATAAGTATGTGAATGTTATTTAGTTTGATTTAGCCATTCCATACGGAAAAAATATATCAAAACATGTTGTACACTATAAATACAATTTTCTTTTTTTTTTTTTTTTTTAAAGAGAGAGTGAGAGAGGGGAGAGAGAGAGAGAGAAAGAGAATTTTTAATATTTATTTATTTTTTTTAGTTCTCGGCGGACACAACATTTTTGTTGGTATGTGGTGCTGAGGATCGAACCCGGGCCGCACGCATGCCAGGCGAGCGCGCTACCGCTGAGCCACATCTCCAGCCCTATAAATACAATTTTCATTTGCCTATTTACATGAATAATAATATATCACTTTAATAAGCAGTGGGTGAAATCTGATCTGATCATACATTATAATTTTTAAAAAGCTGACATAAAAAGTAGGGTAACTTCTGTCCTAACCTAACACAAAGGAATTCCAATTAATGAAACTATTAGCTACTATTTAATGAAATTTTAGTATATACTTAGGTTTAATAAGCCCTTATATTTTGTATTTATAATTCCACACACAAAATTCAGGGCCGGGTTTTTACACTTTAAAAGGTTAAAGAAAAATAATATGTCAGAGACCCTATGTGACCCATAAAGCAGGGCACATATTTACTATCTGACCCTTTGTGGAAAGTTTGCTGACCCTGTTCTAGACATATATTCTTTTTTTTTTAGTTATAGATGGACACAATGTCTCTATTTTATTTATTTACTTTTATGTGGTGCTGAGGACCCAAGCCAGTGCCTCACACATTAGATAGGCAAGTGTTCTACCACTGACCTACAGCCCCAGCCCATATATTCCCATTTTACAAATGAAAACAAAAACAAAACAAAGAAATAATTTATCAATTTGGTAACAGGAACCATAAGTAGCAGAGTTAGCATTTACACCTAGTTTCAATACAAAAGTCCTGTTCTTAACTGCCTTTCCAATTTTATGCTTCAGCCTCAAATTTTCTATTTTTTCTTTTGGATTAAGCACCATTTTTCTTAGGTTACAAACCAGTCTAATTGAGCAAGACTAGTTTGGTAAGTCCACCTTATTTTGCTCAATTTCATAGGATTACTACAGGCTGGAATTCCACTAACCCGAACATAAAAACACTCTTCAAAAAAACATATTCCCTAAAATCAGTATGAAAAGAAAAGCCCCTTGGGCTGAGGACATAGCTCAGTTGGTAGAGTGCTTGCCTAGCATGCACAAGTAAGTCCCTGGGTTCAATTCCCAGCTCCCACCAAAAAAAGAAAAGCCCTTGAAATGGGGGGAAAAATGGCTAAGAACAAAAAAATAATTAGAAGATACACACAGGACCAGAAGTAAAAGTAGTCATCCATACTAATTAAAACAGAATACTAAGGGCTAGTGGTATAGCTGGGGAGTGGGGTGAGAAGAATGCATGAAGTTCTAGGTAAAAATCTAGGGCCAATAAGTAAATAATAAAGATAAAACAACAGGGGCTGGGGTTGTAGCTTAGTGGTAGAGTGCTTGCCTAGCACGTGTGAGGCACTTGGTTCGATTCTCATATAAATAAGTGAGTAAATAAATAAATAAAGGTACATCGACCACTAAAAAAAATATTAAAAAAAAAAGATAAAACAAAAGACAAGAACATTAACATGCTAATGTGTTACCTATTATACATTTATAATTTCAAACCTGCTAAACAACCCTAGATTAAAAAAAAAATCTCTAATACCCACTGTTAAGAGACTCATTACATTATGTACAACTTGAAGACAAACTACTATACAGCCCCCACCCACCTCCCCCATGAGATGTATCTGTTAAGTACCATTTATTTCCAAGAATACTAAGCAAGAAGCTTAGCATGGTGGCACACTCCTCTAATTCCAGCTACTCAGGGAGGCCGATCACAAATTTGAGGCCAGCCACAGTCAACTTAGCAAGAGCCTATCTCAAAATAAAAATAAAAACGACTGGGATAGCTCTGTGGTAGAGCACTGCAGAGTTCAATCTCCCAGAACTGAAAAAATAAATAATAACACGTTAGACTGGCAGTGTTGCTCAGTGGTACAGCACTTGCCTACCACAGACAAGGCGCTGGATTCCATCCCTAGAATGACCAAAAGAAAAAAAAGTTAATACTTATAATGTATTCTGGGGTTTTTTTTGAGGGGGTCAAGGGATGTAATAGGGACATGCTAAGTCAACCTTCTCACATATGTGTGATGAAAGTGTATTTTAGGGCTGGGGATGTGGCTCAAGCGGTAGCGCACTCGCCTGGCACGCCTGTGGCCTGGGTTCGATCCTCAGCACCACATACAAACAAAGATGTTGTGTCTGCTGAAAACTAAAAAATAAATAAATAAATATTAAAAAAAAAAAAAAGAAAGTGTATTTTATTTCAACCTTTTCTGGTAGAAATGTATCTAAAGCTAAGGAAAAAAATGAACTTGCAATTTCTCTCTCAGGAATTTATCTTAAGAACAATGGCAATATACCAAAAAAGATAACTGTAGCAACACTATTTGGATGTCCTAAATATGCACTTTCAGAATTATAGTATACCTACTGATCATCGTTATATAACATTAAAAAGTATTTATGCTGGGCATGGTAGTACACACCTGTAATTCCAGTTACTCAACTGGCTCAGGCAGGAAGACTGGGCCACTTAGTAAGACTCTGTAGGCAAGACTGGGCCACTTAGTAAGACTCTGTCTCAAAAAAATAAAAAGGACTGGGGATATAGCTGAGTGGTAAAGTTTGGTACTGGGTTTAATCCGTAATACCAAAAAGGAAAAAATAAAAGTATTCCAGTGTCTGACAGAAGAGTTTGTAGAAAATCCAGAGCAGTTCAGAGAACCGCTTTTATAAAGGTGTAATATAATATACAACTCTAAGTACTACAATGACACTTATATATACATGTAACATGTACATGAGTATTAACATTATCTTCAGATGAATGAAACTACAGCGACTACATTTTTCTTTTGCTTGCATTCTTTGACTTTTTAGGTAATGAGCTTCTTTTAAAACTCAATTTGGGGGCTGGGGATGTGGCTCAAGCGGTAGCGCGCTCACCTGGCATGCGTGCGGCCCGGGTTCGATCCTCCAGCACCACATACAAACAAAGATGTTGTGTCCGCCAATAACTAATAAATAAATAAATATTAAAAAAAAAAAAAAAAAAAAAACTCAATTTGGGGGCTGGGGATGTGGCTCAAGTGGTAGCGCGCTCGCCTGGCATGCGTGCGGCCTGGGTTCGATCCTCACCACCACATACAAACAAATGTTGTGTCTGCCGAAAAACTAAGAAATAAATATTAAAATTCTCTCTCACTGGGCTGGGGATATGGCTCAAGCGGTAGCACTCTTGCCTGGCATGCGTGCAGCCCGGGTTCGATCCTCAGCACCACATACCAACAAAGATGTTGTGTCCGCCGATAACTGAAAAATAAATATTAAAATTCTCTCTCTCTCCTCTCTCCCTCTCTCTTTAAATAAATAAATAAATAAATAAAATTCTCTCTCACTCTCTCTCACTCTTTAAAAAAAAAAAAAACAACTCAACTTGGGGCTGGGGTATACTTCAGTGGTTAAGCGTTTGTCCAGCAAGCATAAGAGCTTTGATCCCTAGGGCCACCAATAATAAAAATATTAAAACTCCTTTATCTTTATAACTATATGATCTGATAAGTTTGCATCTTATCAAATATAAAATAACACATTTTTGGAATGAGGTTCATAAAAATTTAGATCATATTTCTTCCTCTAGCTTTTCCTGAACTTCAATCACTTCAAGGAAAGAACAATCACTGAATATTTATAACTATGACCACAACTCATCAATTTAAGTTCTTAGTCAGGTGTGGTAGTGCATAACTGTAATCTCAGCAACCTGGGAGGTTGAGAAAGGAGGAGCACAAGTTCAAGGCCAGCCTCAGAACTTAGGCACTGCCTCAAAATAAAAACAAAAGGGAAAAGTAAAAAAAAAGAAAAAGACTGGAGAGCTAGCTCAGCTACAAAGTGCCCCTCAGTTAAATTCCTAGCATGACTTAAAAACCCTAAGTTCTTATTAAGCAGAAGAATAAGACCATGGTTGAGAATATAACTATCACTTTAAAACTAGCCTTAACTATTCTTGTACAAAAGAATTCAAAATGGTACCACATGGAAACATACTATAATATGCTGATGCTAAATGGCAGCAATTTTGCAGGGGACACTGACCCTTTCTACCATACATTTTTAAATGTCAAGTCTGGTAGCAGAGGTGTTTACAGCATTTAGTGGGTGGAAGCCAGCAATGCTGCTAAACACTTTGAGACCCAGTAAAGCTCCCATAGCAAAGAATTATCCAGTCCAATGTTAATAGTGCTGAGTTGGCAGAGCAAGCACATGGCATGCACAAGAGGTCCTGGGTTCAATTTCCAGAACCAAAAAGAAACAAACAACAACCAAAAAACCCCACTCTTAATGGACCAGTAACCTTTTCAACATACCTCTCCTTTACATTCCCAATATCAGTGAAATCTAAATTTCTTCTCAATAATCACATACAACCAATGGCTTAATTTGGTGTAGAAATTATCTTTCTTCCAAAATATCTAAATTTCACCAGTATTTCCTTTATTCATGGCTTCATACTAAATTCATTTTCACTCATAACTAGCAAAACTCACAAGCCATTTTATGAACTTTCCATCTAGTTATAGTGACCAGCAGAAAAGCTGAAGTTAGGCTGAGCTACAGCTCAGTGGTAGAGTACTTGCTAGCATAAGAAAGGCCCTGAATTCTATACACATACACAAAAGTGGTTGTTCTTTGTTCTTGGAAGGTTTAGGAATCTTTATTTGCATATTCTCCATTATCTGGGTACTGTCCTGCATTCCTTGTTGTTTCTCCTAATTCTTTTCCTAGTTATTTTTAGACCCAAATTAACTCATATTGTCTCTCCTACCTATATTATTAAGTACTACTGCCGTAAGCAGATGCTTTCTTCCTAATGTGAGAATTAAATACAAAGAATTATATATGAATAATAATTAAAGATTAGTTTAATTAGCTCTTAACATAAATGAAAACAAAAAAGCAATCAAGCAAATTTTTATATAAATGGTATTAGAAATAATTTTAAAGACAAATGAAAAATGTTGACCTTTTCTCCTCCCAAGTAATATAAAATCTGCAAGGCAATAGTGCTTAAGAACTACTTTAACACATTTAGTGGGTTTTTTCCCCCATTCATAGAACTTTTACTCCACTTGCATGAAGTGAATACATGTGTTCCTAACAATTACGCTTAGATTGTTCATGAAAATTTCTTAAGGCATTAAACAAAGCTAGCCATCATCTCAAGTTATTTCCCTGTAACTATTTTTTAGCATGTTAGAGAAGTATCGAGAAATATACATATGTGTGGAAGGCTTCATGAATTTGCATGTCTTCCTTGCTCAAGGGCCATGATAATCTTCTCTGTAACATTCCAATTTTAGTGTATGTGCTACAAGAGAAGCAAGCACTAACTAGTGTGCCTTTTCTGTTGTAACTTTTATTTCTATTTTCCTTTATGCTTTCTCTAGATTTCTATTAAAATTTTAAAAGTTTTAGGATTGTCTTTATCAGGGTAATTATTTCTACAGCTTTTCATATGTTAAAGTTAATTTAAACTTAAGATAAGGTCTTACTATGTTGACCAGGCTGATCTAGAACTCCTGGGCTCAAGCAATCCTGCTTCAGCCTCCAGAAATATGAGCTATAGCACCCAATTTGGTTCCCACATTTTCCTAAGTGTCAGTTTACCACATTGGAAAAAAGCACATAAAAATCTGCTTTTTAAGGGCTGAGGCTGTAGCTCAGTGGTAAAGTGCTTACCTTGCGTGTGTGAGGAACTGGGATCAATCCTCACCACCACATTAAAAACAAAGATTTTTTTAAAAATCTGCTCTTAAAATAACTGAACTCTTAATTTTAGATATCTAACTGCACTGTATAAGTAAAGTAGGAAATTTATCTTCATGGGATAGTTTAAAAAGCCAACAAGAGTTAATTTTGGAAATATAGAAATACCCACCCCCCAATTTAACAGCAAAAATCTTGGGACCATTATAGAAAATTCAGTAGTAAATTAAGTTTTTATAATGAGATCTAAGATCAAAGTAATTTCTAGTTACCTGCTGGCCTTCTAGAAGTACAAAGGTCTACTAATTAGACCTGCTATAATGCCAATATCCTAGGTCCAAATCAAGAGATCTATAATTACGTGATCTTTCCTTGGTCTTCAAAACCATGCTGTAGTCCACTAGCACTAATAGATTAAAACAGTGCATCTTCACTAATCTGTAATATTTTGTAATGAACAACCAAGTGTCTGCTCTAAAGGTCAGATATAGATGACCACCATTATTGCTGATACATGAAGTAAAAAGTTTGAAATTTGGGGGCTGGGGTTGTAGCTCAGTGGTTGAGCGCTTGCCTCGCATGCGTGAGGCACTGGGTTCGATCCTCAGCACCACATTAAATAAATAAATAAATAAATAAAACAAAGATATTTTTTTAAAAAGTTTGAAATTTTGGTAAGTTTCAAATTAAGTTTGAAGGATTCAAATACTCTTGACTGCCTGAAAATTTTTCAAATACAGCTTAAATCATATATATGAACTTTTAATATGATAAATGTATTCTAATATACATTTGATGTACTACACTGGGACAAAACAAACTTTTATTCTTTAAAGATAGGGACCAATTTAAATTAACACCCATTGTTTTGAATTAGAAGGATTTTTCTTATAGTAATGTAAATATTTATTATGGTTTAAAAGTATATGAATACACCCTTAAAAATTCAGGTTTACTTATTTAATTTCTGGATTCACTGAAAAATAGTCTCTTTCAAAAAGGCCCTTTTGAATGTACATCCAACTTTAATCATCTTTATCCATAAGACCAAACTACAGGAGGAAAAACCCATGTTTTCTAATGTCTAAAATCTTTTAGGCATGGTATAATGATTAAACTTTATAGCAGAGCTACACAAGAGATATATAAATTTTCTAGTAATCACATTAAAGTGAAAATTTTAAATATATTTTACTTTACCCATTATTGATTCCATATAATCAATATCTGTTAGTATTTAATAAATGAAATTAACAAAAATTTTATTTTTCTGAACCAAGGTCTCTAAAATCCAGTATGTCTTCAGTACTTCATGCTTCAACTACTCAACAGCTACATGCAGTAGTAGTGGCTTCTGGACTAAACAGAGTGATTCTAGAGACCAATTTATTGACAAAAATGCAATCTCAGAATCTTCTCCACCCTTAATTACAAATGATTTTTTAGGCTACTACAAAACATACCAGAGTAAGCTGAGCACAGTGGCAGATGCTTATAATTTCACCATTCAGGAGGCTGAGGCAAAAGGATATCAAGTTGGAGGCTAGACTCTGCAACTCAGACCCCAACTCAAAAAATTAAAAGGGCTAGGGATGTAGTTCAGTGGTAGAGAGCTTGCCTATTATGCACAAAGCCCTGGGTTCTATCCCCAGTGACACACACACAAAAGTAGATGTTATAATCTTCATGACTCAATAAGAAATACTGAATGTCAAAATAGTTACATCACTTCTATAGAGTCTATGAACTCCCAAAGAGAAGCCCAGACCGTGAATAAAGTACATATTTAAAGTTAAAAAATAAGATAGTCTTTTCTGGAAAGTAAACTCAATACTAAAATAAAGAAAACTCCTGACTAATCTTACATCACCATAGTAATAGCATCACTTAACAGACAATGCATTCAGAAAGCGTAAAAACCCTATACATGAACAAAATACTTTTTCATGAGAGGCCACCAAATAAGCAATAAGAAAGTTAGTAGTACCTTTGCAAACTTGAAGAACGGTCTTGGATCTTTTCTGAAATATTCAATATCAAACATTGCTTGAGGATCTGGAAGATCAGGGAAGTCTACTGCAAGACGAGCATAAATACCATCTCTTGACCTGAAGTCAGGTATTCCACATGAAACAGATACCTGAAATATGCATGGCATAATTTGTACAATTAACTCTTCTACCTTTATAATTAGTAGCTCTCTTACCATATAATTTTAGAGGAGAGCTGAAAAATAAAGTTTTGGTTTGAAATATTTTGGGGAGAACAGAAATACCACCTTACCCTGATTTCAAATAAAAGTAATAACACCCAAATAAATGAGTCTAATTAAAACTGCCACATATTCTGTTTTTAATGGTGATAATAAGGAATTTTAAATCAGGATAATTTTAAACCTTTAAGCATTTAATGAACAAATTAAAGCAATTACAATCTGACTGAAAAGGGAATAAACCAATTCAATCATTTAACTAGAAAGCAGGCAAGAATTTCTACCACAATTATTTCCCAAGAAATCGCTCTTATATGGTCAATATCCTACTACCCTCAAGAATATTAAATTCCTATGTTTTCTTTAAAAATTATTTTGCAACCACGCATGATGCCATGATCCCAGAGACTCGTAAGGCTAGGGCAAAAGGATTTCAAATTTGAGACCAGCCTCAGAAATTTAGGAAGATCGTCTAAAAATAAAAAAAATAAAATAAAGAACTGGGGTTATAACTCGGTTTTAACACATCCCTGGGGTTCAATCCCCCATACCACAAAAAATAAACTATGTTGCCAGATGGGCATGGTGGTGTACCCTTGTAGTGCCAGCTACATAGTAGGCTGAGGATAGCTTAAGCTCAGGAGTTTTAGACCAGCCTGGGCAACACAGTCAGACCCCATCTCAAAAACTAAATAAAAAACTACATCGCATTATATTTCAGCTCCTAATTTTTTAAAATATTTTTTAATTGTTGATGGACCTTTATTTTATTCATTTATTTATATGTGGTGCTGAGAATTGAACCCAGTGCCTCACACATGGGAGGCAAGTGCTCTCCAACTGAGCCACAACCACAGCCCGCTCCTAATTTTTAAAAAATAGATTTAGACACTATGCTTATTCTACAAATAAACCCTGACATTTCAAACAGAGGATTCAAAACTTTTACACACACACACACACACACACACTCATTTGGTACTGAGGATTGAACCTATTGGCAATTTTACTACTGTGCTACATCACCAATCCTTTTTTTAAAATTAATTATTCTAAGAAAGGTCTTGCTAAATTTTTTAGGCCAGCCTTGAACTAGTA
This sequence comes from Urocitellus parryii, assembly GCF_045843805.1. Taxonomy (NCBI): domain Eukaryota; kingdom Metazoa; phylum Chordata; class Mammalia; order Rodentia; family Sciuridae; genus Urocitellus; species Urocitellus parryii. Next base: position 156,053,399 of record NC_135535.1, on the reverse strand, counting down.
ATACTCTTGCCTCAACCTCTTAAGTCATTGGAATTATAGGCATGTGCCACAGCAGCACTATGCTAAAATTTTAATTTTACTGGAGTTGACTTCACCTTGACCTTAGAGTAAAACAAACTTATCAAAATCACATATGTGGGGCTGGGGACGTGGCTCAAGCGGTAGCGCACTCGCCTGGCATGTGTGTGGCCCAGGTTTCATCCTCAGCACCACATACAAAGATGTGTCCACTGATAACTGAAAAATAAATATTAAAAATTTTTTAAAAATCACATCTGTGAACAAAATCTAACTATCCTGGGACTTGAATGTAGCTCAGTGGCAGAGCACATGCTTACCATGTTTAAGGCTCAATCCCCAGCAACAAGAACTTAACCAGCTGGGGCACGGTGGCACTCGCCTGTAATTCCAACAGCTCAGGAGGCTGAGGCAGAAGGATTACAAGTAAAAAGTTAACCTCAGCAACTTGGCAAGGCCCTAAGCAACTTAGCAAAACCCTTTCTCAAAATTAAAAAAAAAAAAAAGGGTGAGGGTAGGGGGTGGGAGGGCAAGGCTGGGGATGTGGCTCAGTGGTAAAGCATCCCTGGGTTCAATCCCTAATACCAAAAAAAAGTTAACTATTCTTGATATTATTTAATAACAATCGTTCACAACTAAAAATGATAGAAAACTCACACCTATAATCCCAGCAATTTGGGAGGCTGAGGCAGGAGGATCATGAGTTCAAAACCAGCCTCAGCAACTTAGTGAGGCCCTAAGCAACCTAGCAACACCCTGTCTCTAAAATATAAAAAAAAGGGCTGGGGATGTGGCCCAGTGGTTAAGTGCCCTGGGTTCAATCCCCAATACCAAAAAAAAAAGAAAGAAAGAAAGAAAAAGAAAACAGGACTGAATTTTACTCCTACAGTTGCTCTGGTTGCTAACACACAATGTACTCTATTCAACACATAATACATAACGGTCTTAGGTAAAGTCAAATGAAAAATGTCAAATTACCACAATCCTACAATAGTAGAGCACATGACTTATGTGTGAAGCCCTGGTCAAACCCCAGTACTGCTAAATAAATAAACATATATAAATGTAAATAAAATTAAAAATGACCTGCCCCCCCACCAAAAAAAAATCACCATAATCCTATCATTTTCAAATGACAAAAAGACAGGAATCTGTTACCTTTCCAACACTAAGTTTTTCATTTGTGAATATCAATTACATTTCTGATTTCTCCATGAAGACTGACCAAATAAACAGCATCTCCACCTAGACCCTGACTTACTATAACAAAAGCAGAATCACAATTCCCTGCATCTCCCTGAAGAGCTGTGGTATAATACAGGCCAAAAAAAAATCTTGCCTTAACTCCCATTACCTACTGTGCCATAGATAGAAGCAAATATTTTTTAAAGGCTGTTAGAGAGATTTTTCAGAGTCTTTTCTCAAAAACTGAACCAATTTAGCAACTGCACTGCACTCAGATTTTGGCAGTTTCCAAACATCCATTCTAATTAAGGATGAATTCTTCTAAACCAGAAAAAAAGTTCCTTAATTAGAAAAAAAATAAGATAAAACCACCTCTTCCTTTTATAGGTGTTTTATACATCTTACATACCCCAGCTCCAGTTAGAACTATTATTTTTTTGCACTCTTGCAGTAATTTCACAGCATCTTCAATTGTATTAATATCTTTTCTTTTTTTCCTTTTTGGTGGTTCTGAGAGGATATTAATAACAATCTGCCACAGTGTCATATCATCCAATTCAGGTGGAGGAATTGTTTCCGGTAGTAAATCTTTAAGAATTGTTCGAGGATCTGTGCCAATCATGAGATGTTGCTGAACAAAAGTATATGGACCTATGTTAAGAAGAAAAAGATTCAGGTCAAATCTACTTCCAAGAAACTTAAAAAAACTCAATTTTCTGAAATAATGCATTAGTAATCTCTAAGGTTATTTTGCAAAGAAAGAAAATGCAACTTATTTTCTTCTCAAGATACCCTTAATGCTATATACCAATGAGATTAAGAAGATCTTAACCTATAAATATGTATTTCAAGAGTCAAACTGAGGGACGGAGAGGGTCCAGTGGTAGAACATATGGTTTAGCACATACCAGGCCCTAGGTTCAAACCCCAGCATCAAAAAAATTTTAAGATGAATTAACTGTAAGTTTTTATGGTTAAAATCTAAAATCATTCACTATAACTTATAACAAAACCATTTACAAAGTTGTTCTATAAATCATTATAGAAAAGACTCTACCAATCCTAAAAGTCCATGTTATTTATCAGGGACATAGAAAAAAAAAGTCTAGGCTATAGTTGTAGCTCAGTGTTAGAACACCTGCCTAGCATATGAGGCACTGGGTTCAATCCTCAGGACCACATAAAATAAATAAATAAATTAAAGTATTGTGTCCATCTACACAATAATTGTATTTATTTAAAAATAAATAAAAATGTTTTTAAAAATCTGTATGTAAATAACATTTTTTAAAATTTTTCCATTATCAACCTTCAATTTGATCTTTACCAGTCTCCCAAGATGACTCATACAATGTTTATGTTTTTTAAATATTAATTATTCTTTCACCCTGAAGTTGCTCAGATCAGATTCCTAGCTTGAGAAAATAAACAATATCAACATTAAAAAGGAACTAACTAGTCATCACTATGTTTAGTCAAGGCATCTGAAAAAGCTAGAGTACCAAAATTTTTTAAAAATCACCTTTTAAGATGGTTATATTACATCTTTGGTATAAAAATCTGATATTGCAGGGCTGGGGGCATAGCTCAGTGGTAGAACATTTACCTAGCATGTGCAAAACTCTGGGTTTAATCCCCAACAAGAGGCAGGGGGAGAAGGAAAGACAACTTTCCCATTCTCTAATTTTGTAAATACTTACTAAGCACAATCTATGTATAAAGCATCATACCTACATTGACACAACAGTAGTTAAAGAAACTCAAAAACCCCTGCCTGGGAGTGGAACCACCATTTGACCCAGCCGACCTCTCTCCTCAATCTATACCCAAAGAACTTAAAAAGAGCATACTATAGGGACAAAGCCACATCAATGTTTATAGCAGCACATTTCACAATAGCTAAAATGTGGAGCCAACCTAGATGCCCTTCAATAGATGAAGGGATTAAAAAAAAAAAAAGAGGCATATATATACACAATGAAATTTTACTCAGCAATAAAAGAGAATAAAACCATGGCATCTGCAGGTAAATGGATGGAGTTAAAAAAAAGATAATGCCAAGTGAAGTTAGCTAATCCCAAAAAAACAAATTCTGAATGTTTTCTTTGATATAAGGAGGCTGATTCATAGTGGGATAGGGAGATGGAGCATGGGAGGAATAGACAAACTCTAGATAGGGCAGAGGGGTGGGAAGGGTAAGGGAGGGGGCATGGGGTTAGAAATGATGGTGAAATGTAATGATCATTATTATCCAATGTACATGAATAAAGACATGAATTGGTGTGAATATACTTTGTATACAACCAGAGATATGAAAAATCGTGCTCTATATGTGTATATATGTAATCGTGCTCTATATGTGTATATGTGTAATAAGAATTATAATGCATTCCACTGTTATATAATTTATATATATATATATATATATATATATATATATATGTATGTATATATCTCCTGCCTCTGTGGAGCTCGTATTCAAGCACAAGAAGCATCATTGAAAACACCAGGTTTAGAACTTGTTAAAACCTGTTAAGTGGGTTGGGAGTATAGCTCAGTTGGTAGAGTGCTTGCCTTGCATGCACAAGGCCCTGGGATTCCCAGTACCACAAACAAAAAACCCTGTTAAGTGATATTATGAAAAAGTAAAAAGGAGATGTAAAGTGAGGAAGAAAGAAACTAACTAAAGGAAGAGCATTCCACAAAGAAGATACAAGTAGGTTTAAGAAGGACTTAGCTATTAGAGAAATAGCATAAGTTAACTTTCATTGGCCTAAGCTGCTTGGAAACAATAACTGAGGACTGGGGGTTTACAGGTCTGTGGTAAAGCATTTGCCTAACCATACACAGGTTTGATCTTAGCACAGCAAAACAAAAACTTGCCATATAACCACGTACCTAAAAAGCTCACCAGTTAAAAGGCAGAGAATTAAAAGTTGGTATAAAAGAAAATACAGAAAGAAAAATATATTCCAAAGCTGCACAGCTCTACTATACCTATCCGTGGCCTTGGAGTCCAATCACTAGAGCTTGCGTGTGAAGCTCTATCATCCTCATCACTTTCACAGGAATGAAAACCATTGGTGATAATTTCATCACTAAACAGAAGATTATCTGCAAAAGAAATCAAAAGTAATTTAAGGATGCTGAAACAATTTGCATCTAAAATGTATGAAGACCCATAATGATTATGATGCAATCATTCTCATAGAATAAAACATTTAACACTCACAATGAATGTATTTAAAAACGTCTGTGGGGTCAACCTGCACCATTTATAGGAGCAGTTTTCTCATCCTTTGAGATTCTGTTCAGAATCTAAGTTTCAGCCCATCTAAATCTAGAAGTTAAGTATACTTTTCAAAGTATACTTCAAAAAAAAAAAAAAAAAAAAAAAGTCAGATGTGGTGGCAAATGCCTGTAATCCCAGACTCTGGAGGCTAAGGCAGAAGGATCACAAGTTCCAGACCAGGCTGAGCAACTTAGCCAGCCCCTAAGCAACTTAGACCCTGTCTCAAAAAAACAAAAAGGGCTGAAGACGTGGGATGTGGCTCAGTGGTTAAGCACCCTTGAGTTCAAACTCTGGTACCAAAAAAGAAAAAAAAAAAAAAAAAAGGAAAGAGGGTTTAGAGTGCTTGTCTCATATGCACAAGGCCCTGGGTTCAATCCCCAGCACCACAAAAAAAAAAAAAAAAGAAAGAACAAGAAATACTAGGTGACAGTACTGACCAAATTCTATTGTTATATCATGTGCATGTACAAACATGTAAAATTGTATCCCACCATTTTTATAATTATAATGCACCAATAAAAAGATGAGCCAAAAAAGGAAAATAAAATAAATGTTTTAAAAACCAAAATAGGAAAAAAGTAGGTTGGGGTATAGCTCAGTGGTGGAGTTACTTGGGTAGATATCCCACAATATAAAGAAATAAAAATAATAATAATGTAGTTAAACTGAATTTATCAGTCACAAAGGAATTCAATAAATTTGTAAAAAGAGATTTACCCAAATGTCATAGAAATCACAGGGTTGTATTTTAAGAAATAAAATCTAGGAAAAACATCTAAAAGAAAAAAACAGATTTACACAAAAGTGCCACTCTAGTGACAAACCCCCTCACTCCCTGAAGTTTGCACTTTTATATAACACTAAACATACTAAACTGTGCATTACTCTTCCCTATTCAGTTGTTTCTTGAAATCAAAGGCTGTTTTACCAGTCCCTAATGCACAGGTTCTTTTTCACATGTGGCCAAATGGGCTTACTAGATGGACCTGACACAAAATAAAACAAAGACCCACACCTACCCAGGGCAGAAACTCATGAGATCACAAATACGAAACCCTCACCTCAAGGATGACATAATGCAATACACCACCTCTGGCTTCAGAATACCAAAATTATGTCAATTTGTGTTTCGGAATTACTATGTACAAAAGTATTACACTAAACCTAAAACCACTATAAGAAATGTTTGGAAGAAAAATAATATTCATAAAAGTATTCTAAAAGTACTATCACTCTCCTGTGCCCACTGTCAACAGCATCACAGAGTGTAATGACTTTGAAAATAGGCATGTTCCTTAAATATCAGAGGCTTTTTAAGAAACACCTTTGCTCTTTTAAAATCTCAAACTTTTTAAGGTGAAAACCAGTGACCCTCAAAAACATAGCACAGGTGTCAGTCAGCTTGCAAAAAGCAATTGCAAAAAGGTCGATTGACCGGACAGCCAGAAGTTGCAGACTTCAGTGTACTTGAAGGGGGGGAAGAATAAAAACCTTTAACAAAAGCAATATGGTAAGAGGGTAGGAGAGAAGCAAAAAAGTTATTTTAGAAACAACTGCGAGAGCCTGCAGACCTGGCGACTGCGCAAAGCAGCCCAGGCGGGCCGCGGACTGAGTGAAGGGAGGGAGCAAGTCGGCGCACAGCTCCCGCAGCACGGCCCACAGCCCTTAAGGGCGCAGGCAAGCGGAGGGCGGTAGTGGAGAAGGGGACGCCGCGGAGCCAGCCACGAGCCCCCCGCCCGCCCCAAAGACCCCCAACCTGACGCTAGGAGGGGCCCCAGAGAGGGAAAGGGGGATGCGCAGTCCCGGTCGCCCGCGCCCTGCGCACCTCGGTACCCAATCGCCGCCGCCGCCGCCTCTTCCTCCTCCTCGCCCTCCTCGTCGTCGTCGTCGTAGAAGTCGTCGGCCGGCGGCGGCTCCCGGGATAGGCCCTGCAGGCCCGGCCCATTGTCTCCTTCTCCGGCCGCTGCCGTTGCCTGGGCCTCTCGCTCCCCACCCGCCGCTGCCGCCTCCCGCCACAGCGCCGCCGCAGCCGCCGGGCAGCCCGCGGCCGCCGGTGGCACCTCTCGCTCCGGGGCCGCCCCACTGGGCTCGCCCAGGCTCCGCCCGAGGCCAGGACCTTCTCTCCGCGGCCTCTTGCGGAGCGGCTCTCCGGCGGGCGGCGATGCGGCCTCCCTCTCGGCCGCCGCTGCCGAGGGGGAGCCGCCGGGCTGAAGGGCGAGCGCCGCCTCGTCCGCCATCTTCCAACTGCCTCTCTGGCCCTCCTCCCTCGCCTCCTCTGCTCCCGCTCGACGCGCGGCACTGGCGCCCCCGCGGCTTGGGCTGCGGGAGATTTAAACCCCGTCACGTGACCCGCCCCCTCGCCGCCCCCGCCCTCCCGCCACTCCCGCCACCCACGCGGGCCGGACCACAACACCGCGGGTCACGTGGCGGGCGGAGGCCCGGGCGTCTTCGGCTCTGCTGGGGCCGGGAGGAAGCGCGGCCTGGCCTGCCTCCGGCCCCACCCCTCGGTAGCCGGCGTGTGGTGCAGCCAAACTCGCCCCTTGGCGGCTTTTCAACTTCTCTTTCAAACCGTCCTCAAATCACTACCCCGGAGTGTCTGAAGTCAGGGTTCACACTGCGAGTTCCACTTCTGCCTGAAGTGGACACCTTGCCCGTTGTAGTCATGTGTAGATTTAGCTAAGGGTTAAAACGGCCCCCGAGAGGAGATAAGGAGTGAAACTGGCTGCAGCTTAGGTTCCAGAAATATGTTGGATAGTGGGTCGGTTTTGTTAAAAGTGTAGGAAGTAGAGGCGAGAGGGCACAGCTTCTGCCCCAGGGTCCTCACACCATTCTGACAAGTCTCCTTTAGCACATTTTTCTCCTTAGTCAATTGCTTTTTCCCTCTGTCACTTGTGGGGTGGTATGAATTGTCGGATCCTTAAAGGCATTTGTCCCCCTGGAAAGACCTTTGGCCTGGGGGTTGGGATTAGCCAGCCTGCTTTCTGGCCTCAGAATTGGCCCCAAATTGTGGGTGAATCCCCACCTCTGAGACGGTTATCTCACATGAATAATTACTGTGGTAGTGTAGGCTTAAGCAGGAGGATTGCAAGTTTGATGCTGGCCTGAACAACTTATGGAAGTCTCAAAAATAAGAGGGCTGGGGATGTAGTTCAATGATAGCCCCTAGGTTCAATCCCCAGTACCTGCTTCAAAGTGTAATGGATCAAATGGGATAGCATGGGAAAGAGCACAGAAAGAACAGGACTTGACCCCTATGCGCATCTGTTTGGTTTATGTTTGTGGTCCATTCTTTTTCTGAACCCATTTTTTTCTCATCTCTAAATTGACAATACTCCTTTTAAAGGGTTATGTGGTAATTAAATGAGATAACTAGGCTGTATAGTGAGGAATACAAAATTCAGAAACCTGAATTCTGGGCCTCTGTCAACTCCATAGCTAGCCTTAACTAAAGACCTTATTACACATGATAGATCTTTAGCCAGTGCTTGGTATGGCATAGGTCTGGAGTGCTGCATTTTATGCACGTATGGGGCCTCTCCAAGTTTATAGTACAGCATTCCTTAAATTTAACATGGGCCCTGACTTTATTGTACCAATTACCTGGGTCCCCTTAGGCAATCAATTTAAGCTCTGTTTCTTCAAAAAAAGAATTTTGGAAACATATCTAAGTTCCCATCTACATCTAAAAGTATCTCAAGTAAGACTTGAGACTCTCCCCTTACAACTAGTTACTTTTCCCTTCTGAAAGTGATTATCTCTCATTCTAGAATCCTTAAAATCATATTTGAAGTCTTCCTCTAACCAAAGACCAAATCCTATTGTCTTTCCTTCCTTTTTACACTCTTGCTGATTCCTGACTACACAGGCATGCCTCCTCCTGGCTGATCTATTTGGCCCAGTTTTCTGTCTACTGTGTGTATTTTATCTTACAAAATATTTCATGAATGGATTTTCAACCACAGTAGTGGACTGTACTGTATGAAATTTTGATAGCCTGTGTCCCATCAAAGTAGAAACAAAATTCCTCCTAGCTTTCTTAAGAAAAGGATGTCTGTAAGCTTATATATCCTGTTGCATATTATTATGTGTCAAACTTGCCTTGACCACCTTATTAATACACTCTGAATTAAGCTTCTCACATTGTAGGCCACTTGTGGTGTTTGTGAATTATAAGAAATACTATATGATCAATATAATTTTTAGTGTGCTGAAAGTTCAGAGTTGCAGTATGCATGCAGGTAAGATAAATGAGAGAGAAATTTTATTCAGAAAACAAAAAATTCCCAACTACACATCTGGTCTACCAGTCGTTACACACAACTTACCTGAATCTCAAGTCATTTTCTGATCTTTAGTTTGCAGTCACATTCATTTTTTTTTTCAGATATCCTCTCAAACTTGCCTTGACCACCTGATAATTATTTTTAGCATTAATACACTCTGAAATAAGCTTCTCACATTGTAGACTATTTTTTTTTAATGAGGAAGCTCTTCAAGTTCTTATACATAGGACAAATATTCCTGGACTCTAAATGATAAAGATTCCCAAAGGAATGAGTGGCCAAGTTTTTATCAGCAAGGTTAAGTTGCAAAGTAGCATATAGGCAATTATTTTCAAACGTTGGTTTTAGCAACAGAATCCTTTTTTTTTTTTTTTTTTTTTTTGGTACTGCTAGGGTTTGAACTCAGAGACACTCAAACACTTAGCCACATCCTCAGCCCTATTTTGTATTTTATTTAGAGACAGGGTCTCACTGAGTTGCTTAGCACTTTGCCATTGTTGAGGCTGGCTTTGAATTCTATCCTCCTTCCTCAGCCTCTTGAGCCTCTGGTATTACAGGTGTGCACCACCTGGCCCAGCTGTTGGAGACCTTAACTCTATTGTATAGTATAGGTACATTTCTTTTAATATTAAAAAGAATCCCAGGAATCAATAAGAAAAAGAGTGATAGCCCAGTTGAAAATGAAGAGCTCAGACTGACCACACCTGCACACCTGACTCTAAAATCTTTTTTTCCACTGGGTGTGGCTCAGTGGTAGAGCCTATGCCTAGCATGCACAAGGCCCTGGGTTCCATCCCTAGCACTACCACTCCCGCAAAAAAAATATATATATATATGTATATTTTTTTCAATTACACCAAATTTTTGTGAATAAATATTAGTTATTACTAGAATAAGATAGTTTCTGCATCAGTTAGCTCTGAAATACCTTACCCATGTATGTAAATGGACATAAATGGAAGGAATTTTGTTATATTGATGTCATCTAATTCTTTGAACTTTCTAGTATTATACCACAATTCACTTTGCTTTCAAAAAGCACTTTTGATGAATTTCTAGCTAACAATTTGATTAGTTTCTCCTTTTCAAAAGGATTTGTTAGTTGTGAGAGTCACTTTCTCATTTTATGGGAAGTTCATCTCAACTTACCAACAAACTACTAATCGTATACAGTTTTCTTCTAACAGAGGCACCTTTTTAAAGAAAGTTTTAGGACTATTAAATATTGTTAAATTCAATACAACACTTTTTTTTTTTTTTTAGAGAGAGAATTTTTTAGTTTTCGGCGGACACAACATCTTTATTTTTATGTGGTGCTGAGGATGGAACCCAGTGCCCCATGCATGCCATGCGAGCGCGTTTCCGCTTGAGCCACATCCCCAGCCCTCAATACAACACTTTTAATAAACTTACCAAGTACTTTGAATATGTTTTTCTCAAAACCTTGAAGTTCCAGCAGAATATTGTAGCACATACCTGTAATACTCAGAAGGCTGAGGAAGGAGGGTTGAAAGTTCAGTGGCCAGTTTCAGCAACTTAAACCTTGTGACAAAATAAAATGAAAAACAGGGCTGAAATGTAGCTTAGCAATAAAGTATGCCTGGGTTAAATCCTTAGTACCACAAACAAAGCCTTGAAGTTGCAGATTTAGCTTCACTAATGAATACTACAATGAAGTCCAGTAGAAATATAATTACATATGATTACAATTTTTCTTTTATTTTGATATGAGGAATTGAATTCTGAGGTGCTTTACCACTGAGCCTCATCCCCAGCCCTTTTTAAAATTCTGTTACAGGGTCTCACTAAATTATTTAGGGCCTTACTGAGTTATTGAGGCTGGCTTTGAATTTGTAATCCTCCTGCCTCAACCTCCCAGGTCACCAGAATTGCAGACTGGCACCATCACATCCACCTAATTATAATTTTTCTATTAGCCACACTAAAAATGTTAGCAACAGGGCTGGGGAGTGTAGCTCAGTGGTCTTGTCTAACATGTTCAAGGCCATAGATTTTATTCCCAGCACTGAAAAAAAGTTTGAAACACTTGAAATTAATTTTATAAAGCATTTCACTTGGATAGATATATAAAAATCATAATTCAACATGTAATCAGCATTATAAAATTTATGCTAGTAAATTTTGGTTTATAAATTAAAATTTTATTTCTTCAATTATGTTAGCCACGCTTAAAGAGCTCAGGAGCCACACATGGCTAATGGCTACTGTTTGGACAGTGTAGGTACAGAAAATGTCCACCATTTACTCTAACCAGAGTTAGTCTTCATTAACCTAATTATCAAAATTACATTTGAGAGCTGGATATATAACTCAGTAGTAGAGTGCCTAGCATGCTCAAGGCCTTGAGTTTGAACCCCAGCCCTGAAAATTAAAAAAAAAAAAAAAATTAAAGGATGTATCACATAAAATAGATTGTTTTTAAACAGTCAAATAAGGTTAAAACAACTTTGGTTTAATATAAATCTGATTAATTTTGTTTCTGCAGTACTAGAGACTGAACCAGAGGCACTTGACCACTGAGCTACATCACAGTTCTTTTTTTTTTTTTTTCAAAGAGAGAGAGAGAGAGTTTTTAAATATTTATTTATTTATTTTAGTTTTCAGCAGACACAACATCTTTGTTTATATGTGGTGCTGAGGATCAAACCCAGGCCGCACGCATGCCAGGCAAGCACGCTACCCCTTGAGCCACATCCCCAGCCCTCCTCAGGATTCTTGCTCCCTAGTGTGCATATACTCTATTATCCCCTGACCTTGAATGTGGGCAGTACCTCTGAATATGATGAGATAGACACTTCTTTAATTAGATTATGCAGTTGGCTCTCCATATCAGCCCTCTGAGACTTCAAGTTCTGCATCAATAGATTCAGCTAACAATGGATCTAAAGTATTGAGCATGTGTCTATATTGAACATGTACAGACTTTTTTGTCATTACTTGCTAAACAATATAGTATACCAAATATTTATGTAGTATTTACATTGTATTAGGTATTAAGATAATTCAGAGATTATTTAAAATATATAGGAGGATGTGCAGGTTATATGCAAATACTATGCCATTTCATATAAGGCTCTTGTGAATCTGACAATTTTGATATCCCCAGGGTTTAACCCAATCCTCCACAGGTATAGAGGGATGACAGTATTATATAGAACTGTTTTAGAACACTCAAGAGAGTCTCTGGTTAACTCTTTTTTTTTTTTTTTTTTTTGGGCAAACCAGCTAAACCACTTTATTTTAAAACTAGTGAGAAAATAACATGAATTAACAGGAGAGCCCTTGTAAGATAAGAGATCACACCATATGAAAAAATTGGCTTCTGAAGGTCCTTAATGTGGTTCCCACCCTTTGGATCTAAATAGTAAATCATCCCCCCTTTCATGTCCCAGAAACAGGAAGATAATCATGGCTATTCTCCAAAAGGTTAGTAACTCAGGTCCATCTAGCCTGAATGAATATATAAGCTAAGGGTTTGGAGTAAGCTACAGCAAAAAACCACTAAGATCTAGTCATCTGAAATTCTGGACTCACTGTAACAGGGACACCAATCTGACAGAATCAGATTTTAAATGACTATTTTGTATGCACAAGATAAAACTCACTTTACTGAGACTACTTGCACATTTTTAGCACTTTTATCATTTGGGGATTTCAATTTTCTACTGTCAGACTAAAAATAACTAGGCTTTCTACACATTTTTATCTAGTTCATAAACTTCAAAATGAGAAACAATGCATTAAGATAATTTTCCAGTTTTAACTAAGTTCTTTTTTTTCTGGCTAATAACCAGTATTTATTGTTTCTAATCCACCAACCACTATCCTAGGTCTTTTTTTAACTTTCATAACCCTATAGACTAGTATCTCCATTGAAAACCACCACCAGCTGCCCCCCCCCACTTGACTCAAGTAATTCATCTAAGGTTGCAGAGCTACTGGTACAATCAGAATTCAAATGCTTTGTACATTGGTCTTAATCACTGTGTTATAATGCCTCTCAAATCATACACTAGCCCCCAGCACAGGATGTGTAAGAGGTTCTTTTTTTGTCCCTTTCTCAGTTTTTCAGATCTTAAAGATATTGGCTCCTGCCTTCAAAATGTCCTAGCCTCCATTTTAAAGCATATAAATCCTCACCATAACACTATTCTTTAGCACCCAAACCAAGGCAGGCCATGTCTTCCAACACAATTCCTTCAACTTGCTGAAGCTCATACCATTCCAAAAAGCCTCTGCTGCCTCATTGTCTTAGGTCATTTTTCTAACTGCATACTCTAGTCTACAGCCCAAACTCATGCTAAATTTCATAATCTCAGTATTTTTATTCTTCACCTTTGGGAATAGCCGCCTGCACTACTTTGTATAAACTTCATAAGAGATGAAACCCTATTCCCATGCCTCCATTGACTTTCACATTCAGACTGATTGTACATATATATTTTACAGTTGTACACATAATGCTAAGAGCACTTTTCTTCATATTTTACAGAGGCGTGAAACATACAGACTTTCTATTAATATCTATACCCATAGTATATCCAAATCTAACTCCTAAATAGATGCATTACAATTTGTTTAGAATTTAAAGGCTTAATGGCAAAAATCAGGGGAGGAAAGAGTATGTAAGTTTATTTTACATAACTGGCTGAAAAATAAATTTGAGAGATAGTAAATATAATTTAATATGGTCTCATACGCCCTGAAGGAGGCCGTGCTCGATTTGGAGGGGTAATGGCTATGTCCAAATAATCGCCTATCTGGAACTTCTGCGACTGCAAGGTCATGGAATCGTCAGTCCCCTTTCTGCCAGACATGGTGCTGCCAATCTCCTTAACTCGATAGCCAGGTCTTTTAAGATCCATAAAAACAATTGCAAAATTGAAGTGTGTTCCCTTCTTTCTAGCTTCTGGGTAAACTTCTTTTACTAAACTAGTTAGTTCTTTCAAAGTTGCATCCATCCAAGTATAGATCTGCAGCTCGCTGGAGGGTACGTTTCCGCGGGAGAATTCATCCATTCGGTGGTGGCGGCCGTTATTGGTGGTGAAGACTCGCAACAGCAGCGGGCATGTCTTCTCGCGGTCAATTGGCTTCTCTGGCTCTTTCTTAATTTCCTCCTGGGTTACGGGGGATTCCACCGCCATCTTCCTTCTTCGGCCCGCGAGACGCTCGCCCTGACCTCCGACCCCCGCAGCGAGCATGAGCACCTCTGGTTAAGATGCTATGCTGTGAGAGTGCTTGTGAGAACACTTCATAGCAAAGAACTGAAAGTACATCTCGCAGCTGAGAGCAGATGGCTTACAGCCAGTGAACAAACTGTGACCTCAGTCCGACAACCACAGGCGCTAAATTGTGCCAACTACCAGTAAAGCTTAAAAGATGACCCCAAGCCCCAAATTAGACTGAAATCTGAGACTACACCTTGACTGCAGCCTGTGAGACCCCATTAAAAGACTCAGTTCAACTCTGTTGAGATTCCTGACTCCTGGAAACTGAAATAATAAATGTGTCTTTTTTGAGTCACTAAGTTCCTGGTTCCTGGTAATGTGCCAAGCAAAACAGAAAACAAATATGAATGGGTTGTAGTAAGTAAACAAATGTTTTGATATGATTTGATAAAGCATGTTCTAGCTAATATTGAATAATCCACACAAACTCTAAATAAGTGTTTACTAATGGTTTTTATTCAGTGTCAAAAACTTGAAAAATGTGGTACTCCCAAGGAGATTTTACAGTTACATTTAAAAGAATCAGTATAATGTATCTGGACTGTATCAGTTACTCAATTGTGTTTTTCCATTCAGTGACACATCATAGGATTAATATTGTAAAGAAAGAGAATATGAAAACTTAAATTCTTTTTTTTTTTTTGGTACTGGAAATAAAACCAAGTGGGGTTTAACCACTGAGCCACATCCCCAGCCATATGTATGTATGTATGTATGTCTATGTGTGTGGGTATACACACACACACACACACACACACACACACACACGTTTATATTATTTAGAGACAGGGTCTCACTAACCAACCAGTTAGTGAACAGAAAATGTCTGGGAAGGGCAGAAAGTTCTAAGAGGATTAATGTTAAAGGGCCATTTCCATTGACTTGGAGGCATCTTAGAATTGTCATATGTGGACATTGTCACACTGAAGTAACATTCAAGATGGAGGTGGGTCATGACTTTTCTTTGTAAACTGGACAAGAGTTGTTGTGAAGGGGAAATGGGGAAGAATAATTTGGGTCATGGCATGAGAGGGTACATATTGAAATTTAAAGTGTGAAAGTAGAATTTCTTTCTTTTTTTAATATTTGTTTTTTAGTTGTAGATGGACACAATACCTTTATTTTATTTTAAATGTGGTGCTGAGGATCGAACCCAGGGCCTTGCACATGCTAGGCAAGCGCTCTACCGCTGAGCCACAATCCCAGCCCTGAAAGTAGAATTCCTTAAAATTAGTTTTTAGAATTTGTTAAAATTCTACACACCTACACATCCCCTAAAAATCATCAATTCTCTAGTTTGAAGACCTTGGTCCTACAATATGTATTTCTTCGGGTTAACAAGTATATCTTATTGTTTTTATTCATGTCCCATCCTTCCCTCTTTTAACACCAGATATGGCATATAATAGACCCTCAGTAAACACAGCCTCCAGGTGGGTGGGTACAGGGAGATTGCCAGAAATAGGATTCCTCTGCCTGCACAGGGCTGGATAACCTGTAATCATATCTTGGCTTCCTAATTCTCCATTAAAGTCATTTCCTATCAGCCATCTTTTGTCACTTTATTACTTTAGAAAGGCAGATTACATGTGAAATAATCCATTTCCCTCCAACAGTTCTAAATTCAACGAAGATTTATGGAACCTTGTGTAAAAACTCTGAGGGTTTTTTTGTAGTATGTATGTGGGGAGAAGTGAGATTCAGAGATAAGAGGCAGCAGATTCCTGAGGTTCAAGAACTAATAATCCAGATGGGCAAATAATTTCACAGACATAAAATTTGGCCATAGGACCATTCATTTTAAACAAGGGTCCTGAAGATCTCACAATTCAAACTTCATAAATTTTAAGATTAATTTGGACAAAGAACTGTGGCAAAGTGATTTCTGTTTAGAAGCTAAAGTATCAACGATATTTACAATGAACTCCCAGTCTCGAAATCATGGAATTCTTGACGATTTTTTTCCCTCCAGTGCTGGGAATCAAACTCAGGGCTTTGTGCATTCTAGATAAGCCCTCTACCACTAAACTCCAGCCCCGGAGTCTTAATGAATTTTTTAATCTGGGAAATTTACATTAGTTCAAAATTTACACATTTAACCTTCTTATAATGCAGATTCTCAAATGTGTGTCTGCCTTGTCCAAGGAAGAAAAGCACTGTTATATTAAATGTTTTCAGGAATCCCCTTATTCTGTAAATTAAAAAGCGGTACTTGGAGTTCTCTGATGTCATTTAGCCTAGTGTCCTGAACTCGATAGGTAGACAACAAATGAGTATTGCCATGAACTCACTCTCAAGGTGCAGCATACATGTGTGGAAATCAGTTTTAGAAAAACCTAAACAGGTCAAGAGAGACTTTTAAGGAGAAGGGGTGCCTGTGTGTGTGTGTCGCGCGTTTTGTGTCGCGCGTTTTGTAAATTAAGGGACCTTTAAAATTAGAAAAAGAACAAAACGGGATGGAAGGAGACAACTTTGCTTTGCCTGAGGCTAGAACACAGGCTGAGTATGGCCTTGGGATTTTCATTTCCCCTACACCCAGTTCAGCTTTTAGGGCAAAGAGGGGAGAAGGGGCACTTGTTCTTCCCTCCTTGGTTGGTTCTTCCCCTCTCAAACTCAAGGAAACTGCACAAGGGAAGACACAAAACCCGAACTGAACTGTAAGAGGGCTGATCTGAAAACACACAAAAGCCAACCCAGGGCATTGCCGAGGGACTGATTTGCAGGAGGATGGTCTTCCCAGTGTGACAGGGGTTCACTTGATGCTTTGCCTGTTTCCCTTGTGGCTTCGAAACTTACTTGTCTTTTTTCTTTTTCCCAATCTTCTTCTCCCTGAACTTCTTCATCCTGATCTCTCCTCCCTAATCTCCTTTTCTCTGAATCACCTCTATCCTGGTAGAATCACAGCCTTTGGGATAGGAGTTCCTGTTTTTCTCCTTTTCTCAAAACCATGTCCTAGTTAAAAGATTGGCATCAGGGACAAGGACCGAACTTTTGGCATCCTGAGCAGCAGATCTCCATTTCAGTTGAGAGCAGGAGAGGGGATACGTAGAGAAGCAGAATGATTCTAGGTCAGAGTTCGGGCCCATGAGTGATTTGAAGGTTGAGAAGGAACCAAAATTAAAATTGAAATGTAGGATCTTAAATTTTATTTTAAACGGTGTGATAGAAGTTTCTAGAGTTCTAGAGCAAAAATGCTCAGTCAATCTTTGAAGGGCACCATAGTAAAGACCAAAGAATGGAATTTTCAGGGTAGTCAGGTGTTCAATAAGTTCTAACCTTGACTTGTTATTAAAATCTTTTGGGGTATTTGTAAAAATCCTGATGCTGAGGTTGACTGCATTGAAATCTCTAATATAACCCTGGTTATATTTTAAAACTGTTCCTCAGCTTATTCCAATGGGCAGTGCAGGCTGCTCTTGGAGGAAATGAGGAGGCCCACCTCTTGCCTTCCAGGCAAATACTTACAACATTCAAATTAGTGTATCCTGAGTCAAACTACTTGATGTTCTCCAGTTTAAGTACTCAAGGTTAGGACTTAATTGGTATTTTCAGTCTATATTCCACAAGAATTAAGAGGGGTCCTGGGAATTAAACTAACCCTAACCCTGGGGCACTTTACCAAGGAGACCTATCCCCCAGTCCTTTTTAATTTTAATTTTGAGAGAAGGTCTCACAAAATTGCTTAGAACCTTGTTAAATTGCTGAGGCTGGCCTTGAACTTGTGATCCCCTGCCTCAGGCTCTCAAATCACTGGGATTAAAGTGTATGCCACTGTACACCTCCCCCCCCCATCATGCCCAAGTCCTTTTTATTTTTATTTTCAGACTGGGTCTTGCTAAATTGCAGAGGCTGACCTTGAACTTGTGATCTTTCTGCCTCAGCCTTCTGTTATGCTCGAATTTGGGACCCCCAAAAGACCACCAGAGACTAAGATCAATGTAAGCAGCACAGAGGTATTTATTGTGAGCTAACTCCGTCCTCCGCATGCACACAGCAACTGGTGACCTGAGAGGCCCCGAGCCCAGGGTTTGCAGCAGTTTTATACATTCTTTGGGGAAGGCAGGGACCCCCACATACATCATAGCATCTCTTAGCAAATCATCACACACCGCGGGAAAATCAAAAAACAACTCTAAAACATGATTAGCGGGGCAGGGGATGTGGCTCAAGTGGTAGCACGCTCGCCTGGCATGCGTGTGGCCCGGGTTCGATCCTCAGCACCACATACAAAGATGTTGTGTCCTCCGAGAACTAAAAAATAAATATTAAAAAATTCTCTCTCTCTCTCTCTCTCTCACTCTCTCTTTAAAAATAAATTTTTAAATATTAAAATTCTCTCTCTGTGGGTTTTTCCAAGGACAAGGCTTTGCTCTGAGGTAGAGGCTGGTTTTTCACTTCCACATCTTATTGCTGGGCAAAGAGGGGAAAAGGGGCAGGCACCACAATGCTTGGCTAGCTCCCTATCTTTTCTTTCTTTCTTTCTTTCTCTCTCTCTCTCTCTCCTCTCTCTCTTTTTCTTTTGGTGGTGCTGGGGATTGAACCAAGGGCCTTGTGTATGCAAGGCAAGCACTCTACCAATTGAGCTATATCCCCAGCCCCTGCCCCCTTAATTTTTAATTGGAGTAAAAGGAGCAGTGAGATGCTTTACTATGGACTTGCATTTTTATTAATTTTTTGTTTTGTTTTGTTTTTTTGAGATAGGGAGGCATTGAATCCCTAGGCTCAAATGATCCTCCTGCCTCTGCCTCCTAAGGAGCTGAGATCCTTGCCCAGCTTGGTGGGTTTTGATAATGACCACACCCATGTAACCATCACCCCAGTCAAGATATAGAATTTCCCAGCTGGGTACAGTGGCACATGCCTACAATCCCATCAGCTCCGGAGGCTGAGACAGGAGGATGGCAAGTTCAAAACCAGCCTCAGCAAAAGCAAGGTGCTAAGCCACTCATTGAGATCCTGTATACAAAACAGGGCTGGGAATGTGGCTCAGTGGTCCTATGCCTCTGAGTTCAATCCCTGGTATCCCCCACCTCCTGTGCAAAAAAAAAAAAAAAAAAAAGATATAGAATTTTCCATCAACCCATAATGTTTCTTCATGCCCTTTATTAGTTAATCTTTAGTCTCCACTTCCCCCTAAAGACAACCACTCTTCTGGTTTCTATTTTTATAGATCAACTTTGCCTGTTAATGAATGAACTTCATTAAAATTTAATTACACGAATCACAAGCTACACATTTTCACAGTGATTTTTTTTTTTGTGTGTGTGTGTGTGTGTGTGTGTCTGTGACAGGGTATGGAGGTGCACAGTGGTCTTTTTAAAGACACAAAAAATATTATGTTAGTTCTTGTTGAAAACCTTATAACGGCTCCCTATTACTGTTGGAATGAAATCTAGACCTCTCCCTGAGGCCAGGGAGGCCTTACCTCTCTTTTAAAATAATTATCTATTCTTGTCATATTTTTCAATGTGATAATATACATAACAGAATTTACTATTTTAGCCAGGCATATAGTATCTATAGTCCCAGATACTAAAGAGGTGAGGCAAGAGGATCACTTGGGCCCATGGGTTCAAGACCAGCTGGGCAACAACATAGAGAGACCCCATCTCAAAAAAAATTTACTGTTTTAACCATTGTTAAGAGCATTTGTATGTTGTGCAAACATCACTGTCAGGTTGGTGGTGGTGACTTAGGACAAAGCAGCCCGCGCAGGAAAGAAATATCAGACAGGCGCCTTCAGAAATGCCTATCAATCAGCGGGATCTCCTGATTAATGCCTGTCAATCAGCAGGACCCCTTGGCCAATTCTGGATTTCAGACAGTTCCCCCAACCAACTCCAGCACGACAAGGGACTCTAAAAACACCTTTTCCAGGGGCTGGGGATGTGGCTCAAATGGTAATGCACTTGCCTAGCATGTGTGAGGCACTGGGTTAGATCCTCAGCACCACAAAAGTATAAAATAAAGACATTGTGTCCACCTATAACTAAAAATAAGTATTTAAAAAGACAAAAAAATAAATAAAATAAAGATATTGTGTCCACCTAAAACTTATATATATATATACCTTTTCCTGTCCCAAACTCTTCCCTTTTTAAATCTGCCTCCTTTGGTCACCGCCCACCTTGCCTGATCTCACAATCACTACTGTACATTCCTAGGACCTGTCATCATTCCAGAAAGAAGTAGTGTACTCCTTAAACAATAACTTTCTATTCTTCCTTCCCCACAACCTATTATAACCTCTATTGTACTTTCTGTCTCTGTGAATTTGCCACTATGACCATACAATACTTGTTCTTTTATGTCTGGCTTATTTCACTTAGCATAATGCCTTCAGGATTTACCCTGTAACCCGTATCAGAATCCTACTCTTTTTTAAGGCCAAGTAATATTCCATTGTGTGTTTATACTACCACATTTTGTTTAACCATTTTACCTAACAACATCTGGAGCTTTTTCACATTGAGCTTTTGTGAATAATGCTGATTTTGTCATTGTGAGAACATCATAGAGTGTATTTATGCAGATTGAATTGGTATGCAGTAAAGGTGAGCTGTACCAGACTGCTGCCAGTGTAACATGACACACTTTTTTTATAGTAAGCTTTAAAAAAAACAAGTAGAAGGACTACATTTCAAAATAATGATAAAAGTATAGTAGGTACATAAATCAGTAACATGGCCATTTATCATCCTTACCAAGTGTTACATATTATACATAATTGCATATGTCATATTTCCATATGACTGGCAGTACAGTAGGCTTGTTTATGCCACTCATCACCACAAACATGAGAAATACATTGAACTATTATGTTAAGACAGCCATGATATTAGTAGATGATAGGGATTTTTCAGCTTGATTTTAATCTTATAGGACCACCATTATATTTGTGGCCTGTCATTGATAGAAACATTGATAGGTGGTATATGACTGTTATGGTAATTTAATTTTTTAAATTATTATTATTATTGTTAAAGAGAGAGAGAGAGAGAGAGAGAGAGAGAGAGAGAGAGAGAGAGAGAGAGAGAGAGAGAATTTTAATATTTATTTTTTAGTTCTCGGCGGATACAACATCTTTGTTGGTATGTGGTGCTGAGGATCGAACCTGGGCCGCACGCATGCCAGGCGAGCGAGCTACCGCTTGAGCCACATCCCTCCCACTTCACCCACAAGGAAGGGTATGGCCCTCTTTCTTTCACCACCATATCCCAGTCCCTAGATCAGAGACTGAAACATGTTTGGTGCTAAATAAAAATTTATTAAAATAAATGGGCAAAATGGTTTAATTCTTTAACATATTGTCTCAGAAAAATGATAAGAGGAATAGAGAAGAAAGGCAATAAGATGTAGGTGGTAGGTACCGATGGAGAACTGCTCCTTTTTTGACTTTGAGTAGCAAAAAAGAAGAATAAATGCTACATACAATGACAGAACAGTTGGAAGTGGGTGAAGATAACCTGGTTTGGTGGCTTTTCTGGAACTCAGCTACCTCATCTTTAAAATGTGGGAGCAGGAAAAAAATATGGGAGCAGTCTTGAAGTTTTCATTCATACTGCCTCATTCCTGTTCAGCATTGAAAACAAATGGAGTTGTTTTCCATAGTTATAATCACTGGGGATCACGACCAGCATTTGTCAGTTCAGAACACTAGGAAGGCTAAATGTCCTGCAATGTTTGAGACAGTCCTGCATCTTATATCATCCAAATACCAGTGTTGAGAAACATTCATAATAGTATTCCATGAGTCTATTGTGCACGGCCTGTGGTTCCCCACATTGTCATACTTCATAGGTACTTAAGTTACCTCATTGAGACAAATTACCTATAAGTCAAACTAAAAGAACTCAAGAGTAGATAGAATATCAGGGTATAATTCATATCTGTAGTATATATTTCATAGAATCTATGTAGAAACCATCATATTTCTTAATCTTTGTCGTAGGCTCATTTCTGTTGCTATAACAAATACTACAGACTGTATCATTTATAAAGAATAAAGGTTTGTTCAGCTCATCCTACTTGAGACTGGGAAATCCAAGGCCAGGGGCTACAGTGGTGAGGGCCTTCTTCCTAATGGCATGCTCTGTAGAGTCTCCAAGTGGTGCAGGGCATCACATGGTGAGGAAGTGCATAAGAGTCAAAGCTGCTGGGCACAGTAGTGCACACCTGTAATCCCAGGAACTAAGGAGGCTGAGGCAGAAAGAGCAGAAATTCAAGGCCAGCCTTAGCAACTTAGTGAGGTCCTAAGTAACTTAGCGAGACCCTGTCTCAAATGAAAAATAAAAAGGGCTGGGGATGTGGTTCAGTGGTTAAGTGCCCCAGAGTTCAATCCCCAGTACCGAGAGAGAGAGAGAGAGAGAGAGAGAGAGAGAGAGAGAGAGAGAGAGAGAGAGTCAGTCTAAGCCAAAGCTGGCACTTATAACAGAACCACTCTCAAGATAACCCATTAACCCATTAATCTAAGAAGAGATTAATGTATACTTCATGAAGGCAGACCCCCTCAAGATCCAATCACCTCTTAAGGACTCCATCTCTTAATACCTTACAATGGGAATTAAACTTCAACATGAGTTTTGGTGAAGATATTCAAACCATAGTGTACCCTTTCCATTTTTCTTACATAGTTTTTTTTTTCCTAGTTTTTCTGTTTAAAATTATTCTTGTTTGGTTTTTGCAGTGCTGGGGATTGAACCCAGGACCTTGCATGTAGCTGAGCTATTACCCAAAGCCCCAAGAGCATACTACTTTCATTTATTTATTTATTTATTTATGGATACCAGGTATTGAACTCAAGGGTTTTAACCACTGAGCCATATACCCAGCCCTTTTTATTTTTATTTTTAGTTGTTGATGGACTTTATTTTCTTTTCTTATTTTTATGTGGTGCTGAGGATTGAACCCAGTGCCTCATGCATGCTAGTCGAGCACGCTACCACTGAGCCACAACCCCAGTCCCCCCTTTTTATTTTTTATTTAGAAAGGGTCTCACTGAGTTGCATAGGGACTCACTAAGTTGTTGAGGCTGGCTTTGAACCTGCAATCCTCCTGCCTCAGCCTCCCAAGCTGCTGGGATTACAGATATGCACCACAAGCATACTAGTTTTAAATGAGTTTAAATAATTAAGACACTTTGACTCTATTTTTCTTCCTTAGTAGATATGTAGGTAGGAGTCAATCTTCATTTGAGAAACAAGGCTCAAAGCAGAGCAGCATCAAGATTACACTGAGACCCTTCCTGTAGTATAGTTGATATTTTTATTGTTTATTTTTATTTTTGGGTGCTTATGATCAAATCCAGTACCTTCTCTGCATCTAGGATAGTGCTCTACCATCCAGCTATATTCCTAGCCCACAGATGATATTTTTTAGTATTGGGTTTCCTAGTTTTACCCATCAGATTTGACCTTTATAGTAATGAAGGAGACTATATTTGCTCAGTGTGGTCTCATCTTCATATACTCGAAGGTCCTTGCCTACTCTAAGATGCTATGTCATTTCAAGAAAACATGGAGGAAACAACACAAATTTCCATCGACTGATGTGTAGATAAATACGGCAGGTCTCAAAGAAGACGTACAAATGGCCGCAAAGAGTATGGAAAAAAAAATGTTCAACATCACAAATCATCAGGGAAACGCAAATCAAAACCACAATGAGATATCATCTTACCCATGTTAGAATGGATATCATCAAAAACACAAAATATAACAAATTCTGGTGAGGGTGTGGCAGAAAGGGAAACTCATGTGTTGTTGTTGGGAATATAAATTAGTACAGCCAGGGGAGCTGGGGTTGTGGCTCAGTGCTAGAGCGCTTGCCTGGCATATGTGAGGCACTGGATTCGATCCTCAGCCCCACAGAAAAATAAATAAATAGAATAAAGGTATGAAAAAATTTAAAAAATAGTAAAGCCATTATGGAAAACAGTATGTAGTTTCCTCAAAATACCAACAACAGAATTATCATATAATACAGCAGTTGAAATGTATGTATCCAAAAGAAAACAAAATAATCTTATCAAATATATACCTGCACTCCCATGTTTCTGCTGCACTATTCACAATATCCAAGATATGGAATCTGCCAAGATGCCCATTGACAGATGAATGGATAAAGAAAATCATATACACAATCATTCTCTCTCTCTCTCTCTCTCTCTCTCTCTCTCTCTCTCTCTCTCTCTCTCACACACACACACACACATACACAAGATGAAACATTATTCACCCTTAAGAAATATGAAATCCTGTCATTTGCAGCAACAGAGATGGAACTGAGGACATCATTTTAAGAGAAATAAGTCAGGCATAGAAAGACAGATACCACATTTTCACTAATTTGTGGAAGCTTTTTAGGTGTCTCATAGAATTAGAGAGTAAAATGGTGGTCAGTAGAAGCTAGGTAGAATAGGGAAGCTAGGTAGAATACAAGTACCAAAATAAAGTTAGAGAGGAATAATTAGTTCTAGTGTTCTTTAGTGCAATAGACTATGATCTTCAACAATTTATTATATATTTCAAAATAACTACAGAAGAATCCAAAGGGTTTTCGTTTTGTTTTGTTTTGTTTTTGGTACCAGGGATTGAACCTAGGGGTACTTAACCATTGAGCCACATTCCCAGCCCACTTTTTTTTTTTTTTTTTTTTTATTTAGAGACAGAGTCTCCCTGAGTTGTTTAGAGCCTCATTAAGTTTTTCAGGCTGGCTTTGAACTTGAGTTTCACCTGCTTCAGCCCCCGAGCTGTTGGGATTACAGGCGTGTGCCATTGTGCCCAGCCTCCAAAGGTTCCTAACACATAAAATGATAAATATTTGAAATGGAAATTCTAATTACCCTGATTTGATCATTTCACACTGTCTACATGTATCAAATTGTCATACTGCACCCCAAAAATTTGTGCAAATTTTATGCCAAATTAAAAAGTAGACTAGGAATAGAGCTCAGTGTCAGAGAGCTTGCCTCGAATGCACAAGCCCTGGGTGACCCCAGCACCACATGCACATAAAAGGTTGAAAAAAATTAGTGTTTTTTGGGCTGGGGATGTGGCTCAAGCGGTAGCGCGCTCGCCTGGCATGCGTGTGGCCCGGGTTCGATCCTCAGCACCACATACCAACAAAGATGTTGTGTCCGCTGAGAACTAAAAAAAATAAATATTAAAAAAAATTCAAAAAAATTAGTGTTTTAAATATTCCTTCTGTGTGTGGATTTCCAATTAAAACTGAATTACAGTTTTCCTTTTAAGGCTTAGGAATCCAAAATGGCTGAGCTACTTTCCCAATGTTTTCTATCACTTTACCTATATGTCTTCTGTCTTTACTATGTCTTTTACTTAAAGTGTTACAAATATGTTTTTTTGAGAAAATACTCAAATATTTAGACTCTTTCTTTCTTCTTCTTCTTTTTTTTTTTTTTTTTTTTTGATATTGGGAACTAAACTCAGGGACGCTTAACCACCAAGTCACATCCCCAACATTTTTTTTTTTTTAATTTAACACAATGCTCTTCAATTCATTGTACACAAATGGAGCACATTTTTTACTTCTCTGGTTGTACCCAAAGTAGGGTCATAGCATTTGTGCAATCATACATGTACCTAAGGTAATGATGTCCATCTCATTCCACCATCTTTCCTACCTCCATCCCCCATGCTCCTTCCCCTGTCCCCTTTGCCCCAAACAATGTTCCTCCACTCATCTCATGCTCTCCTCCCTTTAGTATCCATTTATCAGAGAAAATATTTGGCCTTTGGTATTTTGGGATTGACTTACTTCGCTTAGCATGATATTCTCTAACTCCATCCAATCACCTGCAATGCCATAATTTTATTCTCTTTTATTGCTGAGTAATATTCCATTGTGTATATATACTACAGTTTCTTTATCCACATCCATTGAAGGGCATCTAGGTTGGTTCCACAGTTTGGCTATTGTGAATTGTGCTGCTATGTACATTGATGTGGCCACATCCTTGTAGTATGCTGTTTTTAAGTCTTTTGGTTATAGACAGAGGAGTGGGATAGCTGGATCAAATGGTGGTTCCATTCCAAGTTTTCTAAGGAATCTCTATACTGTTTGTCAGATTGGCTTCACCAATTTGCAGTCCCACTAGCAATGTGTGAGTGTGACTTTTTCCCCCCATCCCTGCCAACACTTATTGTCGCTTGTATTCTTGATAACTGCCATTCTAACTGGAGTGAGATAAAATATTAGTTTTAATTTGCATTTCTCTAGTTGCTAGAGATGTTGAACATTTTATCATATATTTGTTGATTGCTTGTATATCTTCTATGAGAAGTGTCTGTTCAGCTCCTTAGCCCATTTATTGACTGGGTTATTTGTTTTTTTGGTGTTAAGTTTTTTGAGTTCTTTATATATCCTGGAGATTAGTGCTCTATCTGATGAGTGTGTGGCAAAAATTTGCTCCTAAAATGTAGGTTCTCTCTACACCTCATTGATTGTTTCTTTTGATGAGAAAAAATTTTTTAGTTTGATTCCATCCTGTTTATTGATTCTTGATTTTATTTTTTGTGCTTTAGGAATCTTGTTAAGGAAGTTGGGGCCTAATCCCACATATGAAGATTTGGGCCTACTTTTTCTTCTATTAGGCATAGGATCTCTGGTGTAATTCCTAGGTCCTTGATCCACTTTGAGTTAATTTTTGTGCATGGTAAGAGATAGGGGTTTAGTTTCGTTTTGCTGCATATGGATTTCTAGTTTTCCAAGCACCATTCGTTGAAGAGGCCATATTTTCTCCAATGTGAGTTTCTGGAGCCTTTGTCTAGTATAAGATAACTGTATTTATGTGGGTTTGTCTCTGTATCTTCTATTCTGTACCATTGGTCTACATCTCTATTTTGGTGCCAATATCATGCCATTTTTGTTATTGTAGCTTTGTAATATAGTTTAAAGTCTGGTATTGTGATGCCTCCTGCTTCACTCTTCTTGGTAAGGATTGCTTTGGCTATTCTGGGGCTCTTAATTTTCCAAATGAATTTCATGATTGTTTTTTCTATATCTATAAGGAATGATGTTGGGATTTTAATTGGAATCGCATTGAATCTATACCGTGCTTTGGGTAGTTATAGCCATTTTGACAATATTAATTCTGCCTATCCAGGAACATGGGAGATCTTTCCATCTTCTAAGGTCTTCTTCAATCTGTTTAGTGTTCTCTAGTTTTCATTGTAGAAGTCTTTCACCTCTTTTGTTAACTTGATTCCCAAGTTGTTTTTTCTTTTTTTTTTTTTTTTAGGCTATTGTGAATGGGGTAGTTTTCCTAATTTCTCTTTCAGAGGATTCATCACTGATGTATAGAAATCCTTTTGATTTATGGGTATTGATTTTATATCCTGCTACTTTGCCTAATTAATTTATTAATTCTAGAAATTTTCTGGTGGAGTGTTTTGGATCTTCTTAGAATCATGTTGTTGGCAAATAATGATAGTTTGAGTTCTTATCTTCCTATTTGTATCCCTTTAATTTCTTTCATTTATCTAATTGCTCTGGCTTGAGTTTCAAGAACCATGTTGAATAGAAGTGGTGAAAGAGGGCATCCCTGTCTTGTTCTAGTTTTAGTAGGAATGTTTCCAATATTTCTCCACTTAGAATGATTATGGCCTTGGGTTTAGCATAGATAGCTTTTACAATGTTGGGGTATGTTCCTCCTATCCCTAGTTTTTCTGTTTTGAACATGAAAGGTTGCTGTATTTTGTCAAATGCTTTCTCTGCATCAATTGATATAATCATATGATTCTTATCTTTTAAGTCTATTGATGTGATGAATTACATTTATTGATTTCTGTATGTTGAACCAACTTTGCATCCCTGGGATGAACCCCACTTGATTACGGTGTGCAATTCTTTTTTTTTTTTTGGACTGGGGATTGAACTCAGGGGCACTCAACCACTGAGCCACATCCCCAGCCCTTTTTTGTATTTTATTTAGAGACAGGGTCTCACTAAGTTCCTTAGCACCTTGCTTTTGCTGAGGTTGGTGTGATGATGGCCTTAGGCATGAGCCTAAGCAACTCCATTTTAAAAATTCCAGTTTGAAACCCACTGTCTCACCAGGCACACCCACAGAGCCCTCCAGTGTGGCCACAAACAAGTTACTTCCCCTTACCCGGATAAACAGAGTGAAGCACCTGGCAGGCTGTCCTCGCCTGATAAGAGGGAAAGGCGAGAAGATCAGGGTGGAGACCACCGGATCAGAATTTTCTGACCCCAGAGTAAATGATGTCATGGAGAAATATGGTGGTAGCTGATAAGGATTGAAAGGCGGGGTCAAAATCCTCCAAATTTAGTATAAATAATAGAGGTGATGAACAGGGATTCAGCCAGCTGAAACAAGGATGCACTGGAGCTGGAGAGCCTGATGAGGATCTGACTCCCATCACTTGTCATGGTTCCTGATCCTCTGTGTGATCCTCACTGCTCTCACACTCAACTGCCTTGTCTGGACCTTGGTGAGAGCCATAACTTCTCCCTACCACCCTCTCCTCAACCGGTGGTCCACTACATGCCAGGAAAATCCTGTCTTGGTTCCGGACTTGGTCACCGCGGTCTAAGTGAGTGTGCATCTGCTGGACGTAAAGCCTAAGGCTTAAGATTTTTGAACTTAGCATGCAGAGGAAATGTCTGTCTTTGGCCTATCATGATTAAGTGTGTTTTGCAGTGCTTAGAATTAATCTAGAATTGTCTGCTGTGAATTGATTATGTCTATTGCAGTGCCTAGCATTAGGATTGTCGTTTTCTTAATAAAGAATCTATAGAGTGAAATTGTATTGAGTAAATTGAGTGAATAAAGCATCTAAAGGGGCAGAAGCGCGTGGACATTCCTTATTTCTCCCCTTGACCTCATACATCACAATTTTGCCCCCTCTTGACCGTTGGCTTTGAATTTACAATCTTCCTGCGTCAGCCTCCCAAGCTGCTAGGATTACAGGCATGTGCCTCTGAGCCCGGCTATGGTGCACAATTTTTAAATATTGCTTTTGTATTTGATTTGCCAGAATTTATGGAGAATTTTTGCATCTATGTTCATCAGGGATATTGGTCTGAAATTTTTCTTTCCTTGATGTATCTCTGTCCGGTTTGGGTATCAGGATGATACTAGCCTCATAGAATGAATTTGGAAAGGTTCCCTCCTTTTCTATTTCATGGAATGATTTGAGGAGTATTGGTATTAATTCTTCTTTGTAGGTTTTGTAGAACTCAGCTGTGAATCCGTCCGGTCCCAGGCTCTTCTTGGTTGGTAGACTTTTGATGTAGTCTTCTACTTCCTTGCTTGAATTTGATCTGTTTAAATTGTGTATGTCCTCCTGGTTCAATTTGGGGATCATATGCCTCTAGAAATTTGTTGGTGTCTTTGAGGTTTTCAACTTTACTGGAGTATAAATTTTCAAAGTAATTTCTAATTGTCTTCTGTATTTCAATAGTGTCTGTCATGATATTTCCTTTTTCATCACGAATTTTAGTAATTTGAGTTTTTTCTCTCCTTATTTTCGTTAGGGTGGCTAAAGGTTTTGTCAATTTTATTTATTTTCTCAAAGAACCAGCTTTTTGTTTTGTCAATTTTTTAATTGTTTCTTTCGTTTCAATTTCATTGATTTCAGCCCTGATTTTTATATTTTCTGTCTTTTTCTACTTTGGGTGTTGGTTTGTTCTTCTTTTTCTAGGACTTTGGGCTATAAAGTGCTAGGTAGCTTATTTGTTAACTTTTTCTTTTTTTAAATGAATAAGCTTAATGCAATGAACTTTTCTCTAGCACTGCCTTCATAGTGTCCCAGAGATTTTGATATATCAGAATTTTCACTTACCTCTAAGAAGTTTTTGTATTGCCTCCCTGATGTCTTCTGTTGTCGTGGGCCAGCCATGGACTGTGTGTGTGTGTGAGCTATCAGCATGAGCACATGAGTGGACTGGACTGACATTGCCTCTCTGGGCTGGCGACATATGTGTCCTTTTCGATTACTCTGCCTATGATCCCCACACAGCACCTGAGATGGGTGTGGCCTTCCAAGATGTCAGTCAATCTGCTGACTACAAGACATCACCAAGCTAGACTCAACCCCCTGAAACCTGACCCTTTGCCTTATATGGAAAGAACATATATAAGAATAAAGAATTCAAGTGGTCTCTCTTTTTCTTGCTTGCCTTGCCCCCTTTGTGGGAGCTGGGTAAAAGAAGCCATCATAGAACCAAAAAAAAAAAAAATATATTTTTTTCTGTCTTTGATTATTTTGTGCCAGCCCAGTTTACTCGGAGTGACCCTGATTGATTTAGCCGTGTGCTGTGGAATTCTGTTATCCATGCATCATTAGCCGTGTGCTGTGGAATTCTGTTATCCATGCATCATTCAGTAGTGTATTATTTAGTCTCCAGGTGTTGGAGTAGCTTCTATTTTTAATTTCATCATTTATATCTGATTTTATCCCATTATGGTCAGATAGATTGCAGGGTACTATCTCTATTTTTTTGTATTTGCTAAGACTTGCTTTGTGGCCTAACATATGATCTATTTTGGAGAAGGATCCATGTGCTGCTGAGAAAAAAGTGCATTTGCTTGTTGAGGGATGGAATATTCTGTATATGTCTGTAAAGTCTAAATTATTAGTTGTTTATTGAGTTCTATAGTTTCTTTATTTAGTTTTTGTTTGGCAGATCTATCCAGTGGTGAGAGAGGTGTGTTAAAGTCACCCAAGATTACTGTGTTGTGGTCAATTTGACTCTTGAACTTGAGAAGAATTTGTTTGATGCACATAGCTGTACCATTGTTTGGGGCATAGATATTTATGATTGTTATGTATAAATCCCTTAAGCAGTATGAAATGTCCTACTTTATCTCTTTTCGATAACTTTGGTTTGAAGTTCACTTTATTTGATATGAGGATGGAAACCCCTGCTTGTTTACATGGTCCATGTAAGTGGTATATTGTTTTCCCACCCTTTTACTTTCATTCGGTGGACGTCTTTTCCTTGAGTCTTTTGAAGGTAGCATGTTGTTGGGTCTTTTTTTTTTTTAATCCAATCTGTCAGTCTATGTCATATGTGTGTGTGTGTGTGTGTGTGTGTGTGTGGTGCTGGGGATTGAACCCAGGGCCTTTGCATATGAGGCAAGCACTCTGCCAACTGAGCTATATCCCCAGCCCGTCTATGTCTTTTAATTGATGGGTATAGGCCATTCAGGGTTATTATTGAAATGTGTTTCGTATTCCTGATCATTTTGGTTTAGTTTTGGTTTTTAACTTCACTTGGTTTCTCTTTGATTGGCCTTTCCTTTAGTGTAGTTCCTCCCTTTGCAGATTTTCATTGTTGTTTTTCATTTCCTCCTCATGGAATATTTTGCTGAGAATGTTGTGTAGTACAGGCTTTCTTGCTATAAATTCTTTTAACTTTTTTTTTTTTATCATGGAATGCTTTTATTTCATCATCAAATCTGAAACTTAATTTTGCTAGATATAAGATTCTGGGTTGGCATTCATTTTCTTTCAGAGCTTGGTATATGTTGCTCCAAGATCTACTGGTCTTGAGGGTCTGCCTGGGCTGAAAAATCTGCTGAGATCTGAATCGATTTCCCCCTATATGTAATCTGATTCCTCTCTCCTGCAGCCTTTAAAATTCTATTCTTATTCTGTATGCAGGTCATTTTCATTATAATGTGCCTTGGTGTAGATTTGTTATAATTTTGTACATTTGGTGCCCTATAAGCCTCTTGTATTTGATTTTCCAATTCATTCTTCATTTTGGGGGAATTTTCTGAGATTATTTCATTGAAAAGATTGTACATTCCTTTGGTTTGAAACTCTGTGCCTTCCTCTATCCAGATATATCTTAGTTTTTTTTATATTATCCCATAATTCTTGGATGTTCTGTTCATGGTTTCTTACCATCTTCACTGTGTGGTCAAGTTTGATTTCCTGATTCTGATTATATATTTTGTCTTCATTGTCTGAGGTCCTGTCTTCCAAGTGATCTAGTCTGTTGGTGATGCTTTCTATTGAGTTTTTTATTTGGTTTATTGTTTCTATTTTTTTCCCCTCAAAATCTCTAGCTCTTTCTTGGAGTAATCTTTTGTTATCTGTATTTGATGTCTTATCTCTTTGTTGAAGTGATCAATTTTTGCCTGTATTTGCGCACTTAGATGATTCTTTAATTTGCAGATCATTTTAATCATGTACATTCTGAACCCCTTCTCTGTCACTTCATCTACTGTGCTGTCAATGGATTCTAATGTTACAGTATCTTGTTTGTTTGGGGAACCTTTCCCCCTTGTTTTTTCATGTTGCTTATGAGTCTTCTTCTCTTACAGTGCGGATCTCAGGTGTTGCAGTTTCTATTCTATAATCCTGCGGGACAGGCATACCTTACCTTTAATGGTGATATCAGTGTTTACCACACCCAATGCAACTAATATGCAGCCATAAATCAATTAGTTTCTATTTAGACATAGTTTGCTGCTATAAATAGAAATGACAGGCAGGGTTATCTTCTACCATATAGCCAGTAGGTTCACGTAAGGTTTTACAATTTCTATTGGTGGACAGTGTGTGTGTGTGTGTGTGTGTGTGTGTGTAGAGTGTGATGTTTATGAGGTAGGATGTGAGAACATAGAGGTATTCAATTATAGGACAAGTGGAAGGGGACTCAACAGAAGTTGGCTGTTATTAGGAGAAAAAAAGAGAGAGAGGCAGCCCCATGCAAGGCTCCCTGTTGCCTCTGCCACGGGGTGGTGTCTGTTAGCACACCTAGTAGGCACGTTGCTGTTGGGTTACAGGCCTCAGTTGGAGTCCCAAGATGGAATCTGCCCTAACTAAACATGGCAGTGGAGGTGGCAGTGGAAGTAACCCAAGATGGAGGTGGAGGTGAGAGGGGCTGGAAGGATGGGCTATGTGGTGGCATTGGGCGGCCTGTTGGGTGATGGCACACTGTAGCATGTGGTGCTGCAATGGTCAGCTGCCTCCTGGCTCTGTTCCTTGTCCCACAGTAGAGATTACCATGTGGAAAGGGTTATAGTGGTGGTAGTGTGTCCCAAGATGAAGGTGGTTTGGGTGTGCAGTCACATATTGGTGGATAGGGAACCGCAGCGCAGGTGTGGTGCTCCTCTTTGCAGGGGTGCAGTGTTTCCTGGCTCTGCGTGAGGCAGATTGCGGTGGGTGAGGTCCTGGCTCTGGGTGAGCCCAGCCCTTTTTTATATTTTATTAGAGACAGGGTCTCCCTGAATTTCTCAGGGCCTCACTAAGTTGCTGAGGCTGGGTTTGAACTCCCAAACCTCCTGCTTCAGCCTCCCAAGTTGCTGGGATTACAGCTGTGCGCCACTGTGGCTCCTGGATTACAATTTTTCTAACATTTAAATATATTAAATATAAAGTTCAAATATTTAAATATTTTCAAACTTTTAAATGTTTTGGTGTCGGTTGTGTAAGTATTTTCTTGCTGTTTAAATTTGGATAAAGTATACCTTCAGTCTTAGAGGTTGTCAGAAAGTTGAAGAGTTTAGCCTCTGCCTTTGGAGGTGGTCAGGACATTTTGAAAGGAGTTGCTCTTTTTTTTTTTTTTTAAATATTGTCTAGTTGTCAATGGATCTTTATTTATTTATATGTGGTGCTGAGAATCGAACCCAGTGCCTCACACATGCTAGGCAAGTGCTCTACCACTGCGCCACAACCCCAGCCCCTTTATGTTTGTTTTTGATTTGAGGTTTGTGGGTCTTGTTGTGTTGCCCAGGCTGAGTTCAGACTGAAGACCTCCTGATTCAGACTCCTAAATAGCTGGGATTATAGGCACTCACCGCTGTGCCTGGTGGGAATTCTTCTTTTTATAGGTGAAATTAAACAGAGCAATAAATAAAACCCCAACTATTTGACTGTGGTGATGGTTGTGAATAAAAAACATTGTTGTATACTTTAAGTGGTATGTGAATTAGCCAGGCATGGTAGTACACATGGCTAGGGAGGCTGAGGCAGGAGGATTGCAAGTTCAAAGCCAGCTTCAGAAATTTAGTGAGGTCCTAGGTAACTTGGTGAGACCTTGTCTCTAAATAAAAATATAAAAATGGCTGGAGATGTGGATCAGTGCTTAAGCAACCCTGTGTTCGATCCCTGGTGTACACACACACACACTCACACATACACACATACACACATACACACATACACACATATACATAGGTACACATATAAATATAAAAATATATACTGTTTATAAGTCTATATTAAAATATAGAAAATATATACACATAAATAAATAAATGGTATGTGAATCATTATACATCAATAAAGCTAATTTAAAATGTGAAAAGGCATTCAGCTTTATATATATGTAGAAAAATGAAAAAAAAATCAGAATAACATTTTTCATCCATTAGATTGGCAAACATAAAATATCTATAATACTCATGGGTAAGGGTGTGGGAAATGGGTGTTCTTTTATACCATTGGTGTGATTATAAATTGAGACAACCTTCTTGAAAGCAAGTTTGGTAAGATTCTTTTTTTTTGTGTACTGGGAATTGAATGCAGGAATGCTTAACCAATGAGCCACATCTCTCGCCCTTTCATTTTTTATTTTGAGACAAGGTCTTGCTACCTTGCTCAGGGCCTCCTAAATTGCTGAACCTGGCCTTGAATTTGTGATCCTTCTGTTCTAGCCTTCCCAGTTGGTGGGATTACAGGCCTGCACCATCACGACTGGTGGTAAGAATCTTTTACACATATCTTTTACTTTAGACATTCTACTGCCAGGAATTTATTCTCCTGTACATTTATCAAGCATGAAAGTTATTACTGCAACATTGTTTACAATAAGAAAAACTGAAAATAACCAACAGACCATCAGTAAAGAATCGAGTAAAATAAATTATAAATTTATATAAATCTTAAAAGCTGTTCAGCTATTCTATTTAAAGAATGAAGGTGCGGAACAGTATACATACTATGTTGCTATAAGAATAAGATAATGTTTTTGAGTACAGGATATACAAAAACTAATATAAATGGTTACCTGATTGAGGGGAAACTAGATGGGAGATGAAAGTGGATATGAGATTTTTTTCACTGAGGACCTTTTATATTATTTTATTTTTATTATTAATTAATTAATTGATTAATTTTTGTTACTAGTGATTGAATTCAGGGACACTTAAGCACTGAGCTACATTCTCAGCCCTTTATTTTATTAGAGACAGTGTCTCTCTGAGTTGCTTAGGGCCTCAATAAGTTGCTGAGGCTGAGTTTGAACACAATCCTCCCTCCTCAGCCTCCCCTAGTTGCTGGGATTACAGGCATGTGCCAACGCTCCTAACTTTACTTTATTTTTGAGTCATGTAAATGTTTAACCTAAAGAGTCAAATAAACTAAGAGTATGATTAACAAAATATTAAAACTTATCCATGTATAATAAAACAGTCACAGAATAGTATTTACAGCAGTCTTTCATTTTTCCTATTGAAAAAAAACTTTTGAGTTCTTTAAATTTTTTTTTTTTTTTTTAGTTGTAGATGGACACGATACCTTTAGTTGTTTATTTTTATGTGATGTTGAGGATTGAACTCAGTGCCTCACATGTGCTAGGCAAGCGCTCTACCACTGAGCTACACCCCCAGCCCTTGAGTTCTTAATTCATGTTCGGGACCTTAAAGATATGGAAGTAAACAAGGCAGCCAAGCCTCCTATTCTCATGGAGGTTTTGATAGTGACTAAACAAACAAGAATATAAACAAACAAGGTAATTTCAAACAGTGATGATGAGTGACTTGACAGAAATCATGAAAGACATTTCTGTGGAACTGACACATGCACTGACACCTCAGTGAGGAGGTTCTGGGAGAAGAGAGGGGTCCAGGAAGACAATGTAGTGAGTGCAAAGGTCCTGAGGCTGAAAAAGCTTGGTGAGTTTGAAGATCTGGGATATAGTCTGCATAGCAGGCACAGAGTGGTAAGATGAAGTCAGAACGGTAGTTGGAGGATAAATCATGAGTATAAGTAAAAGGATAAATATGTTTGTATGTACACTGAAACTATTGGGAAGGATAAAAGCAGCTGTATAAATAGGAATTGGAGATGAGGGTCAGTAGAACTCTTTAGATTTTTTTTTCTTTTGTTTTTAGACATACGACAGTAGAGTGTATTCTGACTTGGAGTCAACTTATTCTAATTAAGATCCCATACATGTGGTTGTGCATGGATGTAGAGTTTCACAGGTGCTATATTCATATATGAACATAGGAAAGTCATGTCCAATTCACTCTATTGTCTTTCCTATTCCTAACCCCACTCTCTTCCCTTCATTCCCCTTTGTCTAATCCACTGAACTATTCTTCCCCAGCCCTTTCCTTTAGTTTTCTTTTTTTTTGAGAGAGAGAGAATTTTAATATTTATTTTTTAGTTCTCGGTGGACACAACATCTCTGTCTGTATGTGGTGCTGAGGATCGAACCCGGCTGCACGCATGCCAGGCCAGCGCGCTACCGCTTGAGCCACATCCCCAGCCCCTCCTTTAGTTTTCTTTGAGTAAGGTTTGGATTTAAAAATATTTTAAAACATTTACGATTAGTCTGTAATGTCAGGGACTTTGGAGGCTGATGCAGGAGGAGTGCAAGTTTGAGCCTAGCTTCACCAATTTAGTGAGATCCTGTCTCAAAAAAATAAGAATTGGGGATGTAACTCAGTGGTAGAGAACCTCTGGGTTTAATCCCCAGTACTTTTCACATATACAGCATACAAACACACACACAACTCATGAGATAATAAATATGGTTCAAGGAAAAAAAATTGCGAGTATTGAACAGGAATCAAGAAAAGTAAATACAATACTGTACCTAAAAGCACGATGATTCCTTTGGTTCTAGTCCCTCTAGTGGTGATCATGAGGTAGTGCTGGTGACTCTGACCAAGCACAAGCATCTTGTAATGAGAACTAAGTGGATAGGGTGGTGGTCAGTTTTAAAGCTTAGCCTGCCTGAGGTTCTGGATCCAATCCCAGAAACCCACCAAAATATGTAATTGAACTCTGAAATATTCAGAAGAAGTTTCAATTCTTGAAATCATCTGATTTTAGACCATATGCATTAAACTTGCCAAATGATGGATGGAGAAAAACTGAAAAATCACTATAGTGATCCTTACAGACACAGAGTAGACATCATGAAACAGGTACCAGCAAAGTCTTTAGTTTTTACAATTCAAACATCAAGAAAACTCCCCAGTACGATTGTCTTGAAACTTAATGACTTAAATACTCTGGCCCTGGTCACCATCTCTTCTGAGCTTTTCTCAGGTCTATACTGTTTTGTCTTCTCTTCACCTGGACAAAACTACTTCTTCCTCCCTTCTTGGTCATATCTCCTCTTCTGTGTGGTTTCCCCAACAACTCTTTCATTCTCTCCTTAACTCACCCCTTAGCACCTGTCAACCAGGATAACAATAGCTGATATTTATGGAGCTATTATTACATACTAGATACCACATGTTATCCTGTTCAATCCTCAAATCAATCCTGTGAGGAAGGGGCTATTATTATCCCCTGTATAAATGGAAAAGTGCAATCTGAGGCACAAGATCATTAAGTAGGACCCCACAGCGGTTAATCTGGGATTTGAATCTGATTTTAGACCATATGCATTTAACCAGTACATTATCCTTGAGTATATATATTTTTTTGCTACTTGGATAGCTATTGAATATATATTTGCATACATACATATGAGAAGTGTAAATTCACATGTCTATAAGGGGGCCAGAATGTGAGTGCAGAGAACTTGACATTTTGAATTGATCTGTGGCTCACAAGTTCAGTCTTGTGTCTCTTTAATTGCAATGCAAGTTCCTTATGGGAAGAACCACTAAAATAGATTCATTTTATACCCCCACAGCATATACCACGTTCTCAAGCAACTTTTGCCTAGCCACTAGTGTGCTCATGAATATTACTCTATATTTATATTTCACTCCCTTTTGCCAGACATTTATTTGGCAAGCTGGGTTTTCACAGAATCATATAGTATCTTTGAATTTATCACTGAATTAAATGGATTCTCTAAATTTACCAGAGAGGACGAAACCTACGACATAAAAAGAATTCATTATAAGTAATTGTTTTTTTAAAAATATATATTTTTTAGCTGTTGATGGATCTTTATTTTATTTATTTATATTCGGTGCTGAGAATTGATCCCAGGGCCTCACATATGCTAGGCAAGCACTCTACTACTGAACTACAACCCCAGCCCTCATTGTTTTTATTCTATTAATATTTTCCATCAAATTAATATCCTAGGTCTAGGTGACACCTTGCTCTACATTAGAATCACTCTAGGGAGCTCTAAAAAAATACCCACATCCCACCCTGAGATTTCTTTTTAATTGGTGTTCAGGAAGGTCTTAGCACATAAGTGTTAATGCAGCTTCGGAGTGATTCCAATACTTTTCCTCATATTTTTTACTGGTGCATTATAATTGTACATAATGGTGGGATTCATTGTTACCTATTCTTACATGCAACCTAATATAACAATATAATTTGGTCATTATCATTCCCTAGGATTTCCCTTTTCCCTCCCCTACTCCTGTCCCTTTCCTCTACTCTGCTGATCTCCCTTCTATTTTCATGAGATCCAACCCTCCCCACAACTTTCTTTTCCTTTGTCCTCTCTAGTTTCCACATATGAGAGAAAACATACAACCCCTGACTTTCCGAGTTTGGCTTATTTCACTTAACACAGTGTTTGTTCTCAAGTTCAACCATTTCCCATAAATGACATTTCATTCTTTATGGCTGAATAAAACTCTGTTGTAAATATATACCATATTTTCTTTTCTTTTTTTTAAAGAAAGAGAGAGAGAGAGAGAGAGAGAGAGAGAATTTTTTTAATATATTGTTTTTTAGTTTTCGGCGGACACAACATTTTTGTTTGTATGTGGTGCTGAGGATCGAACCTGGGCCGCATGCATGCCAGGCAAGCGTGCTACCGCTTGAGCCACATCCCCAGCCCTATACCATATTTTCTTTATCCACTCATTCATTGATGTACA
Organism: Urocitellus parryii; assembly: GCF_045843805.1. Taxonomy (NCBI): domain Eukaryota; kingdom Metazoa; phylum Chordata; class Mammalia; order Rodentia; family Sciuridae; genus Urocitellus; species Urocitellus parryii. Next base: position 156,014,336 of record NC_135535.1, on the reverse strand, counting down.
CCTATGCTAGTTTCATAGCTTGGCTATTGTAAATCTGGCTGCTATAAAAAATGGATATGCAAACAAAAAATATGGGTATGCATGTATTGCTACACTATGATGACCTTAACTCTTTAGAAGAAATACCAAGGACTGGTAAAGCTGGGTCATCTGGTGGTTCCAAGGAATAATTCCAAATACTTACATAGTGCTGGATATGCAGCTCAGGGGTAGAGTGCTTGCCTAGTATGCGGAAGGCCCTGGGCTTAGTCCCCAACACTGTAAAAAGGAAAGAAATAAACTCAATAGATACTTACAAAGTTTGCTATGCAAGTGACATATATTTTGCTGTGATAGGAACAATATGGAATTTACTTTCCCTCCCCATGAGGATGTTTTGCCACTCCACATATGTGAGTGATTGGTCTCAACTCTTAGACTTTAGAATATATATAAACCCAGGATTTTGACAGACACTGAAAACTTAGGCTGTGGCAAGGTTACTTTCTATCAGCCTTTGAGGCCATTCTGGTGCCTTGCCCTGCAATACTAGCGTCCCTTTCTAGAATGAAGGGACCTTGTAGGTCTCTGCTGCACTGGTCAATTCATTTCTCTTGAGACCCTCTTGTAGGACGGTAAGCCTCAAAGTTTGATTAAATTTTAAATCCACAGAGAACTACTTCCATCCTACTTGAGCAACTAGACTTTAATAATTGGGTGAAATTGAAACTTATCATTCTACGGTTAATTTACCTCATCTATTGAGTGAATTCCTTGTGACATTTGTTCTTATTTTCCCTCTTTAAGCATTGTGAAAAAAACCCATCTATTTGTATGGGAATACACTATATGGTTCATAAAATCATGTCCTTATTTTAATCATACAAAGTACTAAGTGATTATAAAGTACAGTCAGAGGACCACTGGTCTAGGTTCTTGGAATCAGGACTCATAGGATCAGGGAATCACATATCTTAACTGTTATCTCATGAGTAATCGTATCCAGACTCATGCCTTTAAGTAATTATTTACCTGTAACTATCTTCATTATCTGATTACTACCTGACTACTAATATACTCCACCACAATTCTGGTTGAGAAGAAAAAAAAAATAGGGGGATATTTAAGTGCTTGTTTCCTAGTCATTCTCAAAGAATTTCATTCTAACTCTTTCAAATAAATCTGTTAAATAGAAGACCCAAAGTAATAATTTTGTGAATTGTTCCTTTACTAACAGATGGTGTATTAACCACTTTTCTATATACAATAACAAATTAAGGGGGTGGTGGTAGTAAAATGCATGTTTAGGATGCCATGGGCTTGATTTCCCTCTATCTCCCCCAACACGAATTTTTAAAAATTGGAAACACATAGTAAAAGTTCATAAAGAATAAAAAAGCATCCAGTATAGTTTATCTCCAGTTTCTGTACTCAGCCCGTCTGGTCCCCACCCCCATAAAAATAACTACTCTTATGGGTTTCTTATATATTCTTCCAGAAATATTATTATTTTTATTATTTATTTTGGGCAGTGCTGGGGATCAAACCCCGGGCTATATGCATACTAGACAAGTACTCTACCATGAAGTTACACTCCCAGTCCTTCCCGAGATATTATTATCATAATAATAGTTTAAATTTTTTGGCTTCAAATAGGAATCTTTAGTCCCTTACCTTTTTTTTTTTTTAAATAGTCTTTAGTTGTAGATGGACACAATACATTTATTTATTTTTTATGTGGTACTGAGGATTGAACCCAGGGTTTCACACATGGGAGACAAGTGCTCTACCACTGAGCCACAATCCCAGACCCCCTCATCTCCTTTCTGACAGATCTTTTAATATCTGAGAGTAAAGGTACTAAGGTTAGAGGTAAATAATGATTGCACATGTGTTAGAGGCTGAAAAGATCTCAGACATCACTCACTCTGGCCCTTGCTATTCCAAGTGTGGTCCCTAGATAAGCATGAACTTCACTTGGGTGCTTGTTAGAAATCACAGACATTACCCAGACATCGTGAAGCAAAATTTGCATCTTTTTTCTTAAGTACTGGGGATCAAACCAGGGCCTTGAACACACTATGCAAGCACTCTACCACTGAGCTACATTCCCAGCTAAAAGCTGTATCTTAACCAGATCTCTAGGTGATTTAGGGGCACTTTAAAGTTTGAGAATTACTCTTTTGGTCCAATATCCTTCACAAATCAAGAAGACATGGCGCAGCAAGGAGTCAGTGGAGATCTAATACTGGAAATCAGGTCTCCTGACACTTTGTCTAGTGCATTTTGTACCATGCCAAAATTTGCCAGATAATATGATGCAGTGTTTTTTTTTTTTAATTTTTAAAAATTTGTTCTAATTAGTTATACATGACAGCATTGTGACACATCATACATAAATGGAGTATAACTTCTTATTTGTCTGGTAGTCCATGATGTAGAGTTACACAGGTACACATATGCACATAGGGTGCTATAGTGTTTTATTCACTTTCTTTACCACGGACTTTGAAGTCACACATGGCAGGGTTTAAACCCTATCTTTACCACTGGCATATAATTGGAGAGTTTTAAAATTTATAGGAGGCCATTGATTTGGTCTGATTTTCTTCTCAAGGCTTAACAGATGAAATCAAAATGGGATTACTCCTGCTGAAGTTCAACATCACCAAGCTAAAATTAAGTCTTTTTATCTGATTGATTCTGGAAACTCAGTCCTTGTCTCTGTTCCGATAAAAAAGAAAAAAAGTTTCACCGATTTGCTAACAAAGGAAAAACACAGAGGATTCCTACCCAAGAGGCTGTAATTTTTCCTGCCAGGGGGAACACCAGGCTTTAAAAAGAGGAACATGACTTGGGAGGCTGAAGCAGGAGGATTGCCAAGTTTGAGGTTAGTGTCAGCAATGTTAGTGAGACTGTCTCAAAGAAGAAAAAGGTCTGGGGAGGGCTGGGGTTGTGGCTCAGTGGTAAAGTGCTTGCCTAGCACGTGTGAGGCACTGGGTTTGATCCCCAGCACTACACTAAAACAAATAAATAAATAAATAAAGGTATTGTGTCATCTACAACTGAAAAAAAAAAAAAAAGGTTTGGGGATGTAGCTCAGGGGTAAAGCTTCCCTGGGTTCAATTCCTGGTACCAAAACAAAACCAAAACCAAATAAAAAAAGAATGTAAGAGCTGGGATACGAATGTTATCAGTAGATATAATTGATAAGTTAGTTCCAGGGGGTATCCTGGAGAGAGTCATTGCTCCAGTTCCCGGGTTTGGAGTTTCTTTATTCTTGTGGGCAGTGATATTCTTTAGGCAGTGAAGCATGCCTTAGTTTAGCCTGGGACAGGGAAAAAAAATACTAGCTTGTTTCCCTTGCTTTTAGGAATGGGGAGAGGGAAAGGAAGAAAAGGGCGGAATTGCCAGTTTTAAAATAAGCAACCGTTGGACAGGCAGCAAGGTTTATACTCAAAGCATGAGGTGGATCCCCATTCTATCACCTTCCAAGACATCAGGGGAGAGGAAGCCAGGAGACAGGGAGAGAACATAGCCAAATCCCCAAATTGGACCCGTGTTAGCTAGCATAATTAGGAAATAAGTTCCCTCTGCTTTAACCTTTACAGAGAAAGCAACTTCGAAACCACCCATCAGCTTTTTGTTCTGTTTCTGCTTTTCTCAGCCTTTTTCTGCCCATAAAGCCATCCTGCTCAGCTCATCTGAACTGAGTTGTTGCTTGATTCTAGAACTGCGGACAAGTCAATTAAGACCCCTTAAGCTACATTTATTGTAACTTTGTCTTTTGACAGGTGGTTATTATACTCCCTATTGTTACTGTTTAAAAATGAATAAAACTGGGGCTGGGGGTGGAGCTCAGTGGTACAAGACGGTGCCTAGCATGCCTGAGGCCCCGGGTTAGAACCCTTGCATCACACATACAAAAATGAACCAACCCCCCCCCCCAAAAAAAAATTTTTTTTTTTTAGAGCAGTTTAGGTTCACAACATAATGGAGTGGAAAGTACAGAGTTCCCAGACACCCCGTCTCCCCAACTCCACAAAAAACCCTATTATTAACATCCTGTGCACTATGATTAGTCTTAACAATGGGATTAATAGCATTTGTCATCACACCTGATTACAACTTCCAACTAGTCCAACAATCTTTGAAGACTACTTATAAATCCTTTTTTATGTTTGACTTAACAGAACTTTTCAACACATTCTATTCTTGGATCGGGACGCTTTTTTGCTTTCGCAAGACAGCGAGGATCTTATTCCCTGTTTTACAAAATGGAGGGACAGAAGCCTAGGGCATGTAAGGTCCTGGAAAGGCGGTTTTCTTTCCAATGGACCTTGAGCTCGAACGGATCAGTAGCCTCTGAAGAGCAGGCTGAGGGCCGGGCGCTAAGTCGCATCCAGCCCTGGTCACCGAGCGCCCAGGGGTCTCCAGCATTCCAGGCTGTGAGGGGGTGGGGGGCGCTGTGTTGTGGGAAACCAGGACGAAGGGTTGCAGGTACCGTCTCTGGAATTTGGGTTTGCGCCTGGGAAACTAGAATGTGTCAGAACGGCCAAGGGAAGGCGTCAGTGCCATTCTGCACGACAGAGACCCAGCGCGAGGCTGGAGAGAAACGCCGGCCCGCAGAGGGCGCTGTCTGGGTGAACGGACTCTGAGGGCGGCGCAAGGCCCCCTAGGGGTTGGCTAATATTCTGTCCTCGCTCAAAGATTCTGGGCCTTGCAGCCTCTTAGCTCCCAGCCTTTCTTTCTTTCCTTTGAGATGTTTCTCTTACCATCTCCAGACTACGAATTTCAAGTAAATACAGAACTTGCCGAGGAGCCCTGGAGACCTAAGCAATGGCACGTTCCCCCGTCGCCCCTTCGGCGCCATTCCCGCTGTGCCTTGTGGGAGTTGTAGTCCTAGGACGGGCGATGCTTCCTGCCCCCTCGTCGTTTTTTTCCATGTACTTTGTGAATGTTTTTATGAACTACAATTAAACTTTCACTCAAAGCTGCATGATTTGGCGTTTCGTTATGTGATGTGCTAAAGTTTCATCAGGATCAATCTTGTGCTCTCAATTAATTTAATGAAATTAATTAATGGTGTTTAAGATAAACCCTATTCAAGGAATGTGGAGTAGAGTTCAGGGTTCTTTCATCGCTCTATATAATTCCAGGCAATAATGGGAGGGTTTATTTAAGTTGGTGCCGAGTATCCAACTTATGCCAGGTAAGTCCTCTACCACTGAGCTACACCAGCAGCCCCCATTTCATTCTTCTTTGTCAACTGCGCAGTGTACTGTGAGCTTCAAAGGGTGAGTTAGTTGGCCAACGACGCAGCCAACCCGAAATGCAAAATGCGCTATAAAATCAAAGCAGACCAAAGAAGTCCTTGAAACAGGCTCTCTGAATGGTCATCTCTACTAAGTAAGTAAGTTGCTATGTGACCTTTGGCAATTTGTAGCTTTTACTGATTGCTTCTTACTGTTTCTTATACCCCAGTTGATTCAAATGTATGATATGTCAAGATCATTGTATTGTCATGAGCAACTAATAAAAAAATAAATGTAGATGAATAAAAAGAATAAACTGTAAATCTTCGATGACCCCAGAGTGAGTTATAACCTCTAGTAATAACACATCATATTTTGGAGTATACAATTTCTCATATTTTATAAATGTGCACACAATGTATATTCGTAACACAGGAACCATACTATATGTACTTTTAAAGTTTACTTATTTATTTGTGTTACTAGGGATTGAACACAGGGGCACTTAATCACTGAGCCACATCCCCAGCCCTTTTTTTATATTTTATTTAGGAACAGGGTCTCTGAGTTGTTATGGTCTTGCTAAGTTGCTAAGACTGGCCTGGAACTTGTGACCCTCCTGCTTCAGCCTGCTGATTCACTGGGATTACAGATGTACACCAGTGTATTTGCTTATATTTAAATTTAAAAGAGGCTGAGCATGTAGATCCATGAAAGAGTGTGTGCTTAGCACAGGGAAGGCCCAGGGTTCAATTCCCATCAACAAAAAATGAAAATAAACATAGTTTCTTTTTTATACTTTTAATCAAGGTATAATTTATACTTAATAAGGTAAATAAGTCTCAGTGCTCAGTGAACTTTACATAGTACAGACTGTTTTGTGATTTTTTTTTCTCTCTTAAAAACAGAATGTGAACATTTTCTAGAAATTGTATTGTTTCTACAATGGTTAAAATTGTTTCATAGTGCTGGGCACAGTGGCTGGGGAGGCTGAGGCAAGAGGATCGAGAGTTCCAAGCCAGCCTCAGCAACTTCGAGGCACTAAGCTACTCAGACCCTAAATAAAATACAAATAGGGCTGGGGATGTGGCTCAGTAGTTGAGTGCCCCTCAACTACTGAGGGGTGGTACCCTTCCCCCCACCGCGAAATGACTTCATAGTATGTTACTATATGTGACGTTATTTATATGATTGCTGGACATTTCTTTTTTTTTTTCTCAAAAACTTTTACTGTGGTAACTGTATCTTGGTTAAGATAACCATCATTATTGCTATATCTGCACATTTTCTTGATTATAATATTTGAATAAATTCCTGGGTATGGAATTGCTTAACAAAGATCATGTAAAGCCCTTTTAACTTTTTTTTTGTGTGTGTGATTGGGAATCGAACCCAGCGGTACTTAACCACTGAACTGCATCCCAGACCATTATATTTATTTTGAGACTAAATTGTCCAGACTGGCCTGAAATTTATAATCTTCCTGCTTCAGCCTCCTGAGTTGCTTGGATTATAGACATGTACTACCTAAAACTCTTTAATTTATGACCTACCAATTTCCATTTCAGAAAGAATGTACAAATTTTTTCTGCAGTTGTTGAGCACGTCTGTAAATCTACTAACTTCAGTATTCAGAATGAGAACATGATGGTCTAGGAAGAATCGTCCATGAGTTAATAACATCTGCTTTACCAAAATTCCTTTCATAAATATCTTTTATTGTTCCTGTTCTTCAGAACAACATGAAAGCATTGTCCTGACTCTTCTCAAGAACCACACTTTGGCCAGGCACAGACTGTTTCTTGGCAGGCCTGTAATCTCAGCAACTTGGAGGAGAAGACAGGAGGATCACAAGTTCTAGGCCAGTGTCAGCAACTTCACCAGAACCTTTCTCAACATAAAAAAGCCTGGGATGTAGCACAGTGGTAGAGTACCCCTGGTTTTATCCCCAGTACAAAATAAAATAAAATTAAAAACAAAACAAAACAAAACAAAACAAAAGAACAACACTTCTTTCTTTCCTTTCTGGTCAGAGTTTTGTCTTTGAGGTATTTCACATCATCTTTTTTGGTGTGTGCAGGGGGTGGGGGGTAGGGGCGTGGGTGACTGCTAGGGATCAAATCCAGGGCCTCACTCATACTAGAGAAGTACTTTACCACTAAGCCCTCTTTTATTTATTTATTTTTAATTGCAGTAAGATACGTATCATGCCAAAATTGTCATTTAACTTTCTTTTTGAGGTATAGGGAATTGAACCCAGGGGGACTTTGTCCCTGAGTTACATTCCCACCCCTTTAAAATTTTTTTTTTTTTTTTTTTGAGACAGAGTTTTACTAGATTGGCTCAAGCTTGCCTTGAACTTGCAATCCTCTTGCTTCCCGAGTCACTGGGATTACAGGTGTGTGCCACCACACCATCCTTTCAACCTTTATTTGTTCATTTGTTTTGGTACTGGGAATTGAATCCAAGGGTGCTCTACCAGTGAGCTTCATCCCCAGCTGTTTGTTTTTCTTAATTTCTTTTGAAACACTTCTCACTAAGTTGCTGAGGGTCTCACTGAATCGTTGAGGCTGGCCTTGGATTTGTGATCCTCCTGCCTTAGTCTTCCAAGTGGCTGAGCTCATTGCCACTGTATCTGACTTCATTTGACCATTTTTAAGTGTGCAGTTCAGTGGCATTAAGTACATTTACATTGTTGTGAAGCTATTCATATCATCCATCTTCAGAACTTTTTTCATCTTCCCATACTGAAACTCTGTGCCCACTTAAAAAAATGACCCCATTTACCTCTCTCCCTACCCCCTAGTGACATCTACTTCAGTCTCCATGAACTCAGTTACTATAGATACCTCAAATAAATGGAACAAGGCAGTATTTGTCATTTTGCTTTCACTATGAAGCATAATGTCTTTAAGTTTCAGAATTTCTTTTTAAGCCTTTCAAGGTTGATTAATATTCCATATATATATATGTATGTTTGTGTTTGTTGTTGTTGCTGGTGGTGGTGGTGGTGCCACTGCTGGAGTTGAACCCAGGGTTCCCTGCGTGCTAGGCAAAGCACTCTACCACTGAGCTACATCCCCATCCCCTCCATATTTTGTTTACTCATCTCTTGATGAACATATAGGTTGTCTTCACCTTTTACCTATTATGAATAATGCCGTGAGTTGTGTGTCTATACTCAGAAGTGAAATGGCTGGAGCATGTGGTAGTTCTATGTTTAATTTTGGGGAGACCACCATGTTGTTTTTCAAAGCAGCAATTTCACATCATGTAAAGGACAGCTATCAGTGATTCTGATTAAGATTTCGTGATACCCAAACAGAAATCCAGATACCTCAAGGGATGTGGAAAAATTTCCAAAACAAGAAGTAATTGCAGTTTGTTTTAAAATCTCAAACAGAACTTTTGGGAAGAGAGCATAGATAATGAAAGATTAGTAACAATGGTGCTTTCAGTTCTTATTCCCGCTTCTCTTCAGAAATAAACCTTAAATAAGATTTGTACAGGTGGGCTAGATGAAACAGTATTTTTTATTCTAAAGTTATAACTTATGGGGTGATTTGAATCGTTAAGGCAAGCTGGGTGCAGTGGCACATACCTATAATCCTAACTACTGGGGAGGCTGAGGCAGGAGGATTGTAAATTCAAGGCCAGCCTTAGCAACTAAGTAAGGATAAACCTGTACAGTGGATCTATGCCTGACTACTCACCTCTGAATCCCAGGGTGAGGCTGCCTTTCCAATGGACAAAATGAATTGAGATACAAGTTTGCTAGATCCACTCTGTACACCCGAACCTGGAGAAAGCCAGCCCAGGACAAATGGTGCAACAATCTGACTCAGGTTATCATATAATTTTCCTTCTTACTGTCCTATTTCCTGTGTAGAACAAAACACTATTTTAAATAACCCTGTTTCTGCTTAGTTTATCCTTTCTCTTTCTCTATCAGAAGGAAACCTCTAGAGTATGGGGGTGTATCTCAGTGGAAAAGCCCTTACCTAGCATTCACAGGTCATGAGTCTCACCCCCAGCAGCCCCTTTCCCACCCCCCCCCCAAAAAAAAATTCTACATGAATCAAGAATTTGTGTGAGCATAAAATAGGTCCTCAAAAAATATTTATTGAATGAGTATTATTAAACAAATGAGAGCTTGCTACCCTAGTTTTTATTTTCTTCCACTCTAAGATTATTGTAAAAATTACCTTTTTTGTTTGTTTGTTTTTGTTCCGGGGATGGAATCCAGGACATGGAGCATACTGGGTAAGTGTTATACACTCTCTAGCCGCCCCTCCCCACCCCATTACAAAATGTTCTAAATATGCAAAATACTCATTTCTCATCTAATAAATCCTAAAATTTTGCTACATTGTTTCAAATTTTCTTCTGTTTCTTAAAAAAGAAGAAGAAAAGATAAAAATATATAGAAAAAGACAAGGTGACCGATTTGTGGAATTACAAAAAAGGTTATTACTAACACATAAGATTCATCTTATGTGTTGATCTCACCACTTCAGAAACTACAGATCCCAGGCAGCACTGCAGCGCCAAGCGTGTGGTCTATTCTTTTTTCCTCAGCAAATGGCCAATGAGAGGTAGTGTTTACAAAGGTCTAGACTGACTTCTGGTGTATTGACTGTGATCAGTCTTAAAGCTAGCTTTTGCTGTTTGGAACGTGCCTTCATCATTCAGAGTTAAAGAGGGTTTTCCTATTAATTTGAAGCTCATCGTGTCTATTGTTTCTGAGAGAAGCTGATTTACTGGTCTAAATGGATGCAATACTGAATTACAGGTTGGACGATAGTGAAGATTACTACACATTACTGGGATGTGATGAACTCTCTTCGGTAAGACTGTGAATAATGCTGCTGTTTCTCACAGTATTTCAAGTTTTCATTTAAGATGTTAATTTCGAACTTTTAGCTACATTGTCTGAAATCCTAATCATGTATCACCTTAAAGCACTTTAACTTAAAGAATGTTAAAGATTTAACTGCATGTTGGGTCTTGTATAGTATTTCATGGCAATTATATGGAAACCTCTGATCAAATACTGTTTGTATATTTTCTGGCTAATGGTCATACATTCTATTTTACAATGTGCTAAAAATACATATTAAAAATTTGATGTAATTGCTGATGTTTTAGAGTATACACTAAGCTATACCTTTATTGTAGCATTTCATGTTATAATTGAAATGAAATGTAATTTTCTGGTTAATCAATTATTTTTTAAAAACATGTATTTTATGATCATTTAAATTATAAATCAGGAATCATTGTTTTATATTAATATCTCGAATTGTGTGACAGAAATTACTTTTGGAAAGCATGGTTTCTGAAACAAAACATGTATGCATGAAACATGCATGAAAAACTGTTAAAGCATGTTAAGGAGTGTTCCAGCACTTCTTTATTAAAGCAAAATATTTTAAATTTAAATATAAAAGCAAATGTTTTGTTATTTATTCTTGTTTCATAAAATCAAGAGTTTTGTTTTGAGAATAAAGTGCAATATTAGACATAAAGAACTAAAATCTCTTTTCTTGTCACAGTGAGGAAGTTATCTTAGGTAATGTAAAATTAGAAAACACAGGGAGAAAACAAATTATAATGCTCTTTTAGTTACATATTTTTCTTGAAGAGTACTATGCTATTCTTGTTTATGTTGGTGGCAATTTGCTTATCGCAATTTATAAAGTTTATTACTAATTTTATCATGTTTCTCATCCAGTTTGGATTATACTGTTAGAAAATAAATTTTGAAGGAATTTTAAAAAATTAAAGTAACATAATTTAACTTGAGAAGTTTTATAATTTGGATTTTTAAAAATATGTGACAGATTATAAAGTCAAAGTCATTATAGTCTCACAATGAACCTCTTGATATGGTCAGTCAATCTTTGGTAGCTAGGCTATTGCTTTCCTGAGGAGTATTAGTTTTAGACTCACAAGAAATGATTCCATGATTTATTTATAGAATTTATAACAGTTTCATTTCATGATTTCCAGTTTAAGTCATACTTCTTTCTATGTACCATGACATGTATTAAAGGAAAATAAAAGCATTATTTCTTTTCTGGATATATTTTCCTGATCTGTCAATGGTGTAGCATTTCTAGGTAACTTTTTTTTTTTTGTATCAGATTTTATGCAAGCATCCTGCTACTTAGCTACATTCCCAACTCCCAGGCCTGTTTTTTTTTTTTTTAATTTTATTTTTAAATAGGCCTTATTAAATTGCCCAGGCTGGCCTCAAACTTGCATCCTGCCTTAGCCTCTTGAGTAGCTAGGATTTCAGGGGTGCACCATCATACCTGGCTCATTTACTTTTAATGACATGACCTGTTACAATTTCCTTACTTCTTTGTGTCTTCTTTGTGTATGCATGATTTGCTCTATACTCCACTTTTTTTTTTTTTTTTTTGGCGGGGGAGGGTCCTGGGATTGAACCTAGGGTCACTTTACCACCGAATTGCCTAGCCATTTTTATTTTTTATTTTGAGACAGAGTCTTGCTAAGTTGCCCAGGATGGCCTCAAACTTTTAATCCTCCTGTCTCAGCTTTCTAGTAGCTTCTCCCTCACTTTTTATTTTCAATGGATGTCCTTCCCATTAAAAAGTTTTATGCCATTTTTAATTTAATGTGACATTTTCTTAACTTGATTTGTACTGGATGAATTTCCTTCACTTAAAATATTACTTGATTTAGCGCTCTAAAATTAATCAGAACACTTCATACCAAAATGATTTCAAAGAAAATTGGTATTTTGATTTTACTTTTAATAATTAAATTGATCTACCCACATAATTTTTTTTTCTTTTTGGGGGTTGTTGTGTTGTGCTGAGGATTGAACCCAGGACTTTGTGCATGCAAGACAAGCACTGTACCAACTGAGCTATATCCCCAGTCCCCCCAACATAATTTTTTTTTTTTTTTTTTTTTGCACTGGGGATTGAACTCAGGGGCATTTGACCACTGAGCCTCATCTCTAGCCCTATTTTGTATTTTATTTAGAGACAGGGTCTCACTGAGTTGCTTAGCACCTGAACTAAATTGCTGAAGCTGGCTTTGAACTCACTATCCTCCTGTCTCAGCCTCTGGAGCCACTGGGATTACAGGTGTGCTCCACCATAATGGTCCAAATAATGTTTTGATTTGATTTATAGTTCTTACTATTTAAAACTTGTGTTGAAAATTAATTATATCCAAAGTTAAGTTTGCCTATTTTCCAATGGTTCTAGAACAGTAATTGTGAATCACATGTGTGAGGCCACAACAGCCCTCCCTTGGATACTTTTAAAAATCATCCTTTACAAATTAAAAATATAATCTTGATAATAAGCAATGAGACTAATTTCCTACTTTACCTTATGTATGATTATATATAAATCAGGGGAAATTTCCATGCTGTTGTGTTGAAAACAACATCTTTCCAATGTTAAAATAATATTCTGAAGTCTGATCTCTGATCAGCCAGCCTTTTCTCCATATGTGGGATTTGACAGGAAAGATACATGGTATGAAACCCTCTGAAGTATTGATACATACATACTTTGTACCACACTAGGTACAAAGTATCTTTCCTGATGAGGATCTTATTTAGTTCTTACTTGTTCTTATATATTTGGTCACTATTTGGGCAGTAATGCTAAAAAGGCTTCATGACTCCAAGATTTCATGGACTTGAAAATTGAGTAAAAACCTGATAAATTGAAACATCTATTTGTTTTTCTTATTGACTTCATACTTCCTGGGTTTGAATTTTGACCTCTCCCACTTATAACTGTGTGACCTGGAGAAACTTACTTTTCTATGCCTCAGTTTCCTAACTTGAAAATGGGCATCAATAGTACCCACTTTATAGAGTTGTGGAGATTGAGATATGATTCATACAAAATGCTTGGTACAGTGCCTGATACAGAGTAGTAGGTTGTTGTAGGTGTGGTTGTGGCCATTGTTTTGAACTCATAGGGATATTGTGAACGTGGAGCTTTGTAAATTTATCTTATTCTAGAGGCTGCATTATTTTTAAAATGTCTTTTTTTTTCAGATTTCTTATTAGGTCTGGGTGAGAGCCTGGGAATCTGCATTTAGATATGTATCTGTAGCTGGGCATGGTGGCAAACGCCTGTAATCCCAGGGGCTGGGGAGGCCGAGGCAGGAGGATCGAGAGTTCAAAGCCAGCCTCAGCAACAGCCAGGCAATTAGCAACTCAGTGAGACCCTGTTTCTAAATAAAATACAAAATAGGGCTGGGGATGTGGCTCACTGGTTAAGCACCACTGGGTTCAATCCCTGGTACAAAGAAAACAAAAACAAAACAAAACGAAACAAAAACCTAGCAGGCAGATTTAGCTTAAGAGCTACTGTCAGTCAATCCTTGATCTAAATTATGTCTTACCTAATTTCATAAATTTTCCTATTAATGTCCATTTTCTGGTCCAGGATCTAAGCCAAGATCCCTTATAACACTAAATTGTCCTGTTTCCTTAGCTTCCTCCAATTTGAAATTTTTCTTACTTTATCTTTTATAACCTGGACATTTTGAAGAGTACTCATCAGTATATTCAGTAGAATATACTTCAATTTAGTTTTATATGATAACTTTTGAGGATTAGATTGAGATTATGCATTTTTTTTGGAATCTATACCATGGCAGTGATGTTGTACCTTTGTTGTTTATTGACTGTGATCATTTGGTTAATATGGTGTCAGATCTCTTCTGCTAGGTTTCTATGGTAGGGTTATAATTTTTCCTTTTGTAATTATCAGTTATCTTGGGGTTAGATGATTTGACACTGTACTCTTTCCCCTCAAACTTTCACCCTGAGTTGATATCTTCTGGTGGATTTTGATCATGATACTAATGACTATGTCATTTGCCTAATGGTGACTTTCTATTTCCCTCATTTAATTTACATTTATTAGTTAGAATTCTTCTGTAAGGCCAAATTATTTTTTTTTAATTTATTATTTTTAGATATACATGACAATAGAGTGTATCTTGACATTATACATACGTGGAGTATAACTTCTCATTCTTCTGTTTGTACATGATGTGGAGTTACTCTGGTCATGTATTCATACACGAACATGGGAAATTTATGTCTGATTCATTCTACTATTCTTTCCTGCTGAGAGCCACAGCCGAGTCTGTATGGCCCCTGGCATTTTGCCAACAGTATTGATTGACAGGCAAGGCGTTAATATCCGCCTCTGCCGCTACTTTTGAGTTCTAGCGCTAATTTTGAGTTCTCGCGCTATTTTTAGTTCTCACGGGGATTCCCCGGGAGTTCCCATTGGTTGTCGAAGTGCAGGAGGAGGGTTTTCCCGGATAGTAATTTCCGGCTGGGGGTTGCTGGAGGAGCCTCCTGGCTTTTCGGGAGGATTCCCCAGGAGCGTGTGTGAGGTTTTTTCTTGCAGTAGAAAAAATAAAATTTGTTCCTGCTTTAGTGGCTCGTGATTTGTGCCCAGCCAGACTGCGGCACTTTCCTATTCCCATGTAAGGTTAATTTTTTTCTTCTCCATTTATTCAATTTATTTAATGGGTTGTTATTATATTTTAAGGGCAATAACCCAAATGACTAACATTATTTATTTTGTGGTTCAAATTGTTGCTATGGTTCATGTTTTAATTAATTTCCATTTGATTGGAATGTATAAGAGGGTCTTTCATTTGTTTCAGGGATATTGCTAATATCTGGAGTTTTGTGAGTAAAATTCAGTTTCAAAATGAGTGAATTGAAATAATACTAATTAACTCACTTATTAAAACGAGTCCTCCATTCTATAGCACATTCTGTAGCAAACGGATTTCCATCACTAGAATCAGTTCATCCTTTTAAGAAAGCTTTTCTACTATAATGATGTTACTTAAAGAACATCTGTCAGTCTATAATCAGGTAATCATTGAACACTTTTTTATTTAATTTTTTTTTTCTAATTAGTTATACATGACAGTAGAATACATATTGACCCATTGCACACAAATGGAGCATAACGTCTCATTCCTCTGGCTGTACATGTTCCTGAGTCACACCGGTAGTGTAATCATACATGTACATGTATATAGGGTAATCATGTCTGTCTCATTCTACCATCCTTCCCATTCTCGCTGCCCCACCCTTCCCCTCACTCTCCTCTGCACAATCCAAAGTTCCTTCATTCTTTCTTACCAGTTGAACACTTTTTATTGGGCTAGTACTAGAAGTGATAGCAAAGGGGTGGTGGTAGGTGGGAAATAACTTAGAACAAAATAAAACAAAAAGATGAGATATGGTGCCAGAGTGTAAGGAAGTTGTCAATATCGTTGAGGAACTAAAGCTAACGCACAGGAAAAAAAATTGTGAACAATTAAGGACTGAGCTGTGTGATACCATCCATAAGCACAACAAGAATTAAAGAAAGATTTCAGGGAAGAGCTGGGGCCAAAATGGTCCTAGAAGGCCATAATTTAGGTGCACAGAGAGACAAAAGGCATTAGTGTGGCTAGGGAAACTTGGATTCATCAAGTGGGAATCAAATTAGTCTCCATTGCATACTAGAGTATTCCTTGTATAAACCAAAACATTTTGATAACAGGATGTGGAAATAAGCTTCTAAGTTTAGAAATTTAAGTTCTAAAGTTGATATATGCTCACTAAGGAAATGAGGAGTACAAAAAATCGCAAAGAAAACGTTAACCTAAATGTTTAACATTTTGGAGTATGACTTATGCATGTTAACTCTGATATAGTAGGATAGTTTGTTTTGGACACCCTTTATTTATCTCCTGGCCTCCACACCCTATGTGCCTAGTGCCAAATGCAGTACACAGACAGCTGAAGCATTGTGCATGTTATATCTATGTATGTATGGAAACACATGCATATTTGTATTTATATGAGTATTTTTATATGTGTTTAGATTTCTGGATCTGCTACTTACTAGCTTTGTGATCTTGGGGAAAATTACTTTATCTATGTATTTTAGTCAGTTTTTTCACTTCTGTGACTAAAGGATCTGACCAATTTTAGGGGAGAAATACTTTATTTAAGAACTCACAGTTTCAGAGGTTTTAGTCCCTAGGCAGCTGGTGCATTCCTCAGGGCTCAGGTGAGGCAGGACATCGTGGCAGGAGGGGGTGGCAGAGGGAACCAGCTCACATGATGATCAGAGAGCAGAGAGAGAGGTCTCCACTTGCCAGATACAAATATATACCCCATGGCCATGCCCCAAATTAACTACTCCAGCCACACCCCACCTTCCTCCAGTTACCACTAAGTTAATCTCATCAGGGGTTAATTCACTTATTAGGTTAAGGCTGTAACCCAATCATTTCTTTCCAAACCTTCTTGCATCATCTCACAAATGAGCTTTTGGGGGACATCACATCGACACCATAAACCTGTCTGTTTCCTCATCTGAAGAATGGGAATAATAATAGTATTCACTTCATATAGTTGTGAGAATTAAATGAGACACTACATGTAAAGTGTTTAGAACAATGCTTGGCACATAGTAAATTTCAATAAATCTTAGTATAATTGTTTTATATACATACATATATATATATAATAATCCTATTAAATATAACTTTTCTGGATTTATATTGCATATAATGCCTGTACCTTCCATTTTTTGGAAACATATATTTTATTTACTTATTTTTATGTGGTGCTGAGCCCAGTGCCTCACATGTGCTAGTCAAGCGCTTGACCACTGAACTACAACCTCAGCCTGTAGCTTCCATTTTCTTATAAAATCATACAATTTTTTTCAAGTTGTTAAAACTCTACTACTACAAGATATATATATATATTTGCAGTGCTGGGAATTCAGTTGAGCTTTACCATTGAGCTATATTCCCAGTTATTTATTTGTTTATTTTTAAATTTGAGACAGGGTCTTTCTAAATTGTTTGAGATTGACTTTGAACTTGCACTGCTCATGCCTTAACCTCCTGAGTTGTTAGGATTAAGGCATGTGTCACTACGTCTGGCTCCCAAGATGATATTTTTATGTCTGCAAAGTATTCCAGAGCCTATAGTTAGGTTACAATTAATTTTTAACAAATATCTTATTATCAGACATATAGGTTGTTTAAAATTATATTTTATTTCTTGAACCTTCTTGTAAATTCTTTTACCACTTCTGATAATCTCTTTAGATGAATTTCTAGAGTTAGAATTGTTGGATCAAAGAATAGGAATAAACTAAAGGAATAGGAATAAACTAAAGTGTGTGTGTGTGTGTGTGTGTGTGTGTGTGTAGTATTATCCCAATTGCTTTCCTGAGAGTTTGTACCTACTTATGTCCTCACCAGGACATCATGAGTGTTCATTTATTTGTACCTTCAGAAACAGTGGTCATTATCTCCCTTTAGCGGCTTGATTTATTTGATTACGAGTGAAGTTGAACGTTTTTTTCTATGTTTACTGGCCAACAGAATAGGCAATTTTCCAGATCATTGGACATTGGATCAGGAAAGCAGGAATCAGTCAGTGGACCTTGACATAGAGTGCATCAGCTGTCTGTGGCCTGCATTTGGCACTGGGCACATGGGGTATAGAGGCCAGGAGTTAAATAAAGGGTGTCCAAAACAAACTATCCTACTATATCAGTTTACCCAGAGCTAGCCCTACAGAAGGTCTGTGTTTAAAATAATGAAGTTATTAAAGATATAGGCTGTTTTTTTAAAAAAATATTTTATTAGTTGTTGATGGACCTTTATTTATTTATATGTGGTACTGAGAATGGAACTCATGCCTCATACATACTAGGCAAGCGCTCTACCACTGAGTTATAATCCCAGACCCATGGGCTGTACTTAATTTAACAAAAAAATTTGGCAAAATCCAGAAAGGATAAAGAAAAAAAAATAACAATTTTACATGTTAGCACTACTGATAATTTACCATTTGCTTCTATTAACTCATACTAGAATGTTTTCTAATGGGTTATGAATTACAAAAAAATAAAACAACAGCCACAAAAACCAAACTTTCTGTTTTTGATGGGTATCATTTTATCTATTTATGTTATTTAAAAACTCCAAGAGGGCTGGGGCTATAGCTTACTGGCAGATTGCTTGCCTAGCATGCGCGAGGCACTGGGTTTGATCCTCAGCACCACATAAAAATTAACAAATAAAATAAAGGCATTCTGTCTATCTACAACTACAAAAAATATCTAAAAAAACCCCTCCAAGATATGTACATCAATATGTGTAAAATGTATATTTTGAAGAATATAATCTATAGTCTTGGGGGAAGAGGGGTATAAGAACTTTTACTTTCTATTCTGTATTGACAAAAATTTTTTCAGAGAGAATTTTAATTTATAAATTACTTAGTAATTTAAACATGCTTACTACTATGCTCTTTAGAATCCTTTCTTTTTCTTCCCTTCCTTTCCCTTCCCATTCCTTCCTCAATCCTTCCTCTCCCTCCCTGCCTGCCTGCCTACTTTCCTTCCTTGTGCTGATTGAATCCAGAGGCTTGAACATGTTAAGTTTGTAATCTACCACTGAACTACACCCCTACCCAGAATATTTAATATTTTAAAAATTTAAAAATAAACCTAATTCTCAATTTTATTTTTTATATAAACAGGTTATGGTTTCTGATGGTTAAAGGGAGCACATAAAAAGAAGAAACTCACAATTAATTAAAGTTCGTAACAGGAAGTCTAATCCTTTTCTGCTATTCCAAGGGGTTCTCAGTAGAAGCTTAACAAGGAAAAGAACAGGATTAGTCAGGGCTTTCTACATATGTCTATCTTACAGAGTGTGACTTTGACTGTAAAAGTAAAGGTATATTTTTAAAAATTGATTAAGGATGACATAGAGCTGATAAGAAAGAATGTGTTTCTCCTTTGAATCTTATGACAATTTTGAGCTGAGTTGCCCAAGAATTTATTTCTTAAGAGGTTAATTTGATTAATAGTTCAATTATATTGAACCAAATCATAGTTTCCTAAGCCTGAAGATTTCAGGCATATAAAATGATGATTTAAATGATAGGATTTAAAGTCCAACTGCTTTGTTAACAAAATAACTCAGTTTTTTCCTCTTTCTTTCTTTCTTTTTTTTTTTTTTTGTACTAAGGATTGAACTCAGGGGCACTCAATCACTTAGCCCCCCCCCCCTTTTTGTGTATTTTTTTATTTAGAAACAGATTTTACTGAGTTGCTTAGAGCCTTGCTAAGTTGCTAAGGGTGGCTTTGAACTCCTGATCCTCCTGCCTCAGCCTCCTCACCTGCTGGGATTACAGGCATATGCCACTGTGCCTGGCTAATAACTCAGTTGTAAAAGAAATTAGACGAATGACTTTGGACAAGTTACTTAATCACTGATATTTAATAATGGTATTTTATTGAGTTCTTAATGATCAGGTTTTATGTTATTACTCAAAAGTATACAAAAGTTATATTCTTTTATATTATCAATCTGATGTAAAGAGAAGGAGACCTAGATACATGGAAGTTGTGTAACTTGCCTAAAATCTCTCATTAGAACTGGGATTTAAAACAAAGCAATAAGATTCCAGAGCTGCATTACTGCTGTTGTCTCCTGCTGCTGTTATTGCAATTATGATTAATAAATGCAAGTCTTAATAATTCACAATAGAGAATAAACAGGAAAGTAAAATAGAATCAAATCATGGAGGGCCCTCATTTTAGCTTGGGCTAAAATTTTTGTTTTCCCAATCATTAACCAATCTGCTAATTGGCAACAAAATTATCAGTTTTAGATTATGTCCTTTTTCTTTCAGTTGTAAAATTCTCTTTTTCTTGGAGGTGGGCTGCTGGGGATTGAACCCCATGACATTGCAAATTGTGAAATTCTTTGTAAAAAGGAAAAGGGGTGGATTGGGGATGTAACTTAGTGATAAAAAGTTTGCCTAGCAAGTACAAGGCCCTGAGTTTGATACCCAGCATGGCAGAAAAAAAAATTGGTAGCAATTATATATTCTTCAAAGAAACTTAACTGACTACTTTGGACATTTAAATATATTGAGTTCATAAGTGTTTTGGGCCATCATTTAAAAACAGAATCAAGTTAAATTTCCGCTACCACAATATATAATAATACGTATTTCTATTTGAATGGGGGATTTTTATTGATGTTCTCTGAATTTTGTTATTGAAGAAATATTTCTTATACTTAAAAAAAGTCAAATTAGAAATGTAAGGATCAAAATAAAAAGTTGAGCCATGCAGAGTGGGCCTGGCAGTGCACATTTAAAACACCAGCTACTTGGGAGTCTGGGGCAGGAGGATTGCAAGCTCAAGGAGTTACAAAACCCTGTCTTGAAGTAAAGTTTTAAAAAGGGATGGATCATAGTTGCTTAGTTGCTTGCCTAGCATGCACAAGCCTCTGGGTTCAATCCCCAGTACTTTGTAAGTAAATAAGTACAAACAAATAGTTGGCTGTTTGAGGACTGATGCCCACGGCTTCCTTCATGCCATGTAAATTGTTCTGCTTATTTTTACCACTGATTTTTGTTTTAGGTTGAACAAATCCTGGCAGAATTTAAGGTCAGGGCTCTGGAATGTCACCCCGACAAGCATCCTGAAAACTCCAAAGCTGGTAAGTATTCAATAACAGCTATTTCTGAAGAAAATTAGTAGCATAGTAACTTAATTTTCTTTTATCTATTATGCTCAAAGTTATTCTTTTGTTCAATGCCAAAGGTTGTTTTTACTTTGGAATGGTAGGAAGGGAGAGGACTGCGAAAGATCTTTTCTAATAGCAGTTGCTTAACATCCATTCTTCTTTCTGCTCTGATGTACTGCTTGGTAGTTTAACAATTGTCTAGTTCATGCTGTATTTCACCAGGTAAGGAGTGTTAACAGTACTTGAGCATGTTTGTCACCAGGTGGTTGTCTTGACAAGAACCCTTTGTGCTTTCTTCATTTGGGGGGACCTGAATATGTTCATATATCCTTAATTTTTCCTTTATTGCCAGCATGTTAATATCATTTAAATATACTATTATAGATTGAAAAAAATACAACAAACCAATGATCCTTCTGTATAGCCTGTCTCCTTACTGCTTCCCTATCTTTCTTCTTCTCTTCAGAGCCAAACTTTTAATTTTGATCTTTGCATTTCTAGTATTACTTTTTAACTGTAAGAAATAATTTTTTAATGATAAAATTCAGAGAACAGCAATAAAAGCTCCTATTCAACAGTAATATGGACTTTGAGAGCTTGTTTGGAGGTTCTAGCAGGGGAACGCAGCTACTCGTACATCCTTGACCAAAGAAGAGTCCTCCTCTATTGGGGAAGGTTGTCTTCTTCGATTGACTGCTCAGTGGTAATATGGATTATTAATTTCCCATTTACCCCACTCTGACTTTCTCCCTGTCTTACTCAGAAATGGATCAGGAACTTCCTATTTGCCAAATTTAAGTTATTTTTAGTTTGTATCTTTTCTGAGCCTGGATCAGAACTTGACACTGTTGACCATACCTTTTTTCTTCTCCTTTCTTTTGAGGGACTGGGTACTGAACATGGCGGCCTGGGCATGCTAGGCAAGCACTCTGCCTCTAACCTACATCCCCAGCCTATACTTCCTTCCTGAAATACTCTTTCCCCTCAACTACCAGGATGACATGTACTTGTAGTTTTCTTCCAGTTTTTTGGGCTGATTTTTCCTGTTTCTTTTATGATTCCTTCTCTGCTGCCCTAAGATTCCCTTTTCAGCTGTCTGCTCAGCTTACTCTTGACTTGAGCCTTGTCATGGCTCCCAAATTTGTCCTTAACCCTGTTCTTGCTCCTCTCTTCAGACTGTAGAGACTTTCTTGGAAATTTCAATTTCAAAGTTATCTTGTCAAAAACTGAACTCATTATTCTCCTCTTATTCCCTCAGAATTCTTGCTTATTTTTCTGTTTCTTCATCTCAATGAATGAAACCACCATCCATTCATTTGGCCAAGCAGAAATGACATCTTTTGGGCTGGGAGTGTGGTAAAATGGATTTGACTCCCAGTACCTGAAACAAAGCAAAACAATAACAACAACAAAAAACCCTCATCTCCTTCTTTTCCTTCACATCCATATATGGTTGATTACCAAATGCCGTTGATTTACCTTTCATGTCTCTCTCCCTGTGTCCTCCTCCCTTCATCTTCATGCCATTACCATTTGATATAGGGACAAGCCACTCTCATTTCATGCCTGGATCCCTCTAGGCATTCCTTTAACTACTTCATTCTGCAGATAGTGATTTTTCTCTTTTTAATACATCATATTTCACAATTTGATTCAAGTGGGTTATGAACTCCCAATTTTACCCCGTATACAGATTGCTGAATCACATCAGTTACCCTTCCATTGATTGACAAATTGCCTTTCTAGTGTCTGATGTATTCTGCTGTCTGTCCTATTCTCTACTATCCCCCCTCCCCTCCCCTCCCCTCCCCTCCCCTTTTCTCTCTCTACCCCTTCTACTGTAAATCATTTCTTCGATTTGTATTATCTTGTCTTACCCCTCCTTTCCTCTTATATGTCCTTATGTATAACCCTGAGGATCGCCTTCCATTTCCATGCGATTTCCCTTCTCACTCCCTTTCCCTCCCACCTCTCATCCCTGTTTAATGTACATCTTCTTCTCAAGCTCTTCGTCCCTACCCTGTCCTTGTTTACTCCCCTTATATCAAAGGGGTCATTTGGTATTTGTTTTTTAAAGATTGACTAGCTTCACTTAGCATAATCTGCTCTAATGCCATCCATTTCCCTCCAAATTCTATGATTTTGTCATTTTTTAATGCAGAGTAATACTCCATTGTGTATAAATGCCACATTTTTTTTTATCCATTCATCTATTGAAGGGCATCTAGGCTGATTCCACAATCTTGCTATCGTGAATTGTGCTGCTATGAACATCGATGTAGCAGTGTCCCTGTAGCATGCTCTTATTAGGTCTTTAGGGAATAGACCGAGAAGGGGAATAGCTGGGTCAAATGGTGGTTCCATTCCCAGCTTTCCAAGAAATCTCCATACTGCTTTCCAAATTGGCTGCACCAATTTGCAGTCCCACCAGCAATGAACAAGAGTGCCCTTTTCCCCGCATCCTCTCCAGCACTTATTGTTGTTTGACTTCCTAATGGCTGCCAATCTTACTGGAGTGAGATGGTATCTTAGGGTAGTTTTGATTTGCATTTCTCTGACTGCTAGAGATGGTGAGCATTTTTTCATGTACTTATTGATTGATTGCATGTCCTCCTCTGAGAAGTGTCTGTTCAGGTCCTTGGCCCATTTATTGATTGGGTTATTTGTAATCTTATTGTCTAATTTTTTGAGTTCTTTGTATATTCTGGTTATTAGGGCTCTATCTGAAGTGTGTGGAGTAAAGATTTGTTCCCAGGATGTAGGCTCCCTGTTTATCTCTCTTATTGTTTCTTTTGCTGAGAAAAAACTTTTTAGTTTGAGTAAGTCCCATTTGTTGATTCTAGTTGTTAACTCTTGCGCTATGGGTGTCTTATTGAGGAATTTGGGGCCCGATCCCACAGTATGTAGATCATAACCAACTTTTTTTTCTATCAGATGCCGTGTCTCTGATTTAATATCAAGCTCCTTGATCCATTTTGAGTTAACTTTTGTGCATGGCGAGAGATAGGGATTCAGCTTCTTTTTGATGCAAATGGATTTCCAGTTTTCCCAGCACCATTTGTTAAAGATGCTATCCTTCCTCCATTGCATGCTTTTAGCCCCTTTATCAAATATAAGATAGTTGTAGTTTTGTGGATTGGTTACTGTGTCCTCTATTCTGTACCATTGGATTCTTAATATGCCCTATTATTTCTACTCTTCAGATCACCATGCCTGCTGGCTTCTCCCTGGAATATCCACAAGGCCTGTACACTCCCCTGCCCCAGGGTTGCTTGATTAGGTCATGCTCTTGTGTTAGGTCTTAGCTTAGCCATCACTTCCTCTGGGAATTCCTGTGTGCCCTGGCTACCTAGAGCACCCATATGTTTGCTTATTAGTTATTCTGAAAGCTCAGTGAGGCAGACCCCCTGCTTGTCTCCTTCACAGTGGTATATCCTCTATCTAGCATAGCTCCTGCAGCAGAGGGCACCTACTCAGCATAATTTCTTGACTTAGTGAATGAATGAATGAATGCATGAACATTTCTCTAGGAGACATTAACTATCCCTTTGAACTGGAGTTAATGTTAAGATGTTCTGGCATGAAATCACAAAAACTTGATAAACATTTTAAAACAACCACTACTCCAGGTTATTTTTTAACTGGGTTCTTTTCCAGTGAAGCATGACTCTGAGTTGTTTTTCTGTGCCTGACAAACAATATGTGATGAATCACTGTTCAATATCACTGTTTCTAGTTGCCATAGTGACGGGGATTTTCATGTATGGGCTGCCTGAGGCTTCTTGTTCAGAAACACTGAACTGTGTAAATATTGTTTAAAATGAAAAGGTACACAGACATCAATATCTTCTCTTGTTGGGCCTGCAGATGATATATGATTCAATCTTTGAGATTGTTTTTTAACCTGTTTAAGCATTCTTTTTTTTTTCAGTTTGGATTAATATAACTCTCTGAAAATTAAAGTGATTCTTTGCAAACTTGGAGAAAGAATAAGGTTGCTGATAAAAAATATTTTAAAATGTTAAAAAAAATTCACCCAGATAATGAATTTTAGCTTGACAGAAATTCAGAATATAATGGGCAGATTTCAAAATGTATCTAATTATGGGAAAGAGTTATCCTGTAGAGAATCTGTATGCAGGAGAAATTTGAATACACATCTTTTTGGTGTATTAAATGTAGCCTCCCCATTGCCATTATTGATTTGTTAGCATGATAAAGTAGTAGATAGTACCACAATCTGGTTTGTTAGGATTTCTCCTGTCTACCACTTATGAGCTAGTTGACTTTGGACGACCTCTCTGAACCTCAGCATATGCATAGATAAAATGGGTAGATTAATAGTATATTGCTTCATATATCTACTGTGAATATCAAAAGAGGTATCCAGCACATGGAAAGTACTCTGGAAATGTTGGCAATTATGATTCAGTGGATTTTCTTTTCTTGTTCTTAAGTAGCAGTGCAGTATTTTTTAAAAATGAGAGAGGTTTTTTGTTTTGTTTTGTTTTTTTGTTGTTAGTAATCATTGGATCTTCCTCTTAATCATTTAAAAAAAAAATCCAAATCTAAGCCCTTTAGAAATTCCTTCCTCTCGCCAGATGTGTGTGATGTATGCAGGATTAGTTGTGCTATAGAAATGTTGTCACTGAGCTTAAAAGCTCCTTACTGTTGCTCATTGCCAGCTCCTTATATGTGCAAGAGTCATTGTTTCAAATCAATACTTTATTAACTTCCTTTTTAAATAAATATTTTGTTTTTAGTTGTAGTTGGACACCATACCTTTATTTTTGTTTATTTGTTTTTATGTGGTGCTGAGAATTGAACCCAGCATCTTGCACATGCTAGGCGAGTGCTCTACTGCTGACCCACAACCCCAGCCCCTATTAATTTCTTTTTGTCCATGAAAAAAGGTTTCAGAATAAACTAAGTACCTATGAAATGATATCTTTGTTACTGATGTACAAACTTCAAAGACATTTGGATATTTAAAAAAGGGGAGAAATTTGTCTGTTGCTAACTGCTATCTTTTAATATCTCAGTGTTTTCCTACAGTGGCATCCTTTTTATTTGCTTTCTCCCTTGTTATAGCTTGGATGTTGAATGTTACCCAAAGGCCCATATGTTAAAAGCTTGGTCTCTAGTGTTGTGCTATTGGGAGCTGACGGAACCTTTAGAGGTGGGGCCTAGTGGGAGAACTTTAGGTCATTGACTGTGGGACCCTGACCCCTTCATCCTCTTTTTGTATCTTGGCCATGAGGCAAGTGGATTTGATCCACTGTGTACTCCCACCTTGATATGCTGTTTTGCCACAGGTCTAAAGCAATGGGGTCAATTGATCATGGGCTCTAACCTTCAAAACTGTGAGTTGAGGGGCTGGGATTGTGGCTCAGTGGTAGAGCGCTCGCCTCCCACGTGAGAGGCTCTGGGTTTGATCCTCAGCACCACATAAAAATAAATAAATAAATAAGCAAATAAATAAATAAATAAATAAAGGTATTGTGTCCAACTACAACTAAAAAATAAATATTAAAAAAAACTGAGTTGAAATAAGCATTTTTTTCTTTATATGTTATAAATAATGTTGAAAGGGAAAGTCTATTACTATTTGGTCTCTCAGAGAACCATTATTAACAATAGAAATATTTTTTCATAGATTTTTTTCAAAGTAATTCTGACATCATATTATTATTTCTCATGTAATTATAAATAGAATACAGTTAAATGTGGTTATAGTAATACAAATTCTTTCATGAAATATGTATTGAAAAGAATTTGTATATTTTCAAAGTAGGCTAGCTAGTTAAATCAGAATGTCTATCAAAGGGTTCCAGCATTATTTGCTACACTAAACTCATAAAATGAAATCTCACTTCCCAGAACTGGTAAATGTTTATATTGTGTCATTCATTCAATTAGCTGATACATTCAAGGACAAATATAAACCCAAAGTCATTTTTATTAAATGTAGTAAAGAGGATGGGACATGAAAAAGGCCACATAACAGAAAAGATAAGGTCCCTTTTGTTTTCTGCTTATCCACTGTTGCTGAGGGATTGATATCAGAATAATTCTAAGTGGACTTCTTTCGTTCTGGGATATCTGGTGAGGCTGACGGTAATGTACAAAGACAAAGTGACTCACAGTTAAAAATGTAAATGTTTACAACTACTGCACTAGTAGTAGCTGGCATGTGTATCCTTGGTGATAATTTAATAGGCTTTTTATTCCTGTTGGAAAAAGTGACATCAGATTCATATATTGGAACATTTACATTTCCATTAGCAACAAGAAGGATTGCTCACTAGGGATGCTTTTTATTAGTTTGTTTTCCTGTAGTTTTCAATTGCCCCCATCTTTAGGATATTTCTTTTAATCTATTAATTGCTGATGCCTCCAGGGGTGATATTAACCATTCTAATAAAATGGTTAGTGCTTGGAAACAGCCTGTGCTGACCAGCTTCTGAACAGCATCCTGGAGGTGTCTTTCTGTGTCAGGCTGTAGCTTAGGATGATAGCAGACACTTGGAGTGGTTTGTCAGCATGGTGGGGGCTTAGGAAAACAGCTTTATTTTTTTACTAACTAGAATTCAGAAATAGATCAGAGTTTTCACAATTGATGTGGAGGTGTTGTAGGTACTAACTCTATATTTGCCCCAATATTTTTCTGATTCAGAGGCTCTTGGCTACTTTTCACTAGGTATTTTTAAGCACTTTCAAAGTAACTTTAATTGTATGATACTATTAAAATATTCCTAATTCATGAAATATTTTGAAAATTTATGTTATTTCTTTGGTGCCTGGAGCTCAGATAATAGCGTTGTAAGACCATTTTCATATGCATGCTGAAGATAGGAAGCACGTGTTCATTTGTTCATTCAACTGATCCTTTCTGAGCACCTACTATACTGCTCCAGTAGAAGGGATGCAACAGAGAACAAAACAGACAAGTCTTTGCCTTAATGGAGTTTATATTATGGTAGAAAAGAGAAATCATAAGCAAATAATATTGGGAGTAAGTGTGAAGAAAAGTGTAGACCATAAAATGAAAGTGTAGAGATAAAGGAGTGTGGTGCTGAAGATTTTTTCTCTGTTTCTACTTTTTTTTTTAATGGATGCATTTTTAAAAAATATTTATTTTTTAGTTGAAGTTGGACACAATGCTTTTATTTTATTTATTTATTTTTATGTGATGCTGAGGATCAAACCCAGGGCCTCACATGTGCTAGGTGAGCATTCTACTGCTGAGCCACAACCCCAGCCCCCATGGATGTGCAATAACTATACATAATTCATTGTGACATATTTGTATATGAACATAATATAACAATATAATTTGGTCAAAATCATTCCCCAGTATTTTCCCTTTCTCTACCCTCTTCCCTCCCTGTGGCCCCTTTCCCTCGACTTTACTGATCTCCCTTTGATTTTCATGAAACCCCCCCTCCCTGATCCTTCTTTTGCTCTCTATCTTCCCCATATAAGAAAAGACATACAACTGTCAACTTTCTGAGTTTGGCTTATTTCACTTACCATAATGCTCTTGAGTTCCAACTATTTTCCTACAAATGATGTAATTTTATTTTTCTTTATGGCTGAATAAAACTCCATTGTGTATATATGCTACATTTTCTTTATTCATTCATCCATTGATGGACACCTAGGCTGGTTCTATAATTTAGTTCTTGTGAGCTGCTATAAATATGGGTATGCATGTATCATTGTAGTGTGCTGACTTTAATTCTTTAGGATAAATACCAAGGAATAGTATAGCTGGGTCAAATGGTGGTTCCATTTTTAGTCTTTTGAGGAACCTCCATACTGATTTCCATAGTGTTTGAATTAATTTACAATCCCCCAAAATAGTTTTAAAAAATGTTCCTTTTTCCCCTACATCTTCTCCAACATTTATTAGTGTTTATATTCTTGGTGGCTGCCATTCTAAGTAGAGTGAGATGAAATCTCAATGTAGTTTTGATTTGCATTTCCCTAATTGCTAAAGAAGTTGAACTTTTTGTGGGGTACCGGGGATTGGACTCAGAGGTGCTCAACCACTGAGTCGAGTACCACTGAGTCACATCGTCAGCCCTATTTTGTATTTTAATTAGAGACAGGGTCTCACTGAGTTGCTTAGCACCTTGCTTTTGCTGAGGCTGGCCTTGAACTTGTGATCCTTCTGCTTCAGCCTCCTAAGCTGCTGGGCTTACAGGTGTGAGCCACCACGCATGGCAATGAAGTTGAACTTTAAAAAAATATTTTTGCCATTGTATTTCGTCTTTTGAGAAGTATCTGTTTGGTTCATTTACCCATTTATTAATTAGGAGGGTTTTTTTTTGGTGGTAAATTTTTTGAGTTATTTATATATTCCAGATATTAATCCTCTCTCAGAAGAGTAGGTAGCAAAATTTTCTGGCAATCTGTAGGTTATCTCTTCATATCTTCATATTCTTTTTTCTTTTCTTTTTTTTTCTTTTTTTCTTTTTTTTTTTTATACCAGGGATTGAACTCAGGAGCACTTGACCAGTCCTATTTTTGTATTTTATTTAGAGACAGAGTCTCACTGAGTTGCTTAGCATCTCAGTGCTGGCTTTGAACTCGTGATCCTCCTAGCTCAGCCTCTGGAGCTGCTGGGATTACAGGCGTGCACCACCGTGCACCACTTCCTGCATATTCTTAATTGTTTCCTTTGCTGTGCAGAAGCTTTTTAATTTGATGCCATTCCATTTGTCAATTCTTAGTATTATTTTCTGAACTTTAGTAGTACCATTGAGGAAGCCATTGCATGAAACTGTATGTTGGAGTGTTGTCTGTATATTTCCTTCTAGGAGATGCAAAGTTTCTGGTCTAATTCCTAGGTCTTTCACCCATTTTGAGTTGACTTTTGTGCAGGATGAGGGATAGGGATCTAATCTTATTCTTCCACATGTACAAAACCAGTTTCCCCATGGTGCTAGGGATAGAGTGCAGGTGCTTACGCATGCTAACACATGCCCTACCACTAAATTACATCTCCAGCTCTACAGTCTCGGTATTATTAATGAATGATGAGATTGAAGAAGAATTTGGGGATCAGAGGACAAAAAATATTGCAGGAAAACGGAAGGAGCAGAAAGGTGGTCAAGTGTGGCCCGGAGAGCACAGGCTAGAAGCCTGGCATGCTTGGGTTTGAACCATGGCTCCATTGTTTGAAACTTTGGGACTTGGAACAAGTTACCTTAATCTCCTGTAGCCTTAGATTCTGTAAGATGGGGATAATCATAATAATATCAAACTCATAAAGTTTTTTTTAATGGAAAACTGTGACCATGCTAGGCCCAGCACAGGGTCTCACACAGAGTAGAAGCTTATAAATGATAATTGTGGTCATGACAATGTTTTCTATTTATAATTTTATGTTTGGCCCTTTCACAAGTTGTCTTGTGTGGTTTCAGGTAGTTTTAGAATAATTTCATTTAAAAAATTTTCATACAGTAAAATTGACTTTTTGGCACACAGTTTTATTAGTTTTAACACCTGTATAGAATCATGTAATCAGCATCATAATCAGGATACAAAACTTTCATCACCTCTACAGATAATTTTTAATTATTATTTTTATTGGTGTATATAATTGTATATAATAGGAGATTCATGATGCTGTATTTGTCTCTGCACGTAACATAATTTGATCAGTCGTATTTCCCAGTGCCTTCCCTTTTCCTCCCTTCCTCCCTACCCTTGATCTGTTTGCTCTACTTTGCTGATTTCCTTTTTGTTTATTATTATTTTAATCAGTGCATTATAATCATATATGTAAGTGGGATTTATTGTGGTATATTCATACATAAACACAGCGTAATTTGGTAGATTTCATTCCCCAGTACTTCCCCATGCCTTCCCCTTTTCCCTCCTTCTCAGTCCTCTTTCTCTACTCTATTGTCTCCCTTCTATTTTTGTGAGATCCTTTGTGTGTGTGTGTGTGTGTGTGTGTATAACATGGGGTATCTTTCCGTTTATACACACACACACACACACACACACACACATATACACAGAAAGGTTTTATTTGTGTTGCTTAAAAAATTTATATATATATGTATTTTAAGCAACACAAATAATTGTACACCACAGATATAATTCACATACTATAAATCCACCTTTTAAGGTACGTTTCAGTGGTTTTTAGCATATTCAATGTTATGCAACCATTGCTACTGTCTAATTTCAGAACATTTCATCACAAGAAGAAACCTCATACTTGGAGGGAAGCAGTCACTTCCCATTCCTAGTAGCTACTAATCCACTTTATTTTGAATATTTCATATAAATAAGAATCATACAATATGTAGTCTTTTGTGATTGGTTTCCTACATTTATTTATCCATGTTGTAGCACATATCAATTATTTCATTTCTTTTTTAAATTGATGAATGATAATTCCTTAATATTATTTATGTAGTTATACCATTTTTTTATGTGTGTTTTATGGTGCTGGGGATTGAACCCTTAGCTTTGTGCATGTGAGGCAAGCACTCTACCAACTGAGCTATATCCCCAGCCCAGATATACCACATTTTGCTTATCGATTTGTCAGTTAATAAACATTTGGGATGTTCCATCTTTTGGCCTTTATGAATAATGCTGCTATCATAAGCCAGTATTTGCATGGATGAATGCTTTAATTTCTCACCATATATACCTAGGATTTAAATTGTTGGGTTATATGGTGAATCTGCTTAACATTTTGAGGAATTGAGAAACTGATTTTCAAAGTTGCTACACCATTTTGAATTCCAGTCTGCCATGTATGAGTGTTCCTATTTCTTTATATCCTATCCTGTTCAGTGGTAGGATGCTTGCCAGTTGTTATCATCATTCTATTTTAGCCATCCTGATAGGTGTAAAGTGCTACTGTACTGTGGTTTTGATTTCTATCTTCTTGAAATTGATGCTGAGTGTCTTTTCATATGTTTATTGGCTATTTGTGTATCTTATTTGAAGAAATGTCTAAACCTTTTACCCATTTTGTTATTGAGTCATCTTATTAATGAGTTGTAAGAGTTCTTTACAAATTTTAGATATAAGTACCATATCAGATCTATGATTTGCCAATATTTTTTCCTATTCTATGGGTTGTCTTTTTACTTTATTGATGATACTCTTTTTCTTTGTGCTGGGATTGAACCTGAGTTATTGTACATGCTAGGCAAATGCTCTATCACTGTGCTATTCCTATTCATTTTTTTTTTTTTAGACAGGGTCTCACTAAGTTGCCCAGGGTGGCTTTGAACTTGGGATCCTACCTAGCCTCTCCAGTAGCTAGGATTGTAGGCATATATCCCCACATCCAGCATTGATGGTACTCTTTGAAGCACACAGTTTTAATTTTGATGTATTTCGCTTAATTTATTTTTGTCATTGTTGTTTTTATTGTTGCTTATGCTTTTGGTGTCATTTGTAAGGAGCCATGCCTAATCTAAGGTCACAAAATTTACTCCTAGGGATTTTCTGAAGAGTTGTATAGTGTTAACTCTTACTTTTCAATCTGTAATCCATTTTAAGTTCAAAAAATTTATATATGGTTTTAATAAGGATGCAAATTCAGTTTTATATGTGGCTATCTAGTTGTTCAGAACCATTTGCTGAGAAGACTGTTCTTTCCCAACTGAATCAATTGACTGGGGGCTGGGATTGTGGTTCAGTGGTAGGGTGCTTGCCTAGCACATGTGAGGGCCTGGGTTTGATCCTCAGCACCACATAAAAATAAATAAATAAATTAAGGGCATTGTGTCCAACTACAACTAAAAAATAAATATTAAAAAGCCCAATTGACTATATGTTAGGTTTTATTTCTGGATTCCCAGTTCTATTGCATTTATCTACACTTCTATCCTCAAGTCACAATAATTCTTTTCTCATTACTGAACTTTGAGGAAATTTTGAAATTAAGAAGTATGAGTCCTCCAACTTTGTTCTTATTTTTCAAGATTGTTGGAGCTATTCTGAGTTTCTTACATTTACATATTTTAAGATTTTAGTACTAGTTTGTCAATTTCTGTACAAAAAGTAAATGGGATTTCAATAGAAGTTGTTGAATCTGTAGATCAATTTGGGGAATATTACCACTTTGGCAATATCAAATCTTCCAATTCAGGAACATGGGGTATCTTTTTTTTTTTTTTAAGAGAGAGAGAGAAAGAGAGAGAGAGAGAATTTTAATATTTATTTTTTAGTTTTCGGCAGACACAACATCTTTGTTTGTATGTGGTGCTGAGGATCGAACTCGGGCCGCACACATGCCAGGCGAGCACGCTACCGCTTGAGCCACATCCCCAGCCCCCCATGGGGTATCTTTCCTTTTATTTGGATCTTCTTTAATTTCCTTCAACAGATTGTGTTGTTTTCAGTATGTTTCTGCACTTCTTTTGTTAAAAATTTTTCTGAGTGTTTTTATTCTTTTCGATGCTGTTATAAAATGGAATTGTTTCCTTAATTTTTTTTCAGATTGTTCATTGCTAATGTGTAGAAACAATTGATTTTTGTATATCAAGCTTGTTTTGTGTCCTGCTCTATGTGAAGTTTTAACTTTACAGGGATTGAGTAGCGGTGGTGGGGGCAATAGAGACTTTGGAAGTATTTCCAACAGGGCCATGAAACGTTTCTCTTGCATGCCATCTAGTCACACAGGTCAGTGACAAAGCTACTACTTACTGAACACCTACAACATTATTTACTGTACTCAAAGCTTCCCAATAGTTTTCCATTGCTCTGATGACAAAACAAAATGAAACACAAAAACAAACAAACACAAAACTAGAATCCTTAGCATGACATTGAAGGCTCAGGATAACTAGGCTTTTGTTCAGTGCTCGACGACCCCATCCCTCACTGTTCTTCTTCTGGCCCTGTGTCCTTTAGCCTCATTGACAATTTCAACTTTCTCTAAATTATCATTACCATGTTTCTTCCTGCCTTAAACCTTCATTCATACTGTCCCTGTTGCTTGGTCACTACTTCCCACTAACATCCTGGTAGACAGAATTCTATTTTCCCAATGTTTGTGAATTTCTGTCTCTTCTGCTAATACTGTCTGTTATTCACAACTGTGTTGTCCTCACCTCAGACAGTACCTGGAAAATGTAAAGACAGTGGATAAGCTGTGTGTCAGGCATTTTATATACTTGATCTCCCTTGTCTTTATGATACACTTTATAAATGAGGAAACTAAAGCTGAACTACGTAAACTAGCCTTAGATCATATAACTAGTAAATGGCAGAGCAGTGATTCTAGAAAGATCTTCTGATGGTTTGAATTTTAAACTAGCCCTTCCAAGAAAGAAGTTCTCATTTCTTGATTTGTTTTCCAGTGGAGACTTTTCAGAAACTGCAGAAGGCAAAAGAGATTCTGACCAATGAAGAGAGTCGAGCCCGCTATGACCATTGGAGAAGGAGCCAGATATCGATGCCATTCCATCAGTGGGAAACTTTGGCTGACTCGGTGAAAATGGTGGGTTTCTCTCTGGGGGGTGATGTAGATCTGTGAGGCTCAGGCTACTCATGGATTAAACTCATGAGTTATCTTAAAGAGTTGTTATGGTTTGGGTATGAAATATTCCCCAAGGACTCATGTGCTGAAGATTCGGTCCTCATTGCAGCAATGTTCAGGGCTTTTGGAAAGTGGTTGAATCATGTGGTCAACCACTCATCAGGGCATTAATCTGTTAAATGCTGAATGGACACCTGGGAAGTTGTGGAAACTGAAGGTAGGTGAGGCTCTGTTGGAGGAGGTAGGTCACTGGGGATGTGTATATCTCATTCCTGTTTCCTTCCTTTCTGTCTGTCTGGCTGCTTTCCAGCAGAGCTGCCTTAGAGCCAGCTAAGCAAGAGCTGAAACCTCTGAAACTGTGAACTAAAATAAAGCCTTCCTCCTTTAAGTTGTTTATATCAGGTATTTTGGTCATAATGATGAAGAGCTTGTTAACCCAAGACTCAATAGGCAATAGGATGGAGAAGACCAAAAAGTTGGTAGGGTCTGTGTTTAACTCAGTGCTTACGA
This sequence comes from Urocitellus parryii, assembly GCF_045843805.1. Lineage (NCBI taxonomy): Eukaryota > Metazoa > Chordata > Mammalia > Rodentia > Sciuridae > Urocitellus > Urocitellus parryii. Next base: position 155,979,467 of record NC_135535.1, on the reverse strand, counting down.
AATCCTGAGAGAGGAAATTCAGAACAGAGGCAATGAATCAGAGCCAGAAGAGCCCGTGACTACATTTTTCAGTCTCTTTGGCTGTTTGTTTCAGTATATAAACTTCCTGTTATCATTTACACTTCATTTTATGAGTTCTAATAAATGTGCTTCTAAAGTTGTTCATATATTGAATTTCGAACCATTGCAAATTCATTTCTACCATCTTTTTTGTTCATAAATCCATTAAAAAAGAAAAAAAGGGATCCCTTTAGTCAGAGAGAACTGTAAGTTATTCTTATCGAATTCTGATTAAACCATTGTGTTACTTTTCTTCATACCATTAAAAAAAACTACATATCAAAACAATCACAGAATAAGAAGGGCTGCGGGTGTAACTCAGTGGTAGAGCTCATGCTTAGCATGTGCAAAGCCCTGAGTTCAATCCCCAGTACACTAATAATTAAATAAATCACTGTAATTACTCTTATGTACTTATTTTGTTTACATTGATCTTTATATTATAAAGCAATGCAATTAAAATTTTTATTATTTCAGGCATCAATTATTATCCAGGTTCTTCTAATTGGAATACTCCTGTGACTTGAGACTTTAAATATAGAAATTACTTTACAGGCAAGTTTTTAGGGACATTTGTTAGAATTAGTCTATAAAGTGATTCATATCTCTTAAATTATAGCCCTTTAGGGTTATATTTAGATTTTCTTTATAGTTTTTATTTTAAGACGATTGAAGAAAATATTTTTTATATAAAAGGCTTATAAGACTAAGGCAAGGTCTTTCAAATAACTCGGAGAAATTAATGCAAAACTCTCAAAGTATTTAGTTAAAACCACTCTATATAAAATGTTAACTTTTTTTCATCTCAGAATGAAATGTATAGACCTATGAATTTGTTTAAGGTGGGTTAATTATTTATGAGAAACTAACATATGCTTATTGTATATATACATAAAATAACTAGGGGAACCTTTCAAAAAAAGTGGCTTAACTTCACTTATTCAGAACTAAGGTTTTTCTCTTTTTCACTATTTATATCCAAGGTTGCTTATTAACACTAGCTAAGTAAACATTATTCTACTAACTCTGATTATTTTCAGTCTCTTAAGTATGAAACTCTTAACTGCAACTGAATTAGTCTCCCTTGATATTCTAAACCCTTCTGGTCCTATAGATCATTTTTCTTCACAATCCATTCAACTGTCACTTAATTTTTAACAGCTGATATCAACTTAGCTGTGGATTTTTCAAAACTCTTCTCTAAATTTCCACTTTAATTATGTTGCCAAAGTCTTTCTATTTAATACTAATTTCTTGTCTCCAAATGCATTATTTCTTCTTTGAGTTTGGCTTAACCATGAACTGTTGGAGATCTTTCAGTAATTAAATTTTAGATGTTACTGGCTATGTCATTTATCTTCTCTGCAAAGATGAAGTAGAATGCTAGGCTGGCCTTTGGTTTCAGATTTATTTTTATTGATGGTACAAAAATGATGAGATGTGTATCTCTCTGCTTTTAAATCAGCAGTGATTTCTTTTTTCTCTTATGATCTTTTTTGTTTGGTTGAAAGCTGGTTGTTTCTGAATTCCTTTTGTTCTTTACCTCAGTGGACTTGGAATTCCTATACTCAATTTTTATCTGATGTGGAGTTTCACTGTTGTTGTATTCATATATGAACATAGGAAAAGACAGTAGAATGAATTGGACATAACTGTCCTATGTTCATATATGAATATACCAATAGTGAAATACTACCATTAAGAATGGGATCCTAATTAGTGTAAGTTATACTCCATGTATGTATAATATGTCAAAATACACTATTGTCAAGTATATCTAAAAGAACAAATTTTAAAAAATAAATAATATAAAAGAATAAAATGAAATCTTGGTGTTATATATATAAAAAAAGACCCTGTCTCAAAATAATTTTCAAAAGCTAAAAAAATTACATAATATGTTTATATCCATATGTATATACACACATACATAGTGTATATACACATATTAACACTAGATGAATAAATGTTAATAGCTAAATATATATGGCTAATTACATATATATTATACTTATGTATGGATATTTATGTCCATTAATTAATTAATTAATTTTAGGAAGGAAAAGTTTATCTGGGGTTCACAGTTTCAGAGGTCTCAGTCCATAGAAGGCTGGCTCCATTTTGGGGGGTTTGAGGTCAGGCAGAACATCATGGCAAAAGTTTATGGTGGAGTAGAGTGGTTCAGAACATGATGATCAGGAAGCAGAGAGAACTCTCCTCACCAGGACAAAATATAATCCCCAAAGGCATGCCCCTGATGGCCCACCTCCTCCAGGCACACACTACCTGCCTTTAATTCTACCCAGCTAATCCCTATGAGGAGATTAATTCACTGATTGGATTAAAGCTCTCATAATCTGATTATTTCACCTCTAAACTTTCTTGAATCGTTTACACATGAGCTTTGCAGGGGGGTACTTAATATCTAACAAAAACACATGCAAATGGCTACAACCACTTTAAAAAACTTAATTAATTCAACTATCTGTACATCACTCAGTAGACTTTCTGTAATTTTCTTTTTGTTCTAACCCTAAAAGGTTAGGAGTGATTGATGCATGGGAGAGCCTCATCTCTTTCTGTAAATTTTTTGTTGTTGTTGAGACTGGCCTTATACTCCCAGGCTGAAGTGATCCTCCTACCTCTGCATTCTTAGTACTGGAACTATAGATATGGTCTCTCTCTGGTGCTGAGGATCAAACTCAGGGCTTTGTACATGTTAGGCAAACATGCTACCACTGAGCTACACCCTCAGCTTGATAGAATATCTGTCACATTTTAATTGTTGCTTTTTCTCTGTGTGTATTTCATTTGTTTATCCTTTTACATTCATACTCTGGAGAAATTAATAAATAATGATTATCAATTGTTCATCACCTAATAGAATTTTGTCTATCCTTTTGTAGATAAACATTACCATTAGGGTTTTAGGTTATAGGCTTTACTTATGCCATTCTGACAATAAAATAGTTATAACTTTAGGATTTGAATTTCAGATGACTTGCCCTGCACATATTATAGATTGTTAAATCTCATAAAATGTCTTTCCTCTGGTGGTCAATCTTGTGTTAACTGCCTTTTATTTAAGCAGGATAATCACTGTGGAAGGAAAAGCATTGGTTGAGAGCAATATTTGTCCTCACACCTACAATGTAGGACAAATTCCAAGGTATTTTTTTGCAGCATAACACACAGGATCATGTCTCAGTTCTCTCCTTCGGGAGAATGCCTCAAATGAGCCATAGGTGTGACGAACTTCCACTACCCACAAGCGATAAAACTGTAACTACTATCCCTCCTATATTCCAAGTCTCTGTCACTTCACTAGCCATTTATTTCTCTTTTCATTTTCTAGAAGTTCCTCCTGATAATTTCATTTGTAAAAAATATTTTAAGAATTCACCTAGATCAATTAATACTTTTGAAATTTAAATGGAGATATATGGAGTTGGTTTTAAACAGGGTTGAGGGTGAGAGTTTTAGTAATCTAGGCCTTTGGGACCCTGGAAACTTGAAAACAGATTTTGTAGCTCAGAAATTTAGAGAATTTCATCTTTGTCATTCAGGATATGGATAGCTCTTTTTCTCTCTTGCTCCAAAATAGATGGCAGATTGGCTTTAGGAAGGCTGCTGGCGAATGACTGTAGTGAAGCCACAATCAAAATAAAGCTCTGAGAAAAATTCTCATAAGCTGTTAAAATTGTTCCATGCCACATCAATTGCTATAAATTTTATAGAAGCTATTAGAAACACATTTTGGTGAACTGATCATTTGACAAATTGATTGTTTCTGGGAGGGCATTTTGGGGCTTCCTGTCACCTTCACACGGACCTATTTGTCTATTGATTGTTTCTGGGGTCTCAGCTGGGTGAGGTGTCTTTGGGATGAGTCCAGTTGGCCACAGACTACCAGGGAAGCTTCCTACTATGTCCACATGGCTACAGTTTCTCCAGCCAGATGGGAAACAGTGTGCAATTCAACACCTTCTGGGACTGTTCAACAGGCAATCTGTCCTAATTGGATGTTTTCCAAAAGCAGGTCAGGAATCACCAAGCAAGTAAAAAATTCACTCAAAGTGATCCAGGAAAAAAAAAATAACCAATTTTGTACAGTTATTCAGCTGAGCTATGACATCTGAGTCAATTGTTTCTTTTTTCTATTTGTCCCAGTGTTTAATGGCATGTAGGTTAAAATTTTATTTGCCAGTGTTGACCAAGGTCTAGAGTGTGAGAAAATGATAGGGAGGGAGGGGGAAAGAAAGGGGAGGGGGAGATAGATAGTTTCATTAAGGAAAACAGGTGAACAGGTTAATTTTGAAGGCAGAATAACAACATATCAGACCAGTTTTTCATATCTCAGGACTGGTGACCTTTGTCCATAGGCTTGGTTTCTGTTTTATGTTAGTTCATTCCATGCATACACTGACTCTCAGTCTTGTCCATTTAATTATTTTGCTGTACAGACTCTTCTTCTTCTACTCTTTTTAAGTCTCTATCAATTGCTTTCATTTAATATTTTTATTGACACTCATTCTATTTAAATGAATCATTCTAGCTAGGTGCAGTGGCACACACCTATAATCCTAGCATCTTGGGAGGCTAAGGCAGGAGGATCAGAAGTTTGAGGCCAGCCTCAGCAATTTAGCAAGGCCCTAAGCAACACAGCGAGACCCTATCTTAAAAAAAAAAAAAAAAAGCTGGGGATGTAGCTCAGTGGTGAAGCACCTCTGGGTTTAATCTCCAGTACGCACATCCCACCATAATGTTGTTATGTCCATCCAATACCCTAGTGGAGCTGAGAAATAGACTTTACGTGCAGAAATGAGTGATTTGCAGGCTATCTGTTCCAATAGCCCAGGCTGTTTAGCATCACTCTTGCATTCATCCCTGATTGTACAAAAAGCACCAGAAGCACTTGTAAATGAGGTTAGATATAGTTTGGATCTTTTTCCCACATATTTCTATAATTGGGATTAGCAGACACAGGGATCTGATGATAAAATATTTTAATCTATCTTACTCGTAAAGGGAAGAAGACAAGTCTCATAATACCTTTTTACTGAGGACTTTCAAATCACTTATTATAAGTGAGTCATTATAGATCATAGGCATTTTGATTTTAAGAGAGAAACATCATGTACAGGCCACTTGGCCAACTTATGATACTTACAGATCACATTTCCAGCTGTCTGTGCCCTGAGTGCTTCAATTTCTTATTCTCTGTTTTTCAATAACCTGTCTAATATCCTTTCCCCTCTTTCAGAGGAAGCCACTGGCTGGCTTTTTCTATTCAATGCACATGAAAAAAACCAAAGCAACCCAATAACAAATCCAAAACACCAAAGCCAAGTGACTCTTTTTTTTTTTTTAACATTGGTTGAGGCCATTATTTCTTTAAAATAAACTTTGTTTTTGAAATCAAACCTACAGAGAAATGCATAATACCTGCATTTACAAGTTAGCACTGGTTGTGAAGTGTTTACTTGGTAACCATCCCAACACATACTGTTGGCATCCAGTGGCTTCCTCCTTTTTACAATTATAATTACACATCTTAATTTTCAAATCTAGTTTTTTTCTAATTATATATATGTATATGTTCGTATATTCATATATGTATATATTATTCTCACATAAAGTTTGGAAAATGCTAAAATAAAATAAATAAACTTACAATCCTGCTTATGCAGGCATAACCCCAGTTAACATTTTATTTTTATTATTTTTTTAATAAATATTTATTATATTTTTAGGTGTAGATGGACACAACACAATGCCTTTATTTTTATGTGGTGCTGAGGATCGAACCCGGGTCCCGCCCGTGCTAGGCGAGTGCTCTACCGCTGAGCCACAATCCCAGCCCCAACATTTTATTTTTTTAATTTAAATTTTTTTTGTGAATGGTCAGAATGCCTTTATTTTATTTGTTTATTTTTATGTGGTGCTAAGGATTGAACCCAGTGCCTCACACATGCCAGGCAGTGCTCTGCCACTGAGCCACAGCCCCTGCCTCCCAGTTAACCTTTAAAAAAAATTTTTTTTAGATGTTGATTGACCTTTATTTTGTTCATTTATTTATATGCGGTGCTGAGAATTGAACCCAGTGCTTCACACATGCAAGGCAACTGCTCTGCCACTGAGCCCTAACCCCAGCCCACCAGTTAACCTTTTGGTGCATTTCCTTCCATTTTTTTCCCCCTTTGAGTGTGAGAGTTGATTACACTGAATAATGGCAATGACTGTTTTATAAGTGGTTCTTGGATCTTGGATCTTGACATTGATTAGTCTTGGATTGAATTTATATGGGGAAAAGAATTCTTAGAGTTAAGAAGAGATAAGCTGAAAGTGAACAAATGACTTATTTGACTGGATTAGGACAGAAGGTTTGAATATACTTATGGTTTGAAGTTGTATGGAATGATATATTGTTCTTTATCTATATATTTTATCTATATTCATATTATATGCATATGTATCTGCATATCTATTTCTGTCTATATTTGAATATATTCATCTATCGTGCGTGTGTGTGTGTGTATGTGTATGTGTGTGTGTGTGTGTGTGTGTGTGTGTGTGTGTGTGGTGCTGGGGATTGAACCCAGGGCCCCACACATGCTAGGCAAGTGCTCTACCACTGAACTAACATCCCTTGCCCTTCATCTATCTTGTAAAGTTGTTGAGATCATGCTATTTATGATGATTTTATCCTGTTTCATTAATATCACATCATTATCACATCATAAACTCCAAATTTATAAAAACAAATAAAAACAGAATTAAAAGACTCCAAGAAGGCATTTTACCCTTTTGCACTTGCCCTTTCTTTTTGATGAGGTCATTATGGCTCCTGCTTGTAAGGCTAGTACTAGTCCTCCTGAGACAGGTGGTAAGAAATTGTGGTATCTGTCAAGCCCTTATTAAAAGGTGGCTCATACTTTCCAGGAATAAGTACACCAAGATGAAAAGCAAGATGCCCCTCATGTCAGGGGACATCAGAGGAGACAGCTCCTTCTGTGGTCTGTGGCACAGCTTTTATTTATTTATTTATTTATTTATTTATTTATTTATTTATTTATTTATTTAAGAGAGAGAGAGAGAGAGAGAGAGAGAGAGAGAGAGAGAGAGAGAGAGAATTTTTTAGTTCTTGGCAGACACAACATCTTTGTTGGTATGTGGTGCTGAGGATCGAACCCGGGCCGCACGCATGCCAGGCAAGCACGCTACCCCTTGAGCCACATCCCCAGCCCTGTGGGACAGTTTTTAAATGTTACAACTTCTGAGTTTATTCAATAAGTATTGGAGATGCGCGGTGGTGCACGCCTGTAATCCCAGCCACTCCGGTAGTAAACAAAGGTAGTGTGCTAGGCCAGGAATAGCTTCCTGCTATATTCAAATGATTTTTTCAAGAATCAGCAAAGCTCATTATTTTGGTGTATGCTAGGGCTAATTATTTAACTTGACATATTCTTAAAATAAGAAATTTGTAATTTTTCAAATTTTTTCAGTGCCAAGGATCAATCTTTATACATATTAGGTAAATACTTTATTTAAATATTTTAAATTTGGGGACTGAGCTACACTCCCAGTCCCCAAATTTAAAATATTTTAATAGGAAATGCACATGTAGGACGAAAAATGTAAAAGGTACAAAAGGACATATATAAAATACCTCTGTCTCATACTTTCATTTCTTAGTACCTGACCTAGCAAAATTTTCTATCAGAAGACTCATTTTTGATTTCTCTTCCTCAACAACTCACCAAAAGCAGCCAGAGCTATGTAGATACAATTACATAATTAAATCACTGAGCAAAGAACCACCACCAAGTATATTGAATACAATGGTAGGATATCAGGTTTCTAGGGACAGTTTTCTAGGGTTTGTTTCCTTCTGTCTAAAAGTATAAAAGTTATACTGGAAGCCAATGGACAATGCCCAACACTGCTGATATGCAGATCCTGATTTTTTAATTTATAAATTTAAAATATAATAAAATTAATATGCCATTGTTAAAAGTCAGAATAGTATAATAAGATATTTAATTAAAAAAATGAGTCTTCTTTTATTCCAGGCCCAGTTCTACTCCCGTCTCCCAGAAATAGCCCCCCTTGTAATTCCTTGTGCTTCCTTTCAGAAATCTTCCATGTAATGTGCATAAACACTTTTACATCATCCTTTTAAGAAAACAAATGAAGATGTATTTAAGAAGTTCTTGTTATCTGAGGGTAACTGGACTTGGAAAAAAATTTCACCTAAAGTAAACCCACTTAAAATTAGGATCACTGTTCATAGTAAACATTGATTGAAATCCTGCTTTCTGTCATGAATTTTATTAAAAAGAGATGTATAATCCAGAATTTTAATATTTGCCAAATCTGCATTGATCATGGCTAGGTGGGAGGATCACAACAGTACATGTGGCAATAGCAGTGTCTCTTAGTACATTTCATGATGCTTCTTAGTAGAATATCTGAGATTGGGTCATTTATTCAGAATAAATTTTTATTTTGTGCAGTTCTGAAGGCTAGGAAGTTCAAGGTCCCGAGGCTTACCCTGGAGAGGGTCTGCTTGCTGTATTATCCCATGGCAGAAGTAGAAGGGCAAGAGAGAATGAGAACGCAAGAGGGAGACCCACTTGCTTTCATAACAAACCTACTCTTGAGATAACAATGTTAATCCATTCATGAAGGCTTTGCCTAATTACCTCTTACTGGTCCCATCTCTTAACACCATTGCACTGGGGATTAAGTTACCAACATATTGCCAGGTGCAGTGGCACATGCCTGTAATCCCAGCAATTTGGGAGTCTGCGGCAGGAGGATCCTAAGTTCAAATCCAGACTCAGCAATATAGAGAGGCCCTAAGCAACTCAGGAAGACTCTGTCTCTAAATAAAATATAAAAAAGAGCTGGGGATAGGGCTCAGTGGTTAAGCACCTCTGAGTTCAATCGTTGGTACAAAAAAAAAAAAAAGTTTCCAACATATGAAATTTGGAGGACACATTAAACCCCAGCAAGTAGGTACAATAGTAGTAGTTACAATAGTAGTTAATTGAATCTCTTCTTGGCTCTATTCTCTCTCTTTTTATTTTTTTAGTAAAATATACATAACATAAAATTCACCATTTTAATCATTTTAAAGTATACAATTCCAGTGCATTAACTATGTCTACAATGTCATTCATCCATTGCCACTTTCTAGTTAACAAAACCTTTTCATTACCCCAAAAGGAAATCTATTAGCTTCCTATTTCCCTTTCCTTCCAGTCCCTGATAACTACTAATGTGCTTTCTGTCTCTATAAGTTAGTCTGTTCTGAATATTTCATATAAGTAGAATCATACAATATGGGACCTTTTTGATATGGCTTTCACTTAGTATGTTCTCAGAGCTCATACATTATAGCACATATTAGTACTTCATTCCATTTTATGACTAATATTTTATTTTGTGTGTATACCACCATTTTTGTTTATCTACTCTTCAGTCGATGAACATTTGGGTTGTCTCCATCTTTTGCCTACTGTGAATAGTGCTCCTATGCACGTTTGTGTACAAATTTTTTTTTTGAACATCTGTTTTCAATTATTTTGGGTCTATATCTATGAATGGAATTGCTGGGTCATATAGTAATTCTGTGTTTAATTTTCTGAGGGACACTTCATTATTATTATTTAATGATGCTGGGAATTGAACCCAGGAGTATCTACCACTGAGCTACATCTTTAGCCCTTTTTATTTTGATTTTGAGATAGTGTCTAAGTTGACCAGGCTGACCTGAACTTGTGATCCTCTGTCTCAGCCTTCCCAGTAGCTGGGATTACAATTGTGTGTACACAATTGTTGTATTGAATTGTTGATTGAATCTCTCTATTGTTGGTGGCTTTGCTGTGTATCATGATATGACTTCTTGTATTGTTACTCTTCAAACTAGCAGGAATCACTCAATTATTATTTGGGGATTAATTAGTATCTGGATTAATCATGAATATCTGGTTTATTGGGTCAAGTCAATTTGTTCTGTTAATTGGTACTATAATGGTAGGTCAGGTGTTATACATATTGAACTTTAAATATAGAAAGCCATATGATATTGACTTATTATTTATGTGTCTGCTTTTAATTAATTTAGTCAATGCATTGGGCTGTCAAAAGTAAAAAAGACCTGATGCTGGAAGAAGCTGAGCAGACTCAGATCAGCAAGACTAAAAATGAAGAATGGGGTGAGCAAAGAGAAATAAAGAAAGAGGAACTGGGTTCAACCACAGAGAAAATGAAGCAAAAAGCACCCGAGTCCCTGGAGAAGTCAAACTCTCCACAAAATCCAGAGTCTCCAAGTAAGTCCTATCATTATATCTTTGCAGAACATAGTAGGTCTGAAACTGGAGAGCTTGGTTTACATTGCATTTATTCTAAACCGTTTCCAATCTGTACAGTAGTTCCAAACTTAAGGATTGGTTTAGTATCTCAAAAGATACTTAGCATTGATACATAAAGTGGAAAGTACATAAATTCCTCCAAAGGAGACTTTCTCATAGTGTCTTTTGCTTTAATGAAATAACACCAGCTAACATTTATTGCATGTTCACTATGTGCAGGAACATTCTTTATATATACATATATTACTTTATATCATCATCTCATTTTAGTTGGCATGTATTAACTTACTAATCCTCACTACAAATTTGGGAGCCTTGTGCTATTATTAGTATCTCATTTTTATGAGAGAACTAGCCCAGAGAAGTTGAGTAATTTGCTCAAGACTATACAGCCTGTATGTGAAGGGGTTTGAACCAAGGTAGATTGGCTTCAGAGTCTGTATTCCAAGGCACTGCACTATTCTGAGATGGTACCTCATTTCTAAGTAGCCCTATAACCAGTACAAATCACTTATAGAGCCACTGAAGCAAGGTATTGCAGAAGTTTAACTGCTGGCTCCCAAGCTGCGGTATCTGAGCTCACAGTCTAACTCTACTACTTATTAACTGTATTTCCTGGCAAAAGAAATTTAATTTCCCTAGACCTCAGTTTCCTCATCTATAAAAAGGAATTATAATAATACCTTCTCATGAAATAATGCTAGGTGAAGTTAGCCAATCCCCCCAAAACAAACTCTGAACGTTCTCTGATATAAGTTGACTGACCCATAACGGGGTAGGGAGGAGGAGCATGGGAGGAACAGACAAACTCTAGATAGGGCAGAGGGGTGGGAGGGGAAGGGAGAGGGCAGGGGTTTAGCAAGGATGGTGGAATGTGATAGACATCACTATCCAAAGTACATGTATGAAGAAATGAATTGGTGTGAACATACTATACAGAGAGATGAAAAATTGTGCTCTTTATGTGTAATAAGAATTGTAATGCATTCCACTGTCATGAATTTAAAAAATAAAATCAATTAAAAAAATACCTTCTCATGAAGTTACCATGGAGATTAAATGGGGAGATCTATGCACAGTGATTTGCCTATTATAGGCTTTGAGTAAATGTTAACTATCATTATTGTGTCTTTGTCTATCTAGCCATCCAACTGTATTAACTATTTTAGGTATGTTATATACACACACACTGTAATTATCTCAAATCCTTACATGTTGATTCTCCGGGTTATGATGCAATATCCCATTAAAATTTGGCCTTTAAGCCAGGTGTGGTGGCACACGTCTGTAATGCCAGTGGCTTGGGAGGCTGAGGCAGGAGGACCGAGAGTTCAAAGCCAGCCTCAGCAAAAGAGAGGTGCTAAGCAACTCAGTGAGATCCTGTCTCTAAATAAAATTCAAAATGGGGCTGGGGATGTGGCTCAGTGGTCAAGTACCCCTGAGTTCAACCCAGTACCAAAAAAAAAAAAAAAAAAAAAAAAGCCTTTAAGCAGAAGATTCTTGAACACTCTTGAATCTTTGAATACTGACTGGTATAAAAAGAAATAATTAAATAGCTTGTGGTAAATGATAATATTTCCAGAAATAGTTACTTTAAATTTTTCTTTGGGAGAACTTTTACATTCTCTGTACTTGCTGAAATGAGGATTCTTTGCGTTTGATTCCGATGTCTCAGCTTGTTATCAAGAGATCTCTGTAAAGTAGGCATGTTGATTGCATCAACCTCACAATTAGAAATAGTTATAATATAGTTATAATATAACAAACTTGATCAAAGCAGAACCTGATTTCACAAACCTGTGTTTTTTAAAAAAATTTTTAGTTGTAGATGGACACAATACCTTTATTTTATTTATTTATTCTTATGTGATGCTGAGGATGGAACCCAGGGCCTCACATGCCAGGTGAGTGCTCCACCACTGAGCCACAACCCCAGCCCACAAACCTGTGTTTTAAGCAAGCACATGTATACAAACATACCACCTTCCCGCATACACATAGAGAAACAAATGAGCAAATATCTTTTCTTTCAGACCTGTAATGTTCAATTTTGTGCATCCAGAAGCCCTGGATCTTTCCATTTCAGATTCAGACTTAGACTGCATTTACCCACCAGAATGGGGTGAGGAGGTTGGACATTTCAGGAAACTCAAGCATGATGCTGAGGAACCACTTGAGTCTCTCAAGAATTCTAGGAAATTTTCTTTTTTAAAAAAATCAAGTAATATAAGCCTATTGTAAAAAGTTCAAAGAATCACCGATAAGTAATAACTTCGAGTTTCCCCCAGTCTGCTGACTTCCTCCGCTTCTACATCCTGAAGTAACTGATGTGGATGCTCAGGCATGTCTCCTACACTGTTCTCTATGCTAATACAAGTGTATGTAAGTACATGCACTTTTATAAAATTTTTAAAAATAAAGAAGGTGTCATACTTTGTATGAGTGTTTATATTGCACAGTGTTCAGAAGTGCAGACTTTGGAACTAGATCCCAGTTTCCCACTGATGAGTTGTATGACCTTGGGGAAACTGGTTAACCCCTCACTGTCTGAGTTTTCTTATCAATATAATGGTTGAAATATTAGTGTTTACCTTGTAAGGTTTTCTTGAGGAGTGACAAATTTAATATATGTAAAGTATTTAGAATAGTGCCAAGCACTTGGTAAGTGCCATTATTAGTGTTAGCTCTTATCATTATGGGACTTTTTCTTAGATCCTTATGTCCCTAATGGATTTGCTCTTCTTAACAGCTGATAATATTCCACAGTGTAGATATATAATAATTTACTCATAACAAATTATGAGGACAGTTTTGATGACCTCATATTGTGAAGTATATATACTTATTGTGGTTGAAGAAAAAAAATGGAGGGGATAAGGATCATTGTTCTGAGAAGTTGTTGTTGGAGAAGAATGATGAAATTCTGCCAAAGGCTGCATTTATCAGTATTTTCTTTTTTTTCTTAATTTCTTTTAGTTGTTGATAGACCTTTATTTCATTTATTTACTTACATGTGATGCTGAGACTTGAACCCAGTGCCTCACACATGCTAGGCAAGTGCTCTACACTGAGCCACAACCCCAGCCCTATCAGTATTTTCTTTTTTAATTTTTTTAGAGAATTTTTAAATATTTATTTTTTTAGTTTTCAGCGGACACAACATCTTTGTTTGTATGTGATGCTGAGGATTGAACCTGGGCAGCACGCATGCCAGGCAAGTGCGCTACCGCTTGAGCCACATCCCCAGCCCCAGTATTTTCTTAATCTCTTATTGGTTTAAGAGATTATTGGTTCTTCAGAGCCTTGGAGTTGGAGTTTTATGTATAAAAGTGCAGTTGTATGATTATTTATAATTTCATTATGCTGCAGTGTAAATTTTTATAATATCAGCATTTAAGAAATTATTATGTCAGCTTTATCAAACCTTAAGTGGCTTCTCATATGTTACTTTTCAGCATGTTTGTTAATATCTGCAAGCAGTGCTTGATATTTACCTTTAAGTTTTCCTTATGATGCTTATTCCATGATGAACTGCCACCAATAGTCCCCATTGCATTCTGACTCTTCATGCGTTAGACCATGTATAAGTTGTATAAGACAATTTCACTTTTTCTTTTAAAATTTGCTGTGCATATGTCTTTTGATAATTACAATTCTAAAATCAAATAGTTTCGTGTAACATTCTGGAATGATAACAAAAAAATTCAACGCAGATGCTGTTCGCATGTCACCATATCCCTGGGTACCTACCTGCTCAGGCATTGCCAACACTATGCTCTCTACCACAAATACTGACACCACCAGAGGACTTTCCCTAGCAATGGAGCCTGCCTGGCAGCAAATGAGCAAGTAATAACTGCCAGGGAATCAACACCCTTTGGATGTAGCCATCAGGCAATGGATGGGACTGGGAGGCTGAGTTCCTCAGCTCCTTTATCCTTCATTTAGAATAACTCTAAGGGTTTTTATATTGTTTCCCCAGGATTCCCCAGTGGGATCAGCTCTGGTCATTTAGGGCAATAACTTGTTTGATAATGTTTACAGTTTTGGTTCCCTTTCCCATTTCCTTACCAGGGTGTCCTAGAATCAATTCCTACATTATTAACTTTGGTTTGAATTCTTGCCTGCGTGTCATTTTTAGGGGAACCTAAACCTGAAACTATGTCTTTCTAAAACTACAAAAATGACACTTGTTTACTGTAGAAGAAAATACAGTCAAACAAAGAGAAAAAAATAGTAACTTGTAATCTTATCACCCAGAAAATATCTATAAGAGTTTGCTTTATTTTCATTTATATTTGTATACCTAAAACTAATAAGATAATGCTATGTATATTTTGTGAGTTTTTTGAGAGTTATAGGTTGTCAGAAATAATTTCCTTTTTCCTCAAATGGAAAGTCTTTGGATTTTTAAAAAGTCTTTGATTCTAATTTGTTATATATGACAGCAGAATGCATTACAATTCATATTACACATATAGAGCACAATTTTTCACATCTCTGGTTGTATATTCACACCATTCATGTCTTCATACAAATACTTAGGATAATGATATCTGGGTTTATTTTGTAAGATAATTGTTTTAAAAGTACACACAAATCCTCTTTTCCTGATATAAACACTGTAAACTATTCTGTGTGTATTTTTTTCCTGACTCAACATTTTAAAATATCAACAGAACTATATTTGACACATTATTCTGTAAACTGCTTTTTTTTTTTTTTTTAAATTGGTACTACCAGGGCCTCATGCATGCTAGGCAAGTGTTCTACAATCAAGCCTCATTGCAGGCCCTATTTTTAAAATTTTGAGACAGGATCTCACTAGGTTTTTCAACTTGGATGTGAACTTGTGATCCTCTTGCTTAGCCTCCTGAGTCACTGGGATTACAGGTGTGCCACCAATGCCTGGCTTGTAAACTGTTTTTTTTTTTTTTATTAGCAATAAACATAAAAAAGGCACAAAAGCATACTTTTTATTGAAGAAAATAAGAAAGTCCAGATAAATTTAGATATTATAAAAATGAAAATTACATCTATTCTAACTATTCAGGGAGAAATACTGATAATATTTGGTGTTAACATTTCCCTTTTAGAGTTTTAAAAAATTTTACATTAATACCTATGTAAATAATGGATTAGAAAATGAGATCATCTCATATAAACTGTTTTCTAATTATCTGTCACTTACAAATATTCCACGAGAATTTGTTTATGATAATAAATATTTTAAACAATTGTCAGGGTTGGGGTTATAGCTCATTGGTAGAACTCATGCTTAGCATGTGTAAGACCCTGGTTCAAAAAAATTGTTAATGACTATATTAAAGCCTTTTAATCAACTTTCTATTGCTGAAGATTTTTGAATTGTGAATGCTTCTTGAATTAAAAAAAATATATAGGGCTGGGATATAGCTTAGTGGTATAACACTTGCCTAGCATGTGTATGCCCTGGGTTCAAATGCTAGTACAGGAAAAAAATATAAATGTTATCATCATAAATATTCTTATATTTTAGCCCTTGGGGATATCCATTATTATTTCCTTAGGATGTAGAATTTTTAGAAATAGAATTATTGGGCAAATAGTTTATACATCTTAACAAGTCTGATAAATAATGACAAATTGCCTTCCTGAAGATTTTTGTTTGTTGGTAACAGGGATTGAACTCAGAGGTACTTGACCACTGAGCCACATCCCCAGCCTTTTTTTTTGTATTTTATTTAGAGACAGGGTCTCACTGAGTTGCTTAGCACCTCACTGTTACTGAAGCTGGTTTGGAACTGGCGATTCTCCTGTCTCAGCCTCTGGAGCCAATGGGATTACAGACGTGCACCACCATGCCTGGCCTTCCTGAGGAGTTTTATCAATTTATACTTCTTCCAGTAGAGAAGGACAATAACCTTTTCTTCAGTTTTCAACAATGTTGTTTATTGAAATTAAAAAAAATCTCATTACCCTGGAATTCAATTGCTTATATTTCCAGGGATACTTTACCATTGACCTTTCACTTTTTGAAAAGTTTTTGAAAGTTGTGTGAAATTTGTTTAATCTTTGTAAGTGACTTGTTTAAATTCCCATTACTGGAGAGGATAACTATTAATCATTTAAACATGTGATGTCCTCGGACATGTATGTTGTAATTCCTGTTCATAAGAATTTCAGTCTGCTTAAATTAATCTGCTTCTGTAAAATATTAATGACTCATACTGACTACTTACCCTACATATGTTGCAGTGAAATCTTATCTCCTTGCTGTTTACCATTATAGATAAATGGTCTTTACCTTTTTCTTTTCCTACCTCACTCTGATTTTAACTATTGCTTTTCTCTCTTCTAAAGGTTTCTCAGATGTGAACTCTTGGCACCTTCGTTTCCGCTGGTCGGGGGATGCTCCCTCAGAACTCCTGAGGAAGTTCAGAAACTATGAAATATGAAATGCCCTTGCTCCATAGAAGAGGGAGAGCAGGATGTTGCCTGTACTGCCAACATGCAGTCTTCATTCATATCTTAACAATGTCATGTTTATGAATCACTTATGACTGACTGATTCCTCCATCTTTGAACCCATTCTCACAATGTGTTTTGTTATTGTTGTTGTTTGTATTTTTTTGGTGCAGGTGATTGAACCCATGGTCTAGGGGACTGAACCCACTCTTTACCACTATGCTATATCCCCAGATATAAAATGTGTTCAGTGAGAAATTTTTAGAAGACTAATTTATTTCAAAATTTGAATAAATTAAGGCTCTTAGATCCAAGTAGGTTGTATTATTATGTGTTCTTCTTTTAATACTATTTATAGAATTCTATTTGAAAATCAATCTCAGTATTTAAATATTTCATTGATATACCATGATCTCTATTAGTGCTGGATGTACAAAAAATGTTTTCTCTTTTTTTTTGGGGGGGGGTACCAGGGATTTAACTCAGGAGCACTCGACCACTGAGCCATATCCTCAGTCCTCTTTTGTATTTTATTTAGAGACAGGGTCTCACTGAATTGTTCAGTGCCTCGATTTTTGCTGAGGCTGGCTTTGAACTCTAGATTCTCCTGTCTCAGCCTCCTGAGTCAATGGGATTACAGGCGTGCATCACTGTGCCCTGCTGTTTTCTGACTCTTGACTTAAAAAATGAAATGTGAAATATACTTGTCTAAACTCCATGGAGTGAAATAAATAATTTCCCCAAAGTTCCTAGATGCATTCACCATTCAACTCTATTTTAAAAATAATTTAATAGAAGGGAAACTAGCAGAGTAGAGGAAAGGGACCAGGAGAAGAGAGGAAGGGAGGGAAAGGGGACATTCTGGGGAATGGTATTAGCTGAATTACACTGTTATATTGTGTGAATATGTAACAACAAATGCCACTATTGTGCATAATTATACCAGTAAAAATATGGAAAACAAATAAAAGCAATTAGCAAAGGGACAGTTCAAAAAATTTGAATAGTTATTTTTACTTGAATAATTCTGAATTTGAAAGGTTATGATTTGAAGGAATGTTATTTTTACAAGGTTTCTTGTGTTACGTAAGTGAGTGACAAATTTATAAATTATGTTCTAACTATGAAAATAGGTCTGTCAGGTAGCAGGATCTTATTAAGTTAGATGTAATCTATGTTCTTTACTTTTTGAACAAATGAATGAAAAATTCAGAAGAAAAAGATTTTAGAGTTGGGTTTCCTTCGTCAATGACAGAGTTTTCACTGATATACAGCAAAATAAAAAAAATAAGAACATAGCAAGTGCTATGGTCTGTATGTTTATGTCCTCTCTCTCCCCAAATTCATATGTTGAAAAACTATCCCTCAACTCTGTGATGGTTTTAGAAGATGGGGACTTTGGAAGTTCATTAGGTCTTGAAGGCAGAGCTTTCACAAATGAGATTAGTGCTCTTATAAAAGAGGAGAGAAAAGAGAAACAGCTAGATAGATTCCGTGAGTCCCTTCTAGTATAGCCAGAAAGCACCAACTGTGAACCAAAAAATGGGTCATTACCAAACACTTAATTAGCATTGATCTTAGACTTTCAGTCTCTAGAACTGTGGGAAATAGATTTCTGTTGTTTATAAATTACCCATATTATGCTTTTTGTTATGGCACCTTGATAGCAAGGCTTGTTACCAGTGAAGGCCCCTTTTGGCTGCTGCACAGTATGCCAATCACTGAAACAATGAGTTTTGCAAAATAGAATTTATTCCCAAGGCAACCAAGCACTGAGTTGAGAGATCCAAGTCTCAAATCTGCTTCTTTGAGGATAGGGTTTAGGTATATTTTGGGGCTAAAGAAACAGGGTTGTAGGGGAAAGTGATTGGAGGTGATAAGTGGTTTGTTCATGCATAATAAAATTTCATGGCTCTTCCTGGGATGCATATTCAGAAAATGGAGACATTGGCATGATCTGACCATAGTTTTTGATTTCCTAAGGTCAAAAGATGATCCATCAGACATTTGCACAGGACCAAGTGAAGAGTCAGTCAGTGGTTTCAACAAAAGTGGCCTTTAAGTCCCTGAGAAGTAATCTAGGTAACTATTATCATCACAAAACTAGTGGGAAATTAATAATATATTGCTCAGCTGCATGACCTCCAAAATCGATGATTTTTAGTTGTAGGTGAACACAATACCTTTATTTTATTTATTTTATTTTTATGTGGTGCTGAGGATCAAATCCAGTGCCTGACACTTGCAAGGCATAAATTGGTGATTTTTTAAAGTCAACTAGAAGTAAGGAACTAAAAATAAGTGAGGCTAGAAATTTCCTTCAAGTTTTCCCTGGTTTCAGGCTGTCTGCTTTTCAGAAATGATATCTTTCCTACTACTGTGGTTTAAAATGTGTACTTTTATGAAATAGTGTCAAGAGTATATTGTATTAGTTTGCAAGGCCTGTCATGGTAAAATACCACAGACTAGATGACTTAAAACATTTCTCACATTTTGGGAGGGTAGATATCCAGGATCAAGATATTGGCACATTCGTTATTTTTCTGAGGCTACTCTTGGCTTGCAGATGGCCACTTTCTTGAGAGAGAAAAGTAAACAAGGCTGTGCTTAATCTTGTCAACAGTTGGGAAATGAATCTGTAACAAAAACAGAGTGGCACACTCACATGGCCTTTTCTCCATGCGTGCACGTTCCTGGTGTCATTCTCTTCTCTTATATAGACACCAATCATATGGGATAATGATCCAACCTCATGATCTCATTTTAACTTATTTACATCTTTAAAGAAGTTATCTCTAAATAAGATTTCATTTGGAGGAACTGGGGGTTGGAACATCAATGTCAATTTTAGGAGAATACAATTAAATTCATAGAAGAGGTAAAAACTTGTTATTTTTTGTGGTGCTGGTAATTGAACCCACAACTTTATGCATGTAAGGCAAACACTCTACCAATTGAGCTGTATCCCCAACCCTTGATTTCTTGTTTTAAGGTAGGGTCTTGCTGAGATTTCTAGGCTGGTCTGGAGCTTGTGATCCTCCAAGAGACTGGGATTTAGGTGTGTGCCGCTGTGCTCAGCAAAAAAAAAAAAAAAATTGTTTTTTAAAAAACTAGTATAACCTTGTATTGGTTTAATTTTATTTTAATTTTTAGCTGTTTTATTAAATCCAAAAGTCATAGTTTAGAGAATTTCTATCAATATTTTACTATTTTAATAAAACGTGGTTTGGC